>NC_031770.1:1902054-2257054 GCF_001522545.3 Parus major
GTCCCGCCGCCGCCCCGGGATGGCCCCGGCCGTGCTGGCGGGCATTGGCCGGCAGGGGGCGCCCTCGAGCCGCGCGGAGCCCGCGCCGCCCCCGCCCGCACGTGGCGCGCGCCCCGCTGAAAAGCCGCGAGCGGCCCCGCGCCCGCCACTGGCGCCGGCAGCGCCCGCTCCGCTCCCTCCTTCCCGCTCATCCCCGCTCCTCCGCCACCCGGACCGGCCCGCTCTGCCCTCCGCCATGGCGCGCGGCATCGGCACTTCGCATCCTCCCCTGCATCCCGCAGCCCGGGGGCGGCGGGTACCGTGAGAACCACCGCGCATCCCTGGCGCTGCGGCGGGGACCGGGCGCACGCAGCTGCCGCTGACCTGTTGCAAGAGCCGGGCTTGTCTTGGGAATATTTTGTCTAGGTTTTTTTTCTATTTTTTATTTTTTTTTCCTTCTCGACGGGGGAAGTTTGCTCCCCAGCCTGTGGCCCGGCTTCCTCCACACCCTTTCCTCCTCCTTTTCCTCCTTTTTTCCAGGATCCGCTGTCTGGGGCCAGAAGAGGTCTCCCTCGTTACCCCCGGCCCAGCGCTGGAGCTGGGGGCACCCCGCGGGCTCCGGGCTCGCCCTTTCCCCCGGCGGCGGCGGCGGGGCGGCCCCGGGAGCGCGGGGAGGCTCCGCGAGTTCCCCGGGCTGCCGGACCACCACCATGTCCAAAGTGGCGGCGGAAAGTTGCGGGGCAGCGCCGGCCGAGGACTTGTCCAAGGTGTCGGACGAGGAGCTGCTCAAGTGGAGCAAGGAGGAGCTGATCCGCAGCCTCCGCCGCGCCGAGGCCGAGAAGATGAGCGCGATGCTGGACCACAGCAACCTCATCCGCGAGGTGAACCGCCGACTCCAGCTCCACCTCGGCGAGATCCGCGGCTTGAAGGTAGCGGGGGTGGGCAGGGTGGGACCCCTGAAGTTTGTGCGGTCTCTCCGCGTCCCCCGCCCGTCCCGTCGGGAGCAATCTCGTCAGGTGGATGGTCTGGGAGGAGCCGCTCCCGAGAATCGCATGAAAAGTGGATGAGAACTGGGGTGAACAGCATTTGATCCCTCTTAATAATCAATTAAGTGGCCGGCTAAGAGACGACCGGCTCTACGGCGGGCTGTAGTGCACAGCTGGTTTATGCTCTGCCCCAGTATTCTTTTGGGCTGATAAAAACCCTGAAGTCTTGTCAGCTTTGTATTAGACTTCCTTGGTTTTGAGCGAAGTTAAATGATCCTGCCTGAAGTGCCCGAGAATAAGGGTTTGTGTAGCTCACGCTGTTTTCTGTCAGTATTTTCAGACGATTTAGCCTGTCAGGCAGGCTGGTAGGCTGCTGGAAAGAGTCGGTCATTTCCAGGATTCAGTGCAGCGTGTGGCAGGTGATGACAAACCCTTGGGCTCGGGTTTGGGAATTGAACCATTCCCAAATTTATTGTCTGAAAAGATATCTGGTAACACATCTCTGATCAAACCATTCTCAGTTGTATGCTCATGCAGGCTGCAGCCTGTATTACAAGTCTGTAATAGCTTATCCCTTCTTAATTTCACTCTTGGTGGATGAGAAGCTTAGACCCTAATGCTTCCTTGCCAGTTCTGAGGACTGGGAAGAAAGTGTGCCTATTTACAGAGCATTACCTAGCCTTGTGGATTATAGACCTAGAAAGTTACCTTAGAGTAGGCAGAACTACAGAACATTTTGTGGCTTACTGCTTTGAGAATTTTCAGGAAATTCCTTCAGTGAGGTGAGGCTGGAGGGAAGGAGAGAGGAGACAGAGATGCAATGTGGGCTTTTGAATTATTACAGGAAAGTGCATTAGAAGAGAGTTCTTCACTTGTAGAATGGCTTTAAATGATAGAATTATTGAGAAAGTGTCTTTGATAATAGTGTGGCATAAAATAAATAGCTCGTGGGGGAGAGACAGTTCCTGCCTCCCAAGTTTTTGTGTTTGCGAGTTTTGTGTGTCCCTTTGGTGGTGTCTGAGGGTAAAACAGACCCCACCCATGGTAGTATTGAGTAAAACTGAAACTTATATTTTAAGTGGAAGTTCAGTTACAACAGTAGTATTCCCAGTTATGTGCAAAAATCCAATATCTGGACTCCTGCATCTTCTAGATAACTGACCAAACACACTTAAGATGGTAGGAAGGAGTCACAAATTCCTCTCTCAATTCCAATCTCCTTAAGTCTTGTTTGACTTCCGCCCTTTGTTCAGATGCCTCAGCTGGAACTTTCAAAAAGAATCTGGGAGAAGGAGGTTCTTTGAGCCCTGTGTTGGTGCCTGGAAATCTCCCTCCTTTGTCCTGTACGAAATAACTGCTCTATGAGTAAGGATGACCAGCTGGATGGGTGTCTCCTGCTTCCTGACTGAGGAATTGTGGACTTCCACAACTTATTTTATTCCACTGTGGGATCATTTCAAATGTCTCCCACTAGCAGAGGTTTTTAAGGACATCTTAAAGCCACAATGAGATTTTTTTCCATTGTCAAATACACGTTGAAATTGTTCAAACTCCAAGTTATTTTGAGGCAAAAATCAGACAAACACAGGTGTTCGTGCCCCCAAACCCACTGGAGTTTCAAAAGCTTCCTTTTCTTTGGAAACTGCTAAAGTGATATTTCCATAAGACTGACTTTTTAACAACTGTGGCTAATCTCTAGATGAGATTCCATAAGGAATGAATATGTTGATGATGGAAGAAAGATAAATATGGTCACAAGTCCAAACTACAAGGATAAAATACTGAAAATATTTTTATTCTGCTGTAGTAATACCCTAGACATTTGTACTTCAGAGCATTTGCTTCAGACCTTTCCTCATTTAGGGAAGGGCATAGAATTTTGTACTTCATTGTGTTAGGGGTGGGAAATCTATTTCAGCAGATTATTTCATTTCAGAGTGGGTAAAGCAATCCTGGTCAAGTGACCAGGCTTTTTATACCAATCAGAAGCAAAATCCAGCAAACCCCGATTTTTAAGAATCTCTAAAATGGTCATTTTCATATGTGACTATACTTCAGGGAATAGGGAGTATAAATGTTAATAATTAATTATTTAAGAGAGATTACAATTTCTGATGTACCTTGCACTTTTATTTAGCAATAACTCACAGGTGAATATTTCTCAGGGGAGCGAGATCATCATGAGAGCACTTGCAACCTTTGCCCAATTTGGGAGCTAAATTACTGATATTTAGTAGGAAAATTAATTAAGCACCTGAAACTTTTCTGCTGTATCAGAAGTTAGAAATTAGCTCCAAGCTAAGGGCAGTTTTTGCTGGACAGCAGCTTTGTTTGCTCGTGCCAGATCTACACATGGAATAATTTATGCCTCACTGGAATGCTTAAATATGAGTTTGCAGCAGTGCTGTCCTCTGGCCTGTGTAACAGTTTAACATCAATGCCTTTAGACACTCCTCTGTCATGATAATCTTTCTTTTAAAGGACATCAACCAGAAGCTGCAGGAAGATAACCAGGAGCTGAGGGACCTTTGCTGCTTCCTGGACGACGACCGACAGAAGGGCAAGAGGGTGTCCCGTGAGTGGCAGAGGCTGGGCAGGTACAGCGCCAGTGTCATGCACAAGGAGGTGGCCTTATACCTGCAGAAGCTGAAAGAGCTGGAAGTGAGGCAGGAAGAAGTGGTTAAGGAGAACCTGGAGCTGAAGGAGTTGTGTGTGTTGCTGGATGAGGAGAAGAGTGGAGGAGCAGGCAGCCGGAGCTCTATCGACAGCCAGATCAGCCTGTGCCAGCTGACTGCCACCAGCGCGTACATCAGAGATGTTGGGGATGGCAGCAGCACTTCCAGCACGGGCAGCACAGACAGCCCAGATCATCACAAACACCACCCAAGCACCAGTCCAGAGCACCTGCAAAAACCTCGGGGGGAAGGAAGCCCTGAGCATCAGAAACACAGGAGTATCAGTCCAGAGCACCTGCAGAAGCCCAGGGGTTCTGGCAGTCCTGATCATCACCTGAAAGGGCCGAGCCCTGAGCATCACAAAACCATTGTCAAAGTACCTGAACAACAAAAGCACAGCAGCAGCAGTCCAGAAACTATCCCAAAGCACGTTTTGAGTAGTAGCCCTGAACACTTTCAAAAGCAGAGGCCTGGTGGTAGCCCTGAGCATCAAAAGCACAGCGGTGGCAGCCCAGATCACCTTCAAAAGCACACTCCCAGTGGAAGTACAGAGCACCTGCACAAGGTGAGGGGTACGAGCCCAGAGCATCTCAAACAACATTATGGAGGGAGCCCAGAGCACCTCAAACACCTCAGCGGAGGCAGCAGAGAAGGTACCCTCAGGAGACAAGTGACAGATGAGCTGTCCCCTCACCACAGGAGCTTGTACAACGGAATGAATGGTGGGTCAATACTTGGAGCAAAAGCTCACTTTGAAAATTGCTAAGGTAGTTTTGGTGTTATTCCAGCTATTTCTGCAGCAGGAATGATGTTTGATATGAAATGAAAGGCAAATGAGTCTGGTGTTACTCCTTTAGCAGATGATTTAATTGGAGTACATGTTTGTCCATCCAGCAGGTGTGGAGCAGATTAAAGAAGTAGGGGAAAAGTGAGTTTTGAGTGTTGGTGTAGGTATCAAGGAGAAGCTCTCAGCTCTGACCCTGCTCTGTGGTTGGTAGATGTAAACTGTTTGTCCCTAGGTAAATTTGTGTTTGCATAAGAGAGGAATTGCATTATGTTTCTTGCCCTGTCTTTATCTGAGTCAGCAGAGTGGAGGTGAGTGTCTCCAATTTCATTTCTACCTTCCTAATCTGCTTTGTCTGTAGCTTCAAAGATTTTTAAATTTCCTGTTTATTGATTGAAGGCATCCTATATCCTTTTCCATGAACTTTGGAAGAGACCCCAGATGAAGGGTAGGCTCAATAGAAATGAATCTGATAGCTCCTAAAGCTTTTCAAAGTCTTGAGTTTGCATATTTCTAATCATAACAAATTAAAAATTTAGGAAGATCAAGAAGGGGATTCTTTGCTGTTATTGCTGCCCTTTAGAAAGGTTTCCAATAAACATGCCTAGTTTTTGAGAGCTGTATATCCTGACGGAAATAAATTGTCTTAGGAGAGTCACAATGTAAGTATTTTGTTATTTTGAAAGCTACAAAGTTCAGACATCCTACTCTGCTGTAGAAATAACTTATTTTAGACTTAGCAGAATTTCTATAGCCTGCTGCCTTTTATTTCTTCTATGCTTTGGGGTGTTCTTATGAAGACAGTGTTGTAGTTGAAAACCCTTTTCTCTGACCTTTATGCTTAGATTTGAAGTCAAGCTCTACACAAAGTGATGGTTTTGCCTTTGCAAATTGTCTTGGATGGAGTTCATGTGTTTCCATTTCATCAGCAGCTGTGAGAAGCTGTGTTGGCATCAGTGGAAGTGACCATTGTTGGATCTGCTTTGAGATGGGTGCTGTCCTCAGCCTTTGTCACACTGGTCCAGTTACCTCTTGGGATTAACTTGCACAACACCTTCACTTAACCCCTCTCTGCAGGGGCAAATCCACATTGTTTTCTGTGAAATGTGTATTTCTGACAGGGCTGACCAACCCCAGCATGGTAAGTGTAGAGACTCCCCTTTTTAAAGATTTAAAAATGATTAATAAGGTGAGTGTGTGACAAACATGTGAAGATGTGTAACACAGAAGTTATTAAAGTTGGTCTTACACAACTTCCATTAAATGCTGTATTTTTCTCCATTCACTTCTTTGTGTGCTTTGCTGTTGACCTTCTCTAAGCAGCACAAAGTATGGAACCTGACTTCCTAAAAAAGGCTTGTTTCTTGCACCCATGGTGTTCAGCAGTCCAGCACAGTTTATGTAGGAAGGTTTTAAATATATATTTTTAAAACTCACAGGGGAAAGAAGATACGTTTTTTCTCCTGCCAGCACTGTAGGCTTTCTGTTTGGTTGGGTTTTTTTCCCCAAGTAGCCTTGTTGAGAACCATATTCCTAACAGTGCAGTGAAAGCAGTTGTTACTTTATTCCTGAGTTGACTGGCATCCTTTGTGCAGCATATTTCAGCTGTCAAAAGATTGGACTCTGGCCACAAGGTGCTGGAGAGGGCAGCTGGTGCTTTGGGAGGCTCTTTATTGACTTTAATCAGAGCTTTGCCTGCCCTGTGCTTTATATAATCGCTTTTACAGAGAAGTCCTCTTTGGTTTGACAACTTCTCTCACCAGAAAGTTGTTGAACCTCTCTTCTTTCATATTTATGTAATTTGATGCAAGCTTGAGGTTTAATTCTGACATCTGTCTGACCTCGATCAAACTTGGTAAGACTCTTGACAGCTCTGCTATGAAGTAAAGGCTTAACTTTAGGGAAAGACTTGGTCTTCATAGCAAGGCTGAATCCTTCTGGTTATTTTGTGTTTTGATTTTGTCAGCTACTGTAAAGTTGTGGGGAACAGTTAATATGGAGCTGGTAGAAGTGCTGGTCATTATAATTTGTTATTGTTGTGAAAATAATGTATAAATCTTAATTTGGATGTTCTATGTGTACCTCACTCTGCCAGCTGACTGTAGGTGATAAAAATCCTGATCTTGTTGAATGCTGAAATTGTGACAATGGGATTTAGGAAATGGCCTGGAAACCGGGCCCTGAACTCTGATGAGCAATTAAAGAACAATATTTTGATTGTGATCCCAAAGTCATGCAGTAAGTATATTATCTCACCTTGGTGATATCACTGCAGGAATCCAGTTTGTTTGCAAATTTGGAGTATCTCTAGCTGGCAGATGTTTGCACATCTGTCATAAGTTTGCAGGGCACTTCTAAACTTATTGTAGGTCTTTGGGCTGTCATGCGAGCAGCAAGAATGAAGGGTTGGTGACCCAAAATGATGAATGGCAGAGACAAAGCTGTTTTGATATTTAAAGGAGTAAAATAAATTATTTTAACTATGTAGTCAGAATTTACTGGAGTCAGTACAAGCCTGTCCATCTTCCTTGGTCTGCACTAGATTCTGAACCATGTTTGAGAGGAGAAGTTATTCCTCTGCATGTCAAACCTCATTCTAAAAGTGCTGTACTCTCTGCCTGGATCTGGTGTTCCTAATTGGAAGCATGTTTGTGAACAGCCTGGCTATTCCAGGAGAAATGGGAGCTTCTAGCAGCTCCCATTTACCTGGATTTGTGATCCAGATTTGTCAGCACCACAGGGCAGCGGTGGGTTCTGCAGGGTGGCGTTAACTCTCCCAGAGCAGGGCTGTAGGTAAAGGTGGGATGGATCAGAGTTTGCAGGTTCCTGACAGACTGGAGCTGCAGTCAGAGCAGTGCAGTATAATATTACAATGCCATCAGAAATGTGATGTGCAGCTGGAGCTGCTTTGCAGGATGTGTTTATGCATTAATCATTGGCCTTCATGCATGTTTTAAGCTATGCGGGAAGTTACCTCAGCCTCTCGCTCACAGGCACAGCTGAAGGAATAAAGGATGAGGTGATAACATTTCCTTTTGTAATTCTTCTCATCTTCTATGCTCAAGGGTTTGATCTTGGTATTTTTTCTTGTATGACATGTCAGCTTTCATTTATAAGATTTATAAGGCTTTAAAAAAACCCTCTATTCATGGTTCTCCTACATACTTTTCTGAAATGAGTGTCCATTGCCTTTGGAGTGACAGCAAATGGGATGGGAGAGCTGAATTTGGCTCGGTGCCTGTTAATTGAAAACACATGTATTTAATTCTAGAGGTTTTAACCAAATAAAACACGATAACAATCTTTTTGCTGTAATCACACCTAAATGTTCTGGGTAATGAGAACAGAGGTATTTAGGATAGAAAGATTGCTGAAATTAGGTGAGAAAATACCAGCAGTAAAAACATTTTGAGAAGAGAGCATTAAGGAACCCTGGAAGAATATGTGACAGTTTAGCTCTGACACAGATATCTGGGGTGTAAGTGCCTCTATAAATTGATCTGCTTTCAGCATTTGCAGTCCAAGTGTTGGTTTTTTAATCTAAGTGATTTATTTTCAACTTTCTATTTTGAGAAGTCCTTTGTTTTACTCTGAGCTTTGACTTTTGTGTGAAAGGAAGGTATCCAAAGGCTTTCATGTGTGCTTCTCGCTTCCTGCTGAGGTTATTAATGAAGAGAAGTCAAACTGCTGACTAACACCTCCTGTACTGCTCGAGGTGCGAGGGCTTTTACAGAACAAATGCAGCATCACCTCTCCTTGAGTGAAGGTGTTTGTAGGCTAAACACAGACTCAGCACACATTTTAGATACTTTCTCTTATAAATGCACTTGTGAGAAGGAAACTTAAATTAGAAAACACTGCACTGAGTAAAAACTGCAGTATGGCTCCAGAGAGAAAAAACTCACAACAATGTAACTGAGTTAACTGGTACCCTCTTTGTGCAAGCAGCTCTCCCTTGCTGGCTGAAGAGTGGGATCACACTGTGTTGCCATGTATGTTTGTGTACACATTGTTTCTTACAGCTGAAATGCAAATAATCTGCCTGTCATTAATGGCACTGCTCAGTGCTCTGTGTGATTTGACCTGTCCTGCTGGCACCCACGACTGCACATCTGGGAGCCTGAGGCAGCATTTGTTACTTTTCAGAGTAACCAAAGGCTACAAGGATCAGTAGAATTTTTTCCATGACGTTCTGAAGTGACGTTGTGTTTATTTCAGGTGTTTAATTTTGAAGTGTGGAGCTCTGAAGCTTTGTCAATCAGAGTCCTTCCATTGGACTCCATAGGTTTGATGTCAGACTTGTAAATTGTTTCTAGCTATTGCACACTGCAAGGGAACTGGGGCATGAGATGTGAATATGGATGTGACTACAGCATGCTGCATTTATTACCCAACTCATTTTTTTGCAGACTGATTTATCATGTTGAAAATGTGTTTTGTAGTATCAAAACAGTGAATTTACTAGGAACCCATGCTGCAGGACTTCTGAGAGAGGCTTACAATTCCACATCCTTAACTCCACTGACAAAACTCCTTTGGATTTGAACATTTTAGTGTGTGGTGGATCCTCCTTCCAGCAAAACTCTTGAAATGTTAATGGCAGAGTGATGCCTCTGCTTCTG
Source organism: Parus major (assembly GCF_001522545.3). Classification (NCBI taxonomy): domain Eukaryota; kingdom Metazoa; phylum Chordata; class Aves; order Passeriformes; family Paridae; genus Parus; species Parus major. The sequence goes on from NC_031770.1 coordinate 1,911,101, forward strand.
GAGGGTGGCCTGGTTTCACACGATTGTCTGGACCTTCAGCACCGATTCCTGTGCAGGGCAGAGGCAGCTGCTGGGGACAGGGGTTGCTGTTTGCTGCTGTGGGATGTGCAGGGGAACTCAGCTGCAAGGCTGAGAACACCCCAGCACCTCCTGGGAACTCACTGCTTCCAAGTTTTATGTCTTTTCTTTTCTCCCTGAGGCTCATATCCCGCTCCACAGGCGAGTCTGTTTTGCAGTGAGGATTTAGTGCTAATTCAGCCCTTCTTTGATGAAAGAGAGAGGCAGAGTAGCGAATAGAGACGTTACCTTTAAGCCATCTCCTCTGGGAGCAAGGTCCCTGTTAGTCCGGGAGAGGGGTGTTAATGGGGTGGGAGGCAGTCGGTGCTGCCCGGGATTTGGGAACTGGTCCCACAGTGACTCCTGCAGCCCCGTGAGCAGTGCCCGTCCCTCCCGAGGCTTTCACCGGGATGCAGAGGAGGAGCCGTGACTCCGGACGTGTGGCCACCTCTCGTGTCCGGAGCGGCTGCTGGAACTTCCCTGACCGCGGAGCTCCGGCAGGGAAGGGCTGCAGAGCAGTCGCACCGATGGTGTCCCCACAAACACCCTGCGAGCCGGCGCCTGCTCCCACCCCCTGACAAGTGCTGGTACACCCGGGATGGAGCTGGTGTACCGAAATTTCTTCTGTTTTCATTTCATTGGTGTTTATGAAAAACAATATCTTTTCTGGCTAGCGAGTGGGAGTTTGTTTTGGTGCATAAAGGAAACAGTAGAGAAGCTTATTTCTTTTTCATGGTGATTGTGTCAAGGTGTGAGCCATTAGCCTTTACCTTAGAGAGCTTCTCAGGAGTTTGCACGGCTGTTAGTGTCGTATGCCTGAAATAAGTGGACACATCTGTGTGTTATTTTATTTTTCTTAGTGCCAGAATAGCAAATCCTCACATTAAAGCCTTGTCTGAGTCCTTGTGTAGAGAGAGTACCTTTAACCTGAGCTCAGGACCTCATGTATCAGTTCTTCACACAGCTTTTGGAGTTAGTGTTGTGAGTTTAGAGCAGTAAAATATGGGTTTAGAAATATTGGTGATTAAATTGTAAAATTCTCTGAACTGTGGCACTTTGCAATCAGTCATTTACAATGCAGTCAGTATATTACAGTGATTTTTGTGAGTGCTGCTTGTTTAAGACATTCAGCCATTTTAGTATATATTATGTTTGCCAGTCAGAATATCCTGTCTCTTCTGTTCGCCTATTAATGTTTTGGGGGTTTTTTAATTTTTAAATTTTATTAATAACTTAACAATGGAGACTTGTGCAGGCAGAGCAGGGGTTGGAGCTGAATGGGTTAAGAGTTAGGGAAGAAAGCAGGCAGTGTAGTGTGGGGTTCAGATTTTGTACTGCCACACACAAAGTGCAGGGATGTTGACAGGAATAAGGGACAGCGAGGCATTCCAAATTACAGGGTATTTAATGAGCTATAATAAAGCCGTGTGTACATAAGAAAATGACTCTGGCAATGAAAATTCATTGGCTTCTGAGCTAGTAAGTTATGTCTTAATTAGTAAACTGAAGCACAGCTTATCTTGGGTCATATTGTCATGTGCAGAGATATATAGTTACTGAGGGAGCACTGAGAATTATCTTCAAGTCATGATCTTGATGTAAATCTTGTCTGCCTGTGCTTCTTCACTGGTTAAAGGGTGGTCTCTTGAAGAGAATCAGCTAGGACTGAAACATGGCTTTGAATTCTGCTTAATGCAGAAAGCAGTACAATAATCTGTTTGAGAGGGAATGAGTTACACAAGTATAACATGGTGGGGGAAGGGCTGAAATTAAAGCTGTCTTAAAAAAAATAAGCAGTAATGACATTACTCTGTGCATATTTAGTGGGCTTGTACATTTATTTTTTAAGTGCTTTTATTTCCACAAGGCACACAGAGGAGGGTCAGGATTGTGATCTGTGTCCATGAGCATTTGGTATGCAGCATGGAAGTGTGTGCAAATTTATTGATTGTGAATGGGAAAGCTGCTATCTTGAGCTAGGCTGTCTTAAAAGATGAACAGTTCTGTGAAGGCTGTGAATAACAAATAGTTCTACTCGTCATTTCTACTATAAAATTTCTGGCATATTTGCATTTGTTTCTGTAACATTCATGGGGAGTGAAGAAGCCAGCAGCTCTGGACCTGTGTAGTTCAGCAAGAATGTGCTTCTTCTACCCTTTATTTTTTATTTGCATGATTCATGTGATCTTCACTGGTTTGTAAAAGTCTATTTAATAAATCAAATGGTTGTTTGGGCCAGTGAAAGCAGTGTTCAAGCACTGGCAAGAGTAAAAGCTGTGTCATAGCTGAAAAAACCCAGTGAGCCATGTGGTAACCAACAATATGGAATGTCTCCTAAAGGTCTCCATTTTGGTACTTCCTCAAGGTTACAGAAATTATTCCAGAGCCTTTACGCCTGTAATATTAAACATCTCTAATCTGATCAGTAGTGAGATAGCTCCTTCAAGTGTTTGACCTCAAAACTCACTCGATTTCTTTCACTGCATCTCTTTAAGCTCCTGCGAGCTGTGAAAATTTGCCTTGATCAACTGTGGAGCCTGTACCTGTGACTTGGATTCAAAGAAAAATATCTGTGCTTTCTACAAAGGGTACAAGGCTGATTCATCACTCTGTGATCAGCTCCATTTAGGCCAAGTGCAGATAAGCCTGGAGAAAAGCATTGATTCCTGACCCACATCCCTTCTTGGCTCCTGAGTCTGGTTTTGGTTTACAGTGGACAAACTTTAATGATGTTCAAAATCCATCTTATGAGTTTTGTGGTCTGCAAACATTGCTGAGGACATTAAGATGAGCCTCTAAAAATAGTGTTGGATTATGAGAAACAAGAAGAACATTCCACTGGAGGCAGATGAATATATCAAGCACAAGCACAAAAATGCTGTGAGGCAGAACCTGCAAATTGACTCAGATCTTTTCAAGGATTTGAGCACTTCACTCGTTGTTAATACCTGACTTGTGCTGAAATGGGATGCCCAGACAGAACAAGATGCTTAAATATCCCTGTTCATGCAGTGCTCTGAATGAAGTCACTGGTCTGTCACTGTCATTCATCTTGTTTGCTTGGGTCCAATTTAGAAATTTATGTAACCTGAAGTTAAATTTTGAATTTTAGATTTTTGCAGTGTCACTAAGTCCATAAAGAAAACAAGACAAGAAATCATTCCAGCAACGATATTTTCCTACCCAGCTCTCCAACCACTGAGACCAAAGGCTCTTCAGTGCTAACTGAACAGCAGAAGATACCAAATCTCTGTCTCTTCCAGGTACAGCTGCTAAGAACATTGGTTCATTCATTCCTGTTGTAGCACTCGATGCCTGGCCTACCCTCCTGGCCATCCTGCTGAATGCTGCATTGTGAGCACTTAAAACCATAACAAATGTTTTAGAGAACTATGAGGACAAAAGCTCCTGAGTTTTTGTTTTTTAAAAAATTCTAATTTCAGCGTGAGGGCCTTGGGATTTGTGCATTTTAGCTTTTCCATGAACATAATCAAAAGTTTTTTTAAACTTTTGAGTGTATTGGAATGTTCTGTTCAGCCTGAATTGGTGGATTGGCCAAAAGCATGGAAATGACTGATCAGACAGTCTTGGAAGCACAGATCCCAGAGTTTTGTGCTGTCAAGTCCATCATCCTGGATTTGTCAAGAATGAGTTGGACAGGGTTGACACCTTGTATCAAATGCAATATCACAAGTACAGCCAGTTGTATCTGTGGAATCCTGAAAAGGTGACTGGAGAACTCCAAAAGGAGATGTAGCACAAAGGGACTTGTGTGACCCACTTTCTACAGCAATGCAAATTCAAGAGTATTTACTTATCAGCTGCCACCTGGAAGTGTGTCCTTCAGGCACTGGAGTGGGAAACATATTCTATTCCACCTTTCCTGTTTCATGTGTTTTTATTTTATTTTTTTAACTAAAAAACCCAAGAGTTTATTCCAGCATCACTTTGGAAAATGGGGATTGCTGAAGAATGATTGAGAAACTATTTCTGTTGGTGTTAAGAGCAAACTACTGTTGAATTTATCACTGAAAAGATCTGTAGTTTAAATGTAGCAAACCTTGGCTGTGTCTGCCTTGTGCTTAGAGGAGCTGCACTTAGCACATGTACTTTTCAGTCAGTCAGTGTTAGATATTAATCCTGCATGTCCTCTAATGTAAGATTCTTTGGATATTCCTTGTCCTTGTTGCAGGGGAAATGGGATCTTGACTGCAAAGATCCAGTCAGGTGATGCTTGTTCTCAAATTTAACACTTAAGTGCTTTTAACCTTTTAAACCTCCCCAGTTTTGTTAGATTTTGATTTGTTTGTGCAGTGCTGCTCAGAAACACATCATGATGCACAGGAAGCAAGCAGGCTCTGGAAAATCTTGGGAAAGAATCTGTAGTGAAAGATAAAAGTTACTAGTAGGTTTTTACTCCCTGGAATGAGAAAAATCCAGGTAGTGTTTGCCTTTTGTTTATTAGGAAATGCTGTTCCCCAGGGAGCCTTTTCATGCCAAACACTGAGGCTCACTGGCCTGTGGCTTTGCCCATCAGATGTTGGGAGAGTTGGCTGCTGTCTGAACCAGCTGCTTGATTTGCATCTCAGCTCATGGAACTACTGATGTGGGGCCCAAATTTGTGTCCCATCATATCTGTGGCAACACAGTGGGAAGAGTTCTTTGGGACAGTTTCTTCACTGCTCCAGGAGTCTCAGCAGCAGACACACAGAGACATCTGAGACAATCACAGAGATAAATCGTATCAAACACAGATTTGTCTGTTTTAATGGTGTAAATCAGAGGTGGCTCTTTGTCCCACCGATTGCAGGTACAGTTCTGTTTCTGAGCACCATCCCTTCAGCAATCTAAATTCAGGATTCAGCTTCAAACTGAGGGCTTGAGCCAGCTCAGGTCTGTGGAGAACCAGGGGTGGATGAGGTTGTAGACCTTGGCTTGGTGTGAAGATGGCTTTGTCACCTGTGGATCTGTCCATGTCCAGCTCCATCTGTGTTTATTTCCACAACATGAAAGGAGTACCCTCATAGCAAACCAATCAGCTGGGCTAGAAGCTGACTCTGTGGAGTTGTGGGATTTTGGTGAGAGCTCTGGGGGTAATCAGACCTTGCATCTTGTTTTGTGAGCATGTGTCTTTATGTATATGTTGTGCAGAAAACTTCTCCCTCTTAGCACAAAGCCAAATGCTGGAAAGCCCAAACCCAAGTATTATATGTAAGATCTGAAAGCTGGCAAAATAAATGATCAGTGACATCTATTTTCAGAGATTCACAGTTTATTCTGAGTTGGAAGGGACCCACAAAGATCGTGTCCAACTCTTTAGAAAATGGCCTGTATGGAGATTGACCCTACAATCTTGGTGTTATGTGCTGAATTCATCATCAGAGGGAGACTGAAGATCTGTAACATATTGGTAAACAGATTAACAACATTTATGCCTCTTCTGGAAACGGCCTTTGCAGTATGTCTGTCCTTTACAGGCCCAAAAACTTCTGCTCTGATTTGTGCTGCAGGAGCTTTCTGAGTTTCAAAGGGTCCTGAGAGCTTCTGAAAGGTCCAGAGCAAATGTGTGACTCCAGCAGTGGGACTGGGGGACCCAGGGGAGAGGAGGATGTTCCTGTTTTCCTTTGTTCCCTTGCTTGCTGTGCAAAGCCATTGGGAAGTCCTGTCTGTGCCCCAGCTTGTAATGCTGGAGTTTGAGCCTACAGAGGGTCTGGGAGCAGTCTTGTGTGACTGAGGAGAGAAAGCAGCTCTGCCCAGAGGGCCTGGCTGGATCAGCTCACAGTGTTCTGGCCCTGGAGAGCTCCTGTGTGTGGGCTGGGGTGGCATCGATGTGTGGAACATCGATTTATGCGTGTGAATGCTCCCCAGTCAGAAAAAATGTCTTTATGAAGGTGAGACCTTGATGTGTATAAAGAGCTGTGGGTGTGCTGTTACCCCGAGGAACTGCCCACACTTGTCAGTGGTGCCTGGTTCCCTCTTGCAGCTCTTATCAATACTTCTGGAAACAATTTACCAGCCACACAAATATTGTCATCATCACCTGGGTATTAAGAACCATGAGCTAAACAAAAGACAAGACAGGATTAATCAGCCACCAACTACTGCAGGTTTCCTGAGGTTTTGCTGCTGATTATTCCATTGTGTCATGCCAGTTTTCTAACAGCTTTATTCTTAGAATAGTTTGTTTTCAGCATGGTGTAAAAACTGGGGCTGGAGTTACTCACATGCCTAGAAAACACCTTTATGAGCAATCAGCTCGAGACAAACCTTTTCAATGTGTTTCCTTTCAAAATCAACTTTTAAGCAATGTTTCCTTCCTTCCTGAACTTCCTGAATTGGGCTAGTGGGAAACAAAGCTATTTTTAATTCTCTTTTGTGTGTGCTGCAGTCCAACTAGAAGCTGTTAATGTACCTTTTGCATTTACAGGGCTGCTTCAAGGTGTCCTTGCACACGAAGTGATTTACAGTGGATCCACATCTGAAGGGCTGTGATAGTTTTACTAGAGGAAGCTCTGTTTTCTGTCCTGTTTCTTGTGGCCTGTTTTTACTGTTACAGAGTAGTTGAGGAGCTGTAGTTGTCTTGATTTGGGAAATTAAGATGCTGGTACCAAGCAGAGGCATGGTCAGCTCTCTGCTGGGGATTTCAGGCTGCTAACTGGTACAGTCCAAAGGAGTATTCATCTTCCATCAGAATAAAATTTGAAAATGAACATTCTTGAGCTTAAAAAAAGAGAGAACACAGTGTTTTGGCAAAGATGGTCATCTGGCCCTCAGCATCCATCAACAGTGTGGCATGTTGTGACTGTGCCAGGGAGGGGGGGAAGTGGGGCTTAGCAGATCTAAATCTCCATGGTGAGGCTCAGGCTGAACATCTGTGACTTGGCAGATGTGGAAGGGAGGAACTGGGGATTTGGAGCTGTTCTGGCTGGGTGCCAGCAGACTCCGACCTAGCAGGTAGGTGGCTGCTGCTCTCTGTCAAACACTGCAGGATGAAATGTTTGTTTAAAGTCCTGTGAAGCCGGGGCTGTGTTCAAGGGAGCACTGGGGGAAGGTTCTCCCTGGCTGCCAAAAGCTGGAGCTTTCCTGTGCAAGGTCACTGCAGCAGGGGTTGTGAATGGCCCCGCTCAGGGCTCAGAGGAGGCTCCAGAGCTCCCCAGTGCTCTGCACCCTGTGGGGATCTGGGATTTGACATCCTGGGATGACAGCCCAAACATTCCCAGCCCAGGAGATGCTCTGACAGGACGGCAGCAACAATCCTTGGGAGCACAAAGTTCCTGCAGTTACAGCAGGAGCAGGCTGCCAGTCCTTCATGGCCCTTCTCAGCCAGAAAGTGCTCTGAGCACAGCCTCGTCTTTCAGACCTGGGCAGGGATTAAAGAGACATTAGTGCTGCTACTGTTTCCATCTTAATTACAAACCAGAGCAAACACCAGCTTGTGTGTCCTGAGCATGATTTAGCAACCTGTTAATCTTTTAATTATCTCCTTCCTAATTCCATTGCTCTGATTATTTGGTACTTGAAATAAGTGTATCTTTTTAAATTCTTGTGGCAGTAACTTTTGGAAAAAATTCATTGTGTTTCATTTTGCAGACATTTTTTCTTTCATGCTGAAGTACAGGAACATATGGTGCTGCTTCTGAGGTAGCACTTGTCTAAATATCTTTGCTTGTAAAATTTTCTGCAGAGCCATATAATTTTCTCCTGTAAAAACATTCCTACTGTATTTAACTGGTTTTATAGCTACTTAATGGGATTTTCACGTTTTTATAATTGCAAACTTTTAATGGATCAAGAAATTAAACTCTGAACCCTGAATAAGATAAATGAGCAGTAAGTAGTTAGAAATTCAAAGAGAGTAGTAAGAAATAGCAATAATAGTATAAAGAAAATAAAATTGTATACTGAAACACATCCCAGGTATTTTGAAAGGGTCCAAGCAGTAATTTTATTTTTAAGCTGAACTCTTGGCTATCACTGACAGTCAGTAGAACTGGAATGCTCAGTGTCCAGAACCCTCACATGGGAGCTGGTTACATCTCTGTTTGTGTTCAGTCTGGTGAACAGGCTTCCCAGGTGATGGTGTTCCTTCTGTCTGAGCCATGGGAAGCTTGAGTCAGGAGATGCATTAAAAAATGTAAACCAGCAGCACATTCATCTGTGCACAATGAAGGGAGACTGGAAATGCTCCTGAGTGTGGCACAGCCAGGAGGGTCAGAGGAGTGGAATAACCGGAATATTCTGTATATTTTTGTCTACATTGCTAGACTCTTACCCAGCATGAGAGATGATTAGTGAGAGGCTAATTGGCCTGTTAAATAAACCTATTTAGAAATGTATAAAGATACATATCTCGGGAATGATGCAGATCTAAAACTCTTCTTACACAGCACTGGGAAATCATTCCAGGGGCAGCATGCCAAGCTCCCTCTCTGCTGCCTTGGACATGCTGAGCCAAGGCTGGAGCTCTTCACAAGGCAGGTACCTTGGAAAATGCTGCAGGGATGAAGCATCTCCAGGAGAGGAGGAGCTGGGCCAGCCATGCCTGGGGGGCAGAGCTCTCTCCCCCTACGGGATCACAGATGGAGCAGCAAACGCACAATTGCTGGAAGCGGAAAGGCAGGAGAAGGATGGACTGAACAGGATCTCCTTTCTCCTGCAACTGGGCTCAGGACTGATTGCCATCTCTAGGGAAACATCACTCAGATGTGGAGATAGCTTTTGGAGCTGTAATGAGAGCAGGCTGTGTTTGATGCTGGAGGTTTGGAGTCGCACCCTGCTGAGTGCAGACAATCGAGTTGCTAAGCAAAGAGTTTCTGAGGGTTTTTTTGAGAAGAAAGTGGATGAGGTCAGACAGATTCAGAGTTCTATCTAAGAGCGCATAGGTTGTAAAGTGAAGGACTCTGGGCAAGGAAAAGTGTCATAATCCAGTTACTCAAAGTTGGATCATGTTGAATTTGCCCTGCTTTTGAACAGTCCCAAAAATGAAGGTGTGGGAGAGCAGAATTAGATTGCAGGATAACCAGAGCTCAAAGTTTGAAATGGTCAGAAAAGCTGTAGGTAATGATCACTTATCTATCACTTGTTTGTGGGTGAATATGACTGAAGGGTTTTGTTAATGACTGTAGTTTTTCAGTCAGTCACAGGTTTCAGTTTGGTCTCCTGCCCACCTCATTCTGCTGGCAGAATGGAACAAAGTGGAAAACAGGACATTTGTCACAGTGCCAGCCATGGTGGAGTGCCCATCGTGGTGCTGCTGGTCCTCACCAGCTCCCAGGGACTGCTCAGCATTTGTGTTTCTGTAGCATCTCTGAGCTCCCCGTGGCTTTGGGTGTGTTGAGCATTGGAGAAGCTCTGCCAGTCTTTCCTCATGAGTGGAAATGGAGCTTCAGCAGTCCTGGCAGCTGATGGTCTACAAAAGTGAATTTCTTTTTGTGTGGCCTCTCCTCCACTGCCAGAGTTCTCTATGAAGCAGGATTCTTCCCCCATGTGCTGGAAGGCAGAAATCTTTCATTAGGAGTGTTTAATTTTTCAAATGACTGCTGCCACAGTATCAGTCAATAGTCTGTGATTGTTGAACCCTGCTGCTGAATCTGAGCTTTCCTATTAAAAAAGGAGAAAACAAAATATTCTTTCTATCTGCTTTTACTAAATTAATCTTAAAGATTTGTGCAAGTCATTACTATGAGTCCTTTGATTATTATTGCTGGTGGAAAAGCAATTCCATTGGAAAACCAACTGAAAGTCTATTGTGAGATTTAAACCTACAGTTGTAGGTCTTTTCCTTGATTTATTTTTGATAGTGGGTGATTTATTATTTAGAGTGAGACAAGGATCTAGGAATTCCTCCTGGCTCCCCTTGTCACTCCATGCCTAGCAGCTGTTTGAAATTTGTGGCACTAAGAAGTTCCTACAAGCCTGTGCTTTGGGGCTTGGAAGAAGATCCCAGATGAAGTGAATCTGTAAGAATCTGATGGTTCATCATGTGGCCATACAGGGGAGCAGCTCATTTAGGGGACCACGTGTCTCATTTTAATTCAAGTAGAAAATGCTCAGTCAGCTGCACAAATAGGACTATCCATCTGTACACCTATTATGGGATCAGATTAATTAAAGTAAAAGCAGTGAATTAACTTCAGTTACTAAGGCTGCCATGAATTGCTCAGTAATTATTTAATCCTACATTACACAGGTAGAAGGCACCTTATAACAAACATGTTAAACTGAAAATTTCTGATCCAACGTGAGTTTAGAGGGTTTTTTATTTTGTTTTCAGCATTGTCAAGGAACTTAGTTGAATAGCCTTACAAAGGATTGAAAGGTTTATTGAGTAATTTTTTATGCTTTGGACTGTTTCTAGCTATAGCTTGAAGTACCTTTAATCTCTCCTTTGTCTAAATGGTAGTTCTTATAAATGTAACATTAATCAAAAATACTGTGGCATAGAAAGCTTTCCTGGAAGGTTACTCAGAAAAGAAATGGGTTTGGTTTTAATTACACAGGCTACTATGAAATTGCCTTTCTGGTTTGAAAACAGTGATCATATGCAGCTGCTGGGGAACTGCCCTCCATCCCTCCATCCCTCCATCCCTCCATCCCTCCATCCCTCCATCCCTCCATCCCTCCATCCCTCCATCCCTCCATCCCTCCATCCCNTCCATCCCTCCATCCCTCCATCCCTCCATCCCTCCATCCCTCCATCCCTCCATCCCTCCATCCCTCCATCCCTCCATCCCTCCCAGGGTGTTTCTGAAGAGCCAAAACGTTTATCAGGGAGGGTTTTTACATTTCCAATTTCCCTGTAAGGTAACATGTGCTTTTGAGGGAATTATGTAGCTGTGGGCTATATTCATTCCCTGTCACCACACCCCATTCCCTCCATGCCCCTGTAAAGCTTCCAGGTTGGATGTGAAGCTTGTGGTGGGAAATTCCACATCTGTATCCAAGGGACAGGTCAGTGTAGGAGGGTACACTGGGGGTGACATAGAGCTTGTTCTGTAGCTGTACAAATAAGCTCAATGTTCAAATGTACAGCCTCTCTGAGATACCACAGTAAGGGAGAAAATAGAATGAATACAAGTGTTTCCAATCCATTACTGTACTGAGGGCAGGAAATCAGCCCTGCTCTGCCACAAATGAATATTCTGGAAGCCTGGGGGCCATCCTTGCTGTACACCCGCCTCTGCCTGGTGCTTCAAGGAGGAATTGTGTGGGACTTGCACTCTGGCTATGTGACAATCTGTGATTGCATTTCTGGAGATTGGAATTGGGTTTTGCCTGTTTCCTTTTGACATCACTCTGGTGACAGCTGAGGGCCAGTGGTGTTTGCTATATAGATAATGGTAGGCTGATGGCTCTTCTTGAGGAAATGCAGATTTTGGTTGTTGATAATTAAAACTTACTGTGTGATCTTGGGTGTGGTTTGGAGCTTTGTTCCTCTTTAGCCAAGGAATTTCTTAAAGCATTTCACTGGAAAGTGGAACTGGATGGACAGGCGTGGTATTAAACTGTGGAGAGAGTGAAGCACAGGATTGTGGAACCTTTGAATGAAGTTCTGCTGCCCAGAATATTGAGGGTAAATAATTTATTGAATGTATCCTAACATGAGATGTTCTGGTGTTTAAATATCTCGAGTGAAAAGAGCATCATATGCTTTTTAAGTCACCCCCTTCACTAAAGATGTAAAAAAGAAAAATCCATATACACTTACAGCCTAGGTTATTTCTTACACATGCAGGAGAGAGATTTGAAGTAGAATCTAGGAGGTACTGAACTAGGATTGTTGAGCCTGTTTTCTGCCAGGAGTGGAGTCCTGGAAGCAGGAATAAGAATTAAGATTGCCAGGAGCAACAACTGACCTTTCAACACTTGGTGTGCTGTAAGTCAGCAGATCACAGGGGTAGCTCCAAAGCAGAGTTCCCAGCCTGTTCAACCCCATTGTGATGAAAAATGGAATGTCAGAGGGAGAGAGGTCGTTTATCTTGCTGCAAGGAACCATTCACACAATGATTATCTTGATTTTATTTTCATAGGAACATATGTTTCGTGTTTAATAGTCAACGCCTTCCTTAAGTCTTTGCTTCCCACCGTAACTAAAGTAGGAAAAATCTTTTGCAGTGAAGAAATGAGTGAAGAATGCAGTGAAGGAAACACATGGGGCTGGAATAAAACCTTGGCACAGTTGGCCACATGTAGAACATCTTTTAGAGCATTAACAGAGGTAAAATGTGGGACCAGTGAACCATGGGGAGAAAGGACAGAGGGATTTGGGTTTAATTTCATTTTTAGTGGGAAGAAGAAATGAATTTGAATGAGGAATTGATCATACACAGTTTGATCCTCTTGCAAGAATATTGCCATTGATTTCTGGAGGAATGGGATGTTGCCACCTCGTTTGTCTGTGACTGTGATTTTCTCTTGGTACAGACTAATTCAGTGACACTCCAGAAAGCCCCACCACAAATAAACAAACAAAATCCACTTCCCTGCATGGAGACTAAATTAGCTTTTAAGTCTCTAATAGGATTGTTATGGAGCCATGGAGGCTGAGGGAAGATTCTCCTTGAAATTTTGCTGCTCACACTAACTCCACACTGTTCAGTAGTGGCAATGGTTAATTCATTTTGTAAAGATCACATAGATACATGAGGCTGAAACTTTGTGATTTATTTGGAGCTCTGAGGAATATAATGTGAAAACCTATTCAGGTTTTACTGGCTGGCCAGAGACTGCAGTCAGTTTAATGAGACACAGCTAAATTTGCCATGATAAAGTGCTGCTTCGTGCATGAAATAGATATTGTGGTCCTGTGCTGGTGATTGATGATTTATTACCTTCAAAACTGTAGAACCAGTGTGCAGAATTAATTTTGAGTGGATTATTCATTGTTTTTACCCCCTGGAATCTTGTATGATTGATAAACATAATTTAAAAGAAAAAAACAAACTCAGAAATTAACTATGAGAGATTTTAAGGTTGCGCATTTTAGAACACCCCCCCTTTTCCCCATGAGATATTTTACAAACCTAATGTAGTATCAGTTTGTGTTGCAGAAGATGTTTATAACTCACTTTATTCTAGTTCTTTATCAAATAACTGGTTTTACTCTGTAAAGCTCTCAGGGGATTGAGTGAATCTCCAGTGTATGGATGATCCCTCTGTGCATGGTCCTTCCTTCCCACTGCAGCCCCTGGGCTGATCCCAGCTCACAGCCCTCAGTTTGAAACCCCAGGCACTGGGACTCAGCTCACAGGGAAATCACAACAGCAGGGCTTGCTCAGCCAGGGGGATTTTCAGCTCCCAGTCTTGTAGCTGCTTCTACCCTCTAACTTCTGTGGAGAAAAACCTGCTCAGACAGAGGATTAGCACTAGAAAACAGAGAGGAGAATCCAGGAGCAGGAGATGGAGAAGGGAGCAGTGTGTTAGAGGCAAGGAAAATGATGAAATGTGCTGTGGTTGTCTCTCTGGAGCACAAGCACCCCACAACACAGAGTTTTGGGGTTTCTTCTGATGCAAGCAAGCCTTGGGTCTGCCTCTTGCACTGTGGGGGATTTGAAAAAACCTGTGCTGCTCCCCCAGTGGGTTCCTTACACTCAGAGCTCTGTAATAATATACATTTACATACTAGCCTGTCCTGGAGGTCTCATTTTGGCAATGTTGGGTGTAGAAGCTGAGCTGCTGCTGGGTGCTGGAGGTGAGCAGCTCAGCCAGAGTCCTGCTGGAGCAAAGAGCAGCTCAGCTCAGCAGCTCCAGGGCTGCTCGTGTCTGCTGCTGGAACCATCAGCGTCAGCCCTGCTTCTGAAATGCAGGTAGTTAGGCCACGTAGGATATGTGCTCTGACAGCCTCCACAGCAACTAAATGTTGGACTTAGGTGGAATTTTACAGGTCCTTAAGCAGTTTTGGTCCTTGCCCTACAGAGCCGAGGTGAGAGGATGACTTTGCTTTGTGAGAAGTTGTTTCATAATCCTCCTTTAGGCTCGGGCTCCTGTGCAGGTCCGGGGTGACACAAGGGCTCAGCAGCCACTGAGCTGACAAAAGCAAAGGCTCTGTGTTTCATTTAATCCTTTATTTATTTAAAAGGAAAGAAGCTGTACTTTTGCAAGCCAGGCTCTTCTCAGCATCTGAAAGCTGAGCAGGGTCAGTCTGGATCGTTACCTGGGTTTTTAACCTCTGGAAAGAACACAGGTGTGCTTGTGATGGAAAAACCATTATCTTTTGAGTCAGTCATAAATACCGTGAGGATAAAGGTTCAAATATTAAGCTGAGATTCTTTCTACTTGCTCTTTGAAATACCAAAGACCAAGAGCTTGAAAGTTTTTCCAAGGCTCTCTGCAAACATCGGTGGTGGAATTATCATTCACTTTTTGTCAGGAGCTGCTGTGCTGTTCTGCTGTGTGCTCCAAGCAAACACAGCCCCTGTGTCCCCCTCTCCTTGGAGTCCTGAAGCTGATTTGTGTTCTGTTCTCTCATCACAGCACCTATTTATTTATTCTCTTTATCACAACCGTCCTTACACCATCTCTTTACCCCTTGTCTCTGCCACTCTGCTGGTGGTTTGGTAATATAGATAAAATAGATTTAATTATAGTCAAAAATGCCTGCTGAAGGTGGGAATGGGGCAGGACTATGTCAAGAAGAATCATTCCATTCTGTGGACAAATCTCTCTTCTCTGACCTGTTTTCTCTCTTGGAAATTCTGTTTCCCTTATGCTTCCCTACACATATTCAGAAACTTCATTGCTAAAGAATTTTATGATCCATAAGCCAGTTTTTTGGCCTTCATCTTTAAGTAAATATCAGGTGCTCCTCAGACACGGAGCTGCTCACAACTCCTCTATCCATTACAGACACCAAGCCCTGCAGTGCAACAATCCAGGGAATAGTCTGTTTGGTAAAAATCAATCATTATATTCTTTCTACATCTCCCTGTTTTGTTATCTGTCATCTTGGATCCATCAGAATGATCCATGTTTGGGTTTTCATCCCTAAATCTGGCCAGGCTGTCTGACAAACAACTGTGGCTATGAGTTTCCTTAAAGGGCTCTTGGCACTCAGACTTCACCCCTGGAAAAATTGTGAAAAATGAATGAATGTTGTAGGAGACATGGGCTTGTTTTCAAGGACTAAGCTTTGTGCTCCTGGTAGTCATAGAAGAGTGCTTTCAAATTATTGATGTCTGGAATGTGAAGTCATCAAACTTCTGCTATGGAAAAAATCTTTTTGTATTGGAGAAATGTATCTGGGGTCGAAAATATGTTTGTCTTCCTCAGCAGCCAGAGCTCTGTGGGTCCTTTGTAGCTCTCTGAAATGATCCTCACGTGGCTGGGCTGGTGCTGTGTGCTCCTGCCTGGGCAGGACAGAACAAACCTGGCCAAACTGAGCCCTGTTAGCTGTTCCTCTGGAAGAGGCTTCCCACATCTCCTAGAGGTGATGCCTTATCATTCCAGGTGCTCAAGGCATGAACTTCCAGCACTTCTCAGCCTTGGCTTTGCTTTCAGTGGTAAAACACATTTTACTGATTTCTTTTGCAAATGCTGCTTCGGTTTCTCTTCTGTCTCCATGGTGTGCTCCTCCCTTTCTTGTCTACAGAAATAATAAACCTTTCTATTATTATTATTATGAGTAAAGGGGAAAATTAGCATCGTTCTGAACCTCACTGTAAGTTTAAAATCCCTTATGGGTGCAGTCAGAAGAGACCCCACAGTTTGTTACTATCCTTGAGACAGGAACTCATGGTCACTCTAGCAAAGTCCTGATGGGTGATGATCAAGCTTCTCTTTTTCAGGATGTGTGAGATGTGACAGATCAAACACTTGGCAGGCTGGGCTTCATTTTTATGTCAGAGAGATGCTGTGTGCTTCAGTGCTGGTAGAGTGTCCCTTCCCTGGATATTTAGCAAACAAAAATAGTTCCTCAGGATAGGAAAAATGGTGAAACCATTTTCAAGAACAGCATGTGCATCAAAAATGCTACTTTTTGGAATATAATTAATTAGTAGAATTCAAACTTCTAAAAAGCTGAGTGTTGTCAGCGAGGAACAAGAGATAATCTTGAAACAGGATAAAACTCTGAGACAGAAAACACTGAATGATTCATAGCCTAGTTTAGATGCCTTTAAAAGCAGGGAAAGGAAATTGACTGTTCCTAAAGCCACAGGTATCATTCCAGCTTCTGGTTCTGGAAATTCAGATGACTTGAGCTTTGTGATCTTGATTAAATCTTGACAAAGTTCTCTCTCTCTTTCTGGTACAGTTGCAGAAGCTTTATCCTCATGTCCCAGGGCAGAATTTGGATTTGATGCCTCCCTGGGGATATATTGCACTTGGTATTACATGCCCACTTTGCACTGCATGCTTCAATTTAGCTTTTTCCTGGTTGAAAGGCAAAAAAATGGCAAAAAAAAAAATAGTGGAGAAGGAATGAATGTCTTACACTGGAAATCCAGAACAAATTCGAACCAACTCTGTGAGTGTGTGAAGTTGTAGTCCCTCTGTACCTGCTGTGGTGGAAGGTTTGGTTTTAATCCAGAGGGAACAGAAATTAAACTCTTATACATGAATGAAACAAAAGTTTGCCTGACTAATGATAAGGCAATTTGTTTAATTGGTTTGTTTCTTATTTTTTTAATATTCTCTTCCTTAGAGAAAGCGAACTGAAGTCCTTCACCCCCAGCTGAGGTTTTGCAGGTGGGCAGTGTCAGCAGGAACAAGAAGTCTCTGAAGGACAGGAGGATAGGAAAAAGGACACTGTATAGTTCCTATGCAGTATTCCTTACACTTAATGCAATGAGTGCTTAAAACAATAAGCAGGTTTGGTGTCAAGTATTGGAGATGTAGCAGAGCCAAGAAAAGGGGAGAAAGGCAGGAAGCACCGGGATGTGCTGAGGGTGTTTTTGTCTGTTAGAACACATAAATAGTAACTGTTTGAAAGGGAAAATAGAGGTTGCAGAGCAGCAGAGCTCTGAATTCCTGGCAGGGCTGCTCTGAGTTGTGCTGAGTGTGCAGGCCCTGGGAGTTCTGTGCCAGAGTGGGAGAGGAGCGCTCTGCTCACCAGTCCCATCCTCCCGTGGAGGAGCCGGCTGGGGGTTCCTGGGGAGAGACACCCATCCCACAAAACAGCAGCAGCAGCTGCAGCCTCCTGTGCCACAGCCTGAGCTGAGCTGCAGCGATGCTCTGCATGTCTGTCAGCAGCGATACATCAGCACAGAGCTGCCCGGGAATATGTTCAGTGCAAGTAGTCTCGGTGCTGACACTATTTTTACTTGCCTAGGCAGCATCTTGATGAAATCAAGGGAGACTGAATATGTTTAAAGTTTTGAAGAGGAAAGGAAATAATAATGATTCTTTTCTTGAGGCCAGTTCTTTTCTCAGCCATTTCTTCACTTCTTTCCTCAGTAAGGGGGTCTGACTGCAGGAGCTGGTTTAATCAGATTTAGTAACAGCTGGAATACAAAGATTTTTTTATTTAGCTGTTTATGCATCTTGTTCCTTTCACTTTCTTTCTTTTTTCTCCCTAAAAGAGTTTTAACAAATGCAAAGAGGCCATAATGAGAAGGGAAGAAAATGACTCCTGACCATAGAGCTGTGGAAATGAAGTCACTCCTTTCTTTTTCCTTCTCTCTTACTGGAGAGGGACCTTGTGAACGTGATTCTGTGCAAGCATCCCCCTGCAGCCACAGGGAATGGGAAATGGTTTGTGTGGGTGTTCCAAATCACCAGATAAAAGTGTAAAAATGGAATGATGAGATGCCAAATCCTTAACTAATATAAGGTGGCATAATGCAAAGGGCTTCTGCCCGATGGAGAATTGGGCTCCATTTTCAGATCTTCAGGGCATTTCATACATGACATCAAATAAGGACAGCTCTTCTGAAAGCTGCAAAGATTGGGATAGTGGCCACCCCAGTGATGCAGGAGTTTTTCTTTTCCATCTTCCTTCCATACCCTGACTTTACTACTTAATAAAATAGTCCATTTTACCTGGTAAGCTCAGGTAGTGTATTTTATACAATTCATTATATGGATTTGGCTAAAGCTGTGCTCTACACAGTGGATTTGGCTACCAGGTGCATCAGAGCTTCAAAAATGAGATGAATTAAACTGTGGAGGGAGTTTTCTGGGTCTGACCATTCAGCTTTGGAGCTCCAAGTGAAGGAATTCAAGCTCCATACCATACTTTGTGGGTTCTTTTATTTAGAAGTAAACAGCTCAGCTGGGATCTCTTAGCCTGATGTGAAATTCCAGCTTGATGGTTTTCTGATAAATAGTCTGTCTCCTGGCCTTTGCTGAAGCTCTAGGAAGAAATGCAAGCTGCATGTTAAGCTGCAAGCAGAATAAGCTGTATTTCACTTTTATAGGGATTTTACCAGCAGTTATCTTTATTGTGCTCAGACATTAACCCCACTAATTTTCCCTTTTGTTCTTTAAAGGCTTAAAACTAAAGCTTATCAAAAGACAACAGATTTTTGAATATTTCCAGGGAAGAAAAAGGAAAAGTCTCATGAAGAGAAATCAGCTAAAACAGGATATCCATCATTTTCCATCTGGTGGGCTGGGTGCTTCTGTTTGAGCCTCTCTGAGCTGCAGCTTGCACTCTGAAGGGCTCTGGGTGGGCAGAGCAGTTCTGTGTTAACTTCAAACAGCTGAGGGTGTGATGCACATGGGGTTAAACACCCCTGACTTACAAGAGGATCTGGATTGCTCTGCATTTGATTTGCACCTGGAAATATGTCTAACAGGTACGTGGGCTTGTATAAACCCTGACTGTGAGCTGGTCCTTACTCTGAGTTTGGAATCATTTCATTTAAAGAAAAGATGCAAATCCCTTCATATCTGTGCAGACAAGATCTCCTTTCCTTGAATTTCATCTCTGTGCATTTTGCTCTTCACTAAGTGCAGGAGCAGGTCCCCCAGCCCTGTTCCCTGGGCTCTTGCTGAACCAGTGTAAGAGCAACCAGGGAAATAAATACCTGCAAGTTCATCCAGAAAGAGAAAGTGCTTTTTGTTGTCAACAGAGTATTGGAGTATTGACCTTGCAGGTGAGTGGGAGCTGCTGGTCCCCTGCTGCCGGCTGCTCCTGCTGTTGTTTCCTGTGGGCTTCAGTGAGAAGCACTGGCATTTCAGCTGGGGAGGAATCCTGCTCCTCACCTGGAGTGTGCCACCAGAAAGCCAGGTATTTATAGCACATGCACCCCTGTGGAAAGCACTGCTGTTGTATTTGGGACACTCTAATTCTATATTTAACTGTTGCCTCCAGTGAGAACCCTCACATTCTGCCTGTTAATTTTCCTTAGCTGGCTCTCAGCTCACGCCACGTGTCACTTCTTTCTGCCTCTAGACAACGACTGCCATATGTCTGTAAGTTCCAAAACAAGGAGGATGAAAGAACTTTCAGGCAAGTGATGAGATTAAATTGACACAGTGCAGGACTGGAGCTGAAAATGTTAGACTGCTGCTATGCCTTCTCAAATGCCCTTTTACCAGCTAAGAAAATCTGCCTTTTAAAAATGGTTGGGACGTGAAAAGAGAGTGACATTTAAAAGTGAACAAAGGGAGCATCCACAGAATTCACAACCAAAGTCTGAGATCAGGAAGAAAGTCCCAGTTAAAGCAGTGATCAACCAGAGGTTCTCCTCAGAGGAGGTCTCAAGTATTTGTCCTCCTGTCAATTTTTTAGCAAAAGATTCAAATGTCTCTGGGAGTAAAACCACACTCTGGATGGTGCTTGCTTTAGAAGTGAGTCATGCTTGGGAAAACAAACTTACTCAAGATGCATCCTACAGCAAAACAAACTTATTTGAGATCAACTTACTTGAATATTACAAATTAGTCCAATTCCAAATTTGACTTCTAATTCCAATTCTAGAATTTGATATCAATTAACCTAAATACAACCTGAATACAAATGTATGTGTTTTGTATAAACTTCATTGTTAATAGTAAGTGAAGCTCTGGTCATCTCCTCCTTGGGGACAGAAAAAGAATTAATTGGTGAGGGATAACTGGAACAGACTTTAATCTCTGAGGAGAAGCAGGGGGAAAAGTGAAAATATATAAACAATGAGTAACTGCAAAAGACAGATTGAAGCTTTATTTTACTTCTAGAAGATGTTTGGGGATGCTCTGTGAAATGCACTAGCAGGAAATTGAAAAGCAATGACATACTGTTTGAACATATAAATAAAATGTGATACTTAGAAGCTATTCATGGTAGAAAAAACACTGAAATGTGGCTATTAGGAACTCATGAGTGATGGAGCAGCTCAGTGTGCCAACTCCTGTGCGCTGCAACATCAGCTTGAATTGACCATTTAAAATCTGTCTTTACCCTTTTATACTGAAGCTTCATTTCACTCTCAAATCCTACCCCAGCAATTGTAATTTTTTAATGGATCAGGCACAGGGCTGTGCTTGTTTGGAGGGGATCTCTCTGTGCAGAACCTGCTGTATTCCTGGTGTAGCTACAGGTTGTGTGCGTGGTTTGACTTGCAGTGGTGTGAGCTCACCCTGAGCGTGCTGGCATTTTAAACACTCTGCCTTATTTTAGCACAGAGGATGGTTATAATTAAGGGAATTTGCAAGTAGAAATATGTTTGGGCTAGATGTGCAGACATAACACCACACATATTGCATTCTAAAGATACGCACATACCTCTCTGTGAAAATGTGGCTGAGCAGTCAGGGAAGAGGTTGAGTAGAAATAAAATATGAAACATTTCATACACACTGGTGGAGGAGCCCTCCACCTGTGCCTGTGAATGACAGCAAAGTCATTCCTTCCTTAAATGCACCAGGATCAGGAGGGAAGAGACCACAGGACCGTAAAGGAAGATGTGAAATATGTACAATCCCATCTATTCTTACACTCACTTGTCTTCCACTCCCCTGCCTGCTTACCAGCCTTAATTTGTTTTATCTAAGTGAATAGATTGAAATGAAAAATTAAATTAAAAGGGACCAAATAAACAATTTTGCCTTGCAGCTTCCCACAGGGAGTGGATTTGGGTCATCTGAAGGAATTTAAATTCTTGACTAGAAGCAGGTGAAAGGTTGGTGTTTCATCTGTCATTTTGCTGGAAATGTAATAAACCCCAGGTAACAGGCAAGGATGTTATTGCTCTCAGGTTGATAAAGTCTGCATGGGAAGTGCTGCTCAATTCTTTTAAATTACACAACTGCCGAATTATAAACAAACTCCGTGGAACACAAGGAGTTCTTATGAATTTTCACTCTTTCATTTTGCCACGCTCAATATCCTGCCTTTTATTAAACCACCTAAGGGATGGACAGTGAGAATCGAGAAATCTCTTGCTGTTCCCAGGAGCCTCCTCCACCTCTCCGTTATTGGACTCCTCATTTTTACTGAAATGCTGTCTGTCATGTAGAAATGGTGTTGTGCTGCCAGACAAACACACACACCTGCAGGGAGGTGAGGTTCCACTTCCCCAGTGCAGGGGATGTGCAGAGTGTGACCCCTTTGGTGTCTTCTGAGGGATATGAAAACCATCTCAGAAACACTGGAAACTTTCCTGCTTTGTGCCTCTTTCTCACGGATGTGGGATAAATCCCATCTTGAGACCTCACCGTGGAGTGAAGCTTTGGAATGGATTCTAGGTCACGGGGGTTTTTGTAATTTTATTTTATTTTACTTCTTAAGATACAAATTTAGAAACTCATTAAAGCTTTGTCCTTATGGATTAGACATACTTAAAACAACGGCAGGATTTTCTCCAAAGGATACAATGGAATTTGTTGACAAGATTAAGGACGGGCAAACGGTGTCACCCAAAGCCCACTGGAGTTACTGAGCAGTTCACTGATGAAAGATTTGGATCTGGCCTTCAAAATTTTGGAGGTGGACAGAAAGAAAAAAAAAAAGTAAAAGGCATCTTATTTTCCTTCTTGGATAAGGAATAATTCATTGCTACTTCCTAATAGAAACCATGGGCATTGATTTTCCATGGATTTATGTGTGGTGGTTTACAAGACTATATTTTACAAATGGTTTCTGTTGGCAGATGTAAGCAGTCTCCTGCTGCACTGGCTGAACAGCTGCCATTAAGCAAATGGTTGTCATTAGCAGGTATTTTTTTAAGCTTCATTTTGTTTAAACATTTTTTTAAAATCCAAATATCTGAAGAATTGCAAAATGGGAGAAAAAAATCCATATCTAGCTCACATTGCTGAGAAATCTTTGGGAAAATTGGTTTATAAAGCATCTTAAAAAGATGGACACAGCTGTACAGTGTTGACTGTGTAATTCTAAATATAATTCTAAATCCTATTAATTCTAAATACAATTTCATGAAAAGGAAGCTCAGGGAGAAATATAAATGCATGGGATAAATGGGTTTCTTAAATACACAGACACTGCACACGGAACTTACCTGCCCTGAATTTTTAATTCACTCATAGATCTCTCTTCAGCAGTTTCTTTTTAGAGCAACACCTTAGTCAAGGTAATGTGAAAATTATAATCTCAAAGTTCTATTTCTGGAGGTTTCTAACTCAATGTTGAACCATTTATTCTGAGGTGAGAGCTGCTCTGGGAGGTCTCTGGTGTCCTGGCAGGGGAGCTGCAATTTTCCTTGTGGGATTTGCACCCAAACACCTGAATCAGAAAAAGCCTCTCTGCATTTTAAGAGCCCCTGATTTAGCTGATACCTTTGTAGGAGTTATTTTAGTAACAATTGTTTATTAGAGTCTGTTACTCTTTGCCTTGAGGACAAGGAAGTCCTGTTGGTTCCATGGAAATTGCAGCTGCTGATTTCAGCTCCTAGAAGTGCTGACAGGGATTTTTGGGTTTTGGGCTCTGTCTCCTTGGTTGTTCCTAAACCTCTGGGTGCTGAGCATGATGTGCTAGCAATGGGATGGGAGATACTTCTGAAATAAACTGGGATTTTATTGAGGATGTTGGTGTTCTTTTGATGCCAGCTCTGAATGTGTGTTCAGCTACTGTTCTAGACTCTAATGAAAATAAAAATTACTTCCTGCAAGTGCTTTGCTACACTTTCAGTTAAAGGTTTTATATGGATGTGATGCTATTTTCATGACATATAGTTTATTTAAGGTACCTATTAATATCTACTTAAATATTCATACAATTTAAATTTTACCTGCTGCTGCCACAAGACAGAGATACTTCTGTGAGAAATGTTGTACTGTCATGTCTTATACTTCAGGGCAAGGTTAAGACTCAGTAATTCTGCATTATATCAGAATTTAAGAAACAGAAGAGTAATGGATTTAAGAAATCATGGATCTCAACTATCTCTCTCTTGCTCTTTTTGATTTTCACATCTGTTATAGCTTTGATGTGAAATCTTGCAAACTGCAAAATTTCTCTTGATGTAAACTTGGAGAATTTTTTGAGTATTTTCAGTTTCTCTAGGCTTATTTTGTTTTTGCATCTCTATACAATTAAGAGTTTTGAAAAGTCTTGAGTTTCCATTTGACTCTTCTGAAATCAAGGGAGATTCTTCTTTATTGCTTTAATGGGAACCAAGCTGGCACTTGGCTGCCTTTGAAAATCAGACCCATAACTTAATATACAACAAATCACTGTCAGCATTTGCAGTGGCTGTAAACATCATTTACACCACAAATATCCCCATTAAGATAATCCTTACAGAAGTGGAAGGGTTACTGTAAACCAAGTCTGGGCTGTCCAGGTTTGGCTGGATGCAGAGGGCTCCTTCCTAGGGAATTTATCCTGGTGGTGTGGTCACTGTATATTGCATTTGAGGCAATTTGTGCTGGATGGGTTGGCTCTGGAGGAGGGAAAGAGCCCTGGAGAGCTCCTGTGATTTACCAGCCTCAGTCCAAGAGCAGCTCTCATGTTTGCTGATGCCAGTGACAACGTGTGTCCTGATCCTTCTGCCGGGCTCTTCTGCTTCTTGACTCAAGCCAGAGTTTGTCTCATGGTGCCTGGAGCAATTCTTAATGCAGCAGTCATGTGAAAATGCAAATAAGTGTACCTAGATAAATGTTGGAGTGGAAATCAGATTGTTGTGCTTTCCCTGGGCTGACGTGGGAGGAACCACAGAGAGCAGCAGTGGCTGTGCTGCTGCAGGGCTGCCCTGTGCCATTCTCTGTGCCAGTGAATTCCCTCCTCAGCCTTCTCTCTATCCAGGGAACCCCAGGCAGTGCAGCAAAGAGCACAGTTTGGATCTGGCACCCTGAGTTCCACTCAGATCCTGCTAAAGGTGTCTAAATCTGTTTCAAACCCACCTTGAGCCCAGAGGTGCCTGTGGGTACAGAGCCACCGTGATGGGCATTTTATGTCCCTCTTCAGAACCCTCTCACTGTTCCAAGGGTGGGAGACCAGAGCTGTTCTCTGCTGTGTTCCTGTTTGCCAGAGGCTCAGGGGCTGTGGGCAAGGTTGTTTGCAGATTGTTCTGAACTTTGTGGCAGCTGTGACCAAATTCCCCACTGCCAGCACGTCCAGGATGGTGTTGGGGCAGCGTCCATCATTTCAGGCACTGATTTCACAGAACTTGTAACATAAAGCAGCTTTAATGTGTTGGCTTTTTATTTTTCTAAAAGAGAAACTAGAAAGCTTTTATAATTTTCTGGCACACGAGCCAGAGAGGGAATAAAGAATACAAAGCTTTTCCTGCATTTTTAGGGAAAAATTGCTTCCCTTCACACCTGCTTGCATTGATTAATTCAAGTAAATAATCAAATTTTCAGTCATCCCCTGCATAATAATCATCTTATCCATACAGCTTCCCTTTGTGGCTCTTTAGGATGGGAACCTTGCTTGAACTGGTTTATTAGAAAAAATATATGTCATGGTCATTCATATCATAATGTTCATTACATTGGTGACACAATCAGAATCAGAAGCCTTTAAAAGAAAATGCCACGAGTACTCACTTCCCCGGGAGCTAAATGAGTGAGTGAATAATCTCTGAAATGAACTGAGTAATTAGACATTTCCTCTCTGGAGATGGGACAGACTCCAGGAATAAATATGGGCAATTCCCATTTTGAAAGGAGCATTTGGAAGGGTTACAATTTGCTCCTGTAACAAAACAGGCCAGTTAGGAATAAAAATGTGGGGGACAGTTGCTGAAAATACTCATGGAAAGAAGCAGCCCTTGAGTCCCTGGCTGGCTGCAAAGGGGATGCAGAGCAACAGTCAAAATGCCAAAAGTAGCAGTGACAGGTCAGACAAATAACAGAAGTGACAAGCCACCTTATGGCCAAGGACAGCCCCTTCTCGTGCTGGATTAATTAACATTCAAGATGTTTCTGTGGGAATTCTAACCCCTTGAAAAAGGCCCTAAATGACACCCTTGACAATGGACTTGTGCACTCCTTTCAAACTTGTCCCCTCACCTTTCTTTGCAACAGGCTCTAACTTCATTGGAATGTTATTTTTTGAGGGGGTTTTCATTATTTTAAAAAGTTGTTTTGCTTAAATAAATCTTAATGTTAAATCTTCTTTCGTATGGCCTCGACCTGGCTGTTTTTCAAAGCATATTTCTCTTCTGTGGGTCCTCCAGCTGCAAAAATATACAATGTGAATGTGTGCCCCAGGGTCAAAGTGATGCTTCTGAGTGTGAAGTTTAACAATGTGCATATTTATCCAGCTGATAAACATGTCAGATGTAAGAGATGTGTTTGACAAGGAGAGAGGAGCAAAATTTTGAGGACCTGGAGGCAGATGTCCACTCTTACTGCTGTCTGTGGGCTTTCAGGTGTTTTTGTTGGCACATCTCTAAGTGTTCACAGTAATAGTTCATGTTCATGGGTGATATGAAGATGTAAGGAAGTTAATTACTTATTTATTAATTCCCAGTCTCAGAAATTATCAGGCAAAGAGAGTAATGAGAATGGGGTAAAATCTGAAGAGAATTTCAATAAACCCAGACTAAAAACTGCAAAAGGACTTGGGAGTTTGCTAATTGATTGTCTTCACAGAGAGAGAAATCATGTTTAAAATTGTCCATGCATCATTTGTTCTAATGTAATAACCAAAACTATATAAAAGTAATTTTATTGGGGAGCAAAAAGTAATTAACCTGTGCTGTTACAATGAAACAGATTTTTTTCTAGAGAGAATTCTGCTGAGGACAGCAATCCTAACTTTGATTATGTGCTATGGCATTATGAAAAGTGAAATTCAGTCATATTCATCTTTCATTCAACAGATTTTCAATTTAGAGAGGTCTGAGCTAACTGAGCTTTAACTTGGTATGAGGATCCTTAAAGGTGACACTTGAAATAAACATTATTTTTCTGCAGTGTTTTCACAGAGGAGCTTTAACAAATGAATGGCAGATGGGAAATAATCTCACAGTCAAGAAATAAGACTTGTAAAACTTGGGTGTTTTGAATAACAACATCCTTAATTTCTCTTCTGCTTGATTAACTTTTGTATTGTGGTTCCCAGGGCCAGGAGGAATTAATTATAGTGACAAGTGACTCACTCCCTGTACTCTGGGAGACAGCTCTGGGTGAGGAGGGTTTAAGGTCTCTCGAAGTCTGGAGCAGCAGGTGAGAGGCAATTCCTGGTGAAAAATGGGAAGTGCACAGTGAGCAGGTAAAGGTTGGTGTTTGGGGCTGACTTCCAGCAGGATGAGCAGACACACCAGTCCATAATATCAGTCCCAGGCTGCTGGGGAGGGAAGGGGATTGTCCTGGGAGAGCTGCCCCAGCAGCTGTGGGAACCTCACAGTGTTTACAGCAGGGTAAAGCTGTAAATACTCTTTACAGGGACTGGTTTTAGTCTCTGCTCTGGGGATTTCAATTGGCTGATACGGAAACTCTGGAAGGAGGGAGCCCGGCCTCCCCTGGGGCTTGGTGCCCCCAGGTTACAGCAGCACTGGCACAGAGAGCAGGGGGTGCAGCTGAACCCGTGCCCAGCTGGAAGCAAATGTGTCCATATAAATACAAAATGCAAATATCCACACTATATCAATATCCTACTCTGCACCTCCCTCTGGCCAGGAGTCGCAGAGCAGGGCGCTCGCGGCTCACGCGCTCTCCTGCTGCTCCCACATCCCCACATCCATCACCTCCAAAGCTTTCTGAGCCATTTCACTGCCCTGTGCAAAGGGAAATGTTGGTGGCACTGCACCCAGCCAGGCTGGGCAAGGCAGTGCTCACACAGATACACATCAGTGAGGGCAAGTGGAATTTAAACTGCCTTTTAATTTGTGCTGAGATGTGAACTGGGAATTATGAACCGGCACCATTTAATGAAATGCGCTGTCCTTAATAGACTGGGAGGGGGTGCTTAACATGTAGGGCAAAGTAAGTGCTGGGTCTGATTGGATTAGTGGCAAATTTAATCTAGTGGATGACACTGCTGATTCAACAGTCTACTTCTTTTCTAGGATCAAAGTGACTTTGGCTCGACATGTGATCTGCTCAGTACCCTAAATGAACTGTAGGCTGGATGAGTTGGATTGGGTATTTAAACGGGGAAAGGAATTTCATTTGAGAAGTTGCAATGTACAGAATGGGAAATTAGCTTTTTACAGCATGGGAAAGCTTTTTTGTGATGTAAAATTTCCTCAGATATGCTTACCAGGCAGCAAATAATAACTCACAAAGATGTTTCCCCAGAATATATCAGCACTTACTACAGAATTTGTGAAAACTTGTGGTTTCCAAGCCTGAATCCAAAGGACAAATATCCTTTTTCCTGTAATGAGGTTTATCTGACTCAGCAGATTTGATTGAATATCCTTACAACAGGAAGATGAAAGACTATGTAAATAGGTTATGCATGGCCTGAATTTTAGTGGGAAAAGCCTCTTGAGGCTTCAGAAGCACTTTAAAAATTGATACTCAAGTCACAAGTGTCCTGCATTAGTCCTAGGTCAGTGTGTTAAATATTGAAGAGTGAAGTGTCTCTGATTAAAGACTAGGAAAACCGATTTGGACCTTGAAGTAATTTGAGTCTATGATGGGATGTCCTGTTCCCAGGAAATCCCTGTGACACAGGGAGGGTCTGAACACCTGGGAATTATGAACTGAGGCAGTTGCATGGGAAGAGCTTTCAACAAAAAACCATTTTCAATTAATTTTCATGTATTTCTTTTGCTGTTCTGAAATGTTCTCTGTTGCTCCAAGTCAGAGTGTTCTGTGGTTCTGTGAAGGAAACTTGTTTGGTGGCCCCAGCAGGGGATGTTATTTGGGCTTTGGCAAGAACCAAGAGAACAAAGTAGGAATTGATATGACACAATGAACAACTACACTGAAACAAAATTGGCCACTGCCAACATTTACTGTGTCCCGTGGCAAATGCTTGATGCTCAAGGGATTGCAGACTTTGGATGTAATGGATGGCAAGAAAAAAACAACTTCTTTACAAGGAATTCTTTACTGCCACACAAGAAACACTGTGTTTGTGTTAAGAATAAGGCAGTAAAGATGTTTTTCTGAAAATAAGATGGCTGATTCTTGCTCACTTCCTCTGATTTACTTTCCCAAACAGGTCTGCATTCCTCTGACTTCCACAAGAAGAGATTTGTCTCGCTTGTTAGTTCAAACTGAGGTCAAATTTCCTTTCTTTGACTCTGCCACCCTGTTTTTCTTTCCTAAAGCTTCAAATCCAGGTGTGAGTCTATCCATTAATCTGTCTCTTCCTAAAAGTTTCAGTCCTTTAGAGATCTGACCCTTTAATCTCATATTCTAAGACAGAGCAGTAACTTGTGTGTTCATGCTTAACTCAAGGAGAAGGATTTTTATCAAAATATAAAATGTCCTCAGTAAGGACAGTAATCAGCAAGCAAATCTGGAAGTTGACACAAGGCTTGATGGCTTTTAAATCAAGCTCCTGATGTTTAGGTGGAAATGATGGCTCATTAAAATGTTGGCCAGGCAGCTCTCAGTCCTTTTAGTGTTTCCACCAAAAAGGGCTGCCAAAGTCATCCACCTGGGTGAGCCTGGTTTGGTGCTGTTGTTGCTTTTTCTCTGCTGATGGGAAGCATCCCTTGGAGTGAGTGTTCCTGGGAGTGTGGATATAACCCTTCGTAGAGTCCTTGGGTCACTGATTAAAGGCAGGACTTGAGTAAAACCAGGAAAAGGCCATGGCCTTCTAACCCCTCCTCTTGTTACCCCATGTGTTCTGCGCTGGGAGCGCTTCTCTTGCTGTCCTGCCCAGTGTAAATTGTCCCTGTGTGCTGACTGTGGAGCCAGGCCCTGGGCAGCATAGAACAAATGCTCTCAGCAGAACTCAGCTGTGTCAGCTGCCTGTGCAAGCGTTCCCTTACCAAAAAGTGAAAATGAAACCTGGGAATATTGTCTTTGAACAAACAGCTGTGGGAGCAGGAGGAGACTGAGGTGGGAAAGCTCACTACTGCTTCCTGGGATATGGGCTGGAGATGTGTTAAATGTCTTTTTTGCCTTCTGCCTATTTGTAACAGTGGGACAAAAAAAGTTAAAACCAAACCAAACCCCAGACCAACCCCAAGCTCAGCAGAGCAAATGGAGCAGTTCCCATTACTTCTCACTCCACTTGCTGCCCACGTGCCTCGGTCACAGTTTGGCTGATGAGGAATGGTGGGACTGGCCACTGCTGGAAGAGTTCAGTTCCCACCAGAAGTGGGACCTGAGTGCTCAAGGAAGGATTATTTCAGCTGTCCCAGAAATTCCCTTTCCCTTGGGATGAGCAGGCCAGGTAGGGAAGTGTGGAGCTCTCTGTGGCTGCTCTGCCAGAGGAGCTGCTGCCACCGTTGTTTTTCAAGGAACCTCCTTGAAATGTGTTTATGCTACAGGAAAAGCAAGCTTATAATTTTCCTGAGCTGCTGGCACTTTTCCAGGAAGGCACTGTTCTGTGTCAACTCTTTCTGGGGTCGGTGTGCTGTAATCACTGCTCCAGGAAGAGCAGCAGGAAAGGAGATTCCTTTCAGTCTCCAATTCCGTGCTCTGTTTTCCTGTTACTTCTCTAGGACTGAAAGCTTCTGTGAGGTTTGGAGCTGAGGGCAGTTTTCTGTACCCTTGGTGAGGTCAGGATTGCTTGTTGCCATCTAGGAAATACCAGGGGGCTGCTGGGGGTCATCTTCTGTGCAAGATTTAGGGAGGTTGTTAACAGCTGTAGCAGGACAAATCTCGGTGCCACAGAGGCAATTCCAGCCTCGTGTAGAGCAGGTGGATGCAGGAAACACTGTGGGATGTTCTGTGGTTTTCCAGCTGGGGCAGATGGGTTTCCTTCTTGTGCTCAGTGTGCTGTAAACAAAGTGACAGAGGGTAATTGGTACAGGTTCTGCTCTTTCCATAAGTTAACATGAGGAATGGCAGGAAATAGTGCACATGGATTGGAACTGGTTGTTAAACTCACAAAGCACATGAAATATATCACCCTCCTGCAATAATTTATTGCTACAGATCTTATGTTTGTGTCCTAAGTCACACAAAAAACCCTCATTCATAAATTTAATTTTGATCCAATTGTTTCTGCCAAGATTTCCTTTACAGGAAAAAGACCAGAAACTTCTTTTGACCATGTCCACTTCCAGCAGCAAAAAGGAAACCAGGCATTCCTGGAATTATTATCAAAATTCCTTTGTCTCTGCAGGGCAGAAAGCCAGACTGCTTTGTTTTAATAGCATTTTTCTAGCCTTAAACCTCTGAGGCTGTCTATATGTCTCAATTTTCTCCAGAAATTTTGGGATGCTGTCTGCATTTTGCTCCAGCAGCTGCCCTGACAGCTCATTTATACACTGGTTTTACCTCCCTTGCCCACAGCAGTGCAGAATCTGAGCTGATCCCTCTGTAATAAAGCAGTAGGCAGGCTTTGCTTGCGTCTCTAACATGACTTGCTGTGGTCGTACATATGTAATATAATGGGATTTATAATCCACCCCCCCAACTGTTTTACTGGGAGTTTCCCTGCAGTTTGTAGTTACAGTCACATCTGTATTTTATGCCCAGAACCCTGGGAATAATTCTTTTTGTCTTCATTCTAAAAAAATCTCAGGAGATTCAGTTCTACTTTGCAGCTGCTGGTAGGGAAAAATGATGGTATTTCTTTAGTTTTTTAGAATTTATTCTATTTCACAACATTACTATATTTTAGTTTCATCAGTAGCATTAATCAGAGATGATAAATGGGACTGTACCACCTGCCTGGGAAATGCTCTCATGTCTCTTGTAGCTTTTTACCTGCTGATGGGGCTAATTCTTCCTCCTTGTATAAAAGAAGCTTTCAGAGAGGCCAGAACGAAATCCTGGTAATTTCAGGGCAGGTAATTCATGGGAAGACCCTTCCCTCACGTGCACATGTCCACACAAACACATGCACTTGATTTTTGAGTCTGACTCATCTCTGAGCCTGTGTTGTGTGGTTCAGGAGGGGCAAGAAGGGGCCCTGGCGAGCTCCTCATGCCAGGGGCAGAGGATTAGTCACGGATTGCTCCGCGTAAACCTCAGCGAGAAGGACACGACCGCTTCCAGCAGCCCTTGGAACCAAAAGCCTGCACGATTATTTGTGTGTTTGGAGAGAGGAAATGCGTAAATTGCTTTCCCATTAGCGAAGTAACCAGGAAATAAACAGAGGAGACCTTGTTTAAAATGTTTGTTTTGTTCCGATGAGGAAGATAAGCAGCTGGGAGAGCTCTCAAGTTGGACTGCTCTCCCTGAGTCATCCCAGCTGTGTCTGGATGTCAACACAGCACTACAGCCCTGCAAATGGATGCAGATGATTTAGAACCCTGAGGAGTTATTGCAACTGCCAGTTTGCCATTTTCAGGTTCTAGAACACTTCCTGCATTTGGCTGATTTTATCCCTGTTGGATGAAATGGTGCTCAGAACATAAAAGGAGAAGGTGCTGGGGCAGCCAACAGCAGTGGCATCAATTCCTGTGTTTGAGGCACAGCTCGAGGGGCATGTGGATCTGGGAATGGCTGTGCTGGGTGGCTGACTTGGATGGACACACATCCACAAGGATGGACAGACCATTCCATGCAAGACAATTAAAATCCTTTAGATAGGGCTGCACAGAGAAAAACTTGAGTCTTGGAAGCACAGTAAAGTGAAAGCACTTCCTTAACCTCTTTGGTCAGGAGGATGCTCACAACATTTAAAGCCCAAGGATCAGTTTCACTAACACTGAGGAGCAGTTCCCTCAGTGGAGGAGCTGCCACATCTGCTGTGCTGGGATCTGCAGGATCTCTGGAGAGGTCTCAGGTGCAGCCCGGGGAATGGACAGCTGCTGTGGAAGGTGCTGACTTGGGAAATCTCAGCTGGTTTTGCTACAAAGACATTGCAAATCCACAACCAGCAGCAAAGGAGAGGACAAGGGGCTCCATTTGCCATGTCTGGGGGTAAATCACTATAAATCATTAATTCAACAGCTTTACAGCAGGTAAATGTGCTTAGCACAGCTCTCAGTAATACGTGCTGAGCTTGTTACCTGTGTTGAGATTACTTTTAAATTATGAGTGTTTTAATCAGCATCATATTAACACAACAGGGGTATATATTGATTGCAGTGAAATAAGGCTGAAAAGGCACTGAGAAAACAGCAAGATGTTCATGTGGAGCATTTGGCTTCCTCTGAAAAGGAACAAACCATAGGAGTGTTTGTCCTCCTGACAAAACACAGGCTCCTATGGTTTATGCTTCTCACAAGTGTTGCTCTGCATCAGTCCATGATGAGGGTTTGTATCTGTGCACCTTCACAAAATAAAGCACAGTCTGATTAGTTCCCAGGCCCAGCTGAAACAGTGTAGGATGCAGCCACAGAAATCTCAGCAAGGCAGGGGAATGTGTGTTTAGGATGGACAGAATCTCACCATGTGGATAGGGAAATACCTAAAAAGTGCCTAAACCCCATCCCTGGGAGAGCTTGGAAGCCTAGAAGTGTAACGTGGCAGGGTTTGGGTCCCTCTGCCCTGGCTGCTGGGAGTCTCTCTGGAATAATCCCATAATCCCAGCATCATATCAGGAGCACAGAGATACTGATCAGACATGCAAATCTTCAGAAATTAGAGAAATAATGAGCTGAAGCTGGGGCAGGATCCTCTGTTGGGTGATGTCTGCTCTGCTCTGGCACAGGAATCTTTCTGCCCCTAAAGTCAGGATGTTTGGTCTATCAGGAACATGCAGGAGACATCTGCAGAATTTTCCTAAGTGCTGAAGTGGTTGAGTGATGATTTCAATGACACTTAGACTGGTTCCTGATCTCTGAGATCCCTCTTGGGGCTTTCCATGGATGCTCCAGCTGGGGAGGGAGCAGCCCAGGAGATGTGAGTCCCTAGAGAGCGACATGCTTGCACTGACAGATTTTAAATACCTTGTCATTTGAATATTTCTTTTCATTATCCCTTCCCCAATCATTCCAAAAGAGTCTTACAGAGGAGATGGAGACTGTACCAACAGCCTTTTCCTGTGCTATTGTGTAGCTGCCAGCTGAAATGGATAGAGCTAATTTTTCCTTGGAATGAGGTTCTGGGCTGAGATTGCTGGTGCAGTAATTTTACAAAATGCTCATCTTTCCTGCTTTAAACGTGCCCAGCTCAGGAGGGACAGGCAGGCATTACTGTACCATGGCTCCTTAATGGGCTCTGGAAGCCAGAGGGTGGTTTCAGTCCCCAGGACATATTTAATCTTGTAACATCTTTTACTGCATTTAATAGCCTGTCCTACATCTTAATCACTCAGTGTAGAGAGATTAATCCAAAACCCCCTTTTGTCCTGATAATTTTAAATCTCCACTGAGTTTGCCCAGGTTGGCCTGGCTTCCTCTGGCAGTTCCCCAGCTTCTGCCCTTGCCTGCTGGTGGCAGTGCTCCCCATGGCTCCTCCTAGAGATGGATAATTGTGCACATCCTGATGCTTTTTCCCTTAGTGGTTTTGTAGCTTTTCCTGCTGTGTTTACAGGAGGCTTTGGATGCTGTGTGCACACCACAGCTCACACAGGACGCTCCTGCTGCAGGGAATGAAGCACCAGCAGGACCAGAAGTGAGACAAGGAGCTGGAAACAGAGCCTGAGAGAGTGGCCCTGCTGCTTCTCCATCCAAATTTACCCAGAAATAAACCCAGAATATAAACCCAGCAGAAGAACAGTTGGTTTCACTCGCACAGGGAGGAGGAAGAGCTGTGGGTTGGCTGTTCCCCCACATATTCACGTGGCTATCGATCTTTGTTGTGAGTTTTGGCATCCCTTTTGTAGTTGTAGCAAGAAAACGTTCAATGGTTCAGTGGCCTCAGTAATGTGAGAGTTTCTATTTCTGTGCTCTCAGGAACATCGTTTGAATTTGGGATTGAGTCACACCAACAGTAACCCATAAAAGAGGAGTTTACAGGTTGGATAACTGCCTGCTAACAAGGCACTAGATGAGCATAAAAATGATTGAGAGGTTTGGTCTGATTCAGAATTCCTGGAGATGTAGTTTTCGAGTTTGGCCTAAGCTGCAGTTTGCCAGGTGGAAGCCAATGTATTATTAACTTGAAATTGCTGTACCAATAGTAAAATCCTCACCTAAACTAACTTTTCTAAACCATGTCTTTTCAACATCTGATGATTGGAGCATGTGAAATATAATTTTCTGTGCTAAGGAAAGTGGCTGTGAGCATCTGTGGGGGTTTGTGGGCATTGTGAATGACCCTTAGTACATGTATTTGGTGTCTCAGTGAGTCTGACCCTCTGGTTTTTGCACAAATATTGCTGTTACTAGGAAGATTTATGTTTTCATTTATAGTATTTTTTCATTTTGTCCTGTAAGTATTTATTCAACAGAGCAGAACTGGGAGAAGCTGGAGGTGGCTCTGTGGATACAGTGGTTTCTCAGTGGCCACAGGTTTGCAGTTCCATGTCACCAGGAGGCACCGGTGTAAAGTTGAGATTCCTGTGTGAAATCAGGGGGAAAGCTGGAAAAGATGAGTCTGAGAAAGCCTGGCTTAGAGAAGGAAGGAGGTGAGGGCACTGGGTTGGAGAGAGGAGTGAGTGCTTCATCTCCCTTCCTTCCCTAAGCAAAGCTGCTCTCAGCTAATGCCCTTTCCAGCCTTCCATTTGATTCTGTGCCGGAGCCCGCTGGACATCCATCCCCCTTTCCTTCTGCTGTGTTTCCAGCCTGGGGGCTGTGCCTGCTCTTGGGGACGCTCCTGATGAGCCCAGGAGAGTGCAGTGGCACGGGGACAAACCGAGTGGTTGAGTTAATGGAACCAATAAAGATTTTACCGATCATAAACCACAGCCAGTCAATACTGAACAAGCTGACAGCCAGCAGGAAAGGCTTCAGCAACAGCATAATGGCTTTGATTTTCTCTGTTTCCATCAATAACGTGCCAAATGCATTTAGCACAGGCAGAAGGGGAGCAAACGGGGTATCAAACAGGCCAGCAAGGAAAGCCTTGCTGTTGTCACCTCTAGCACCAAAAAACCCCAAACAAAGCAAGGTTAGTGTTTCAGCAGCCCATTAGTGTGACAGTGTTATCCAGCTGTTAGCAAGAGCCTTACCTCAGCTGACATCTGAGATCATTTTTAGGTGCTCCTATAGTTGAATCCTTTCCTTTCCATGCAAGGTTTTTAAACCTTTTTTTTTTTTTTTATCTTATGTTTTTCCCAGATGAATTTGACTGGAAATTTTGTTGCACCTAAAGCTAAATGTGCAACAAAACCTCCAGCCTAAATCAGTAACATTCTTAAGTGGAAGCCAGCAATACATTTCTAGTAAGTTGTGTCACAGGCAGCATTTGGGTGACTTGGGGTATTGGTGACCTCAGGAATAAGGAAAACCTTGGGAGAGCTTCAGCAGAGGGATGTGTGTGCACAGTCAGCCCAGACCTGCTCACTGAACTGCCTGATCCACAGTGGCACCAAATCCAGGCAAATGCAAACACCTTGGAATCTGAGTCAGACCCCACCACTGAATTGTTAAAGGCATGGCAAGGGCTGCCTTCGGATAAGGAGAGTATGCTTTCTTCTAATAAATAGTTAATCTGGGACTAAAAGCTGCTGCACCTGAGATAACACACCATTTTGGTGTGAAATCTGAATAAAATTCTCTGATTACAGAGATAAGGTAATTAGCACCTGTCTGTGTGTAATGTGTGCTGAAAAGGGGAAACACAGCACACAATGCCTGAGAAGTGTCAGGGCTGCCACTGCATCCTGGATGTTTGAACCAGCATGTGCCAGCTTTTCCCTTTGCTGGGATTCAGTTTTGACACACTTGGTGAACTAGCTCAGCTTAGTTAATTGTATTTTTAATTACTGGGAGAAGTCAAGAATTGCTGGATCCATGATCACGAGGAATCTGAGCTTGGGGCGGGAGAATTTCAGACAAGAGCGAGACTGAGAAATGCAAACCTGTCTTGGTGCCACGGTGCTCACTGTCCCAAAACTTCCTCAGAATTTGTGCCTTTGTCATAAATAGCTCCTAAACATTGTGGTGAGCTTAATAAAATCCTGCCTTGGGCAGCTGTCTTTCTTTCTACATGATAGCACTAATCCCAGCGTCACTGCGTTGCGGGGGAATTCGGCTGCACTCTAATAAGAAGTTGTCCAGCACTTCTTCAGTAAGAGATGTTATGTAAGATGTGCAGCCCTAATAGAAAATCACAGGAGACAGGGCTAAAAATGACCTTGAGAGGTCCTCTGGTCCTGCCCTGGGGAGGTGGACGCTGCCAGTGCCAGCACTGAGTGCAGGGGGTGTAAATTGCTGAGAGTAAATCCAGCAGTGCCATTTTATTTTTTTTATATCCAAACAAGGTAGCTGAAAGGGGATGGATTGCAGTGATAGCATGTCTCAGTCATGAATATTAATATTGAGGGAATTAAATCAGATGACTAGGAATTCTAGGACAGGGAGATGGTTTGCATGTCATGGAATCTGCTCTGCACTGAATCAGTTAGCAGAGAAACTCATTCCTAAATGTGTGGAGCTGCCAGGTAGTCACAGGGGGGTTCAGAGTACCCCTTGCACAACCTTGGTTTTCATTTCCCATTTACTGAAAGATTATTTACTTGTCACTGCAGCCTGCTGGGTGTGGATTTGAATGACCAAAATCTGATTTGATATGCAGTTATTAAATTCCTGCCAGCACAGTGCAGGAATCTCAAAGGTCTTTTCCAACCTAGTTAATTCTGTGATTCTGGAAGAGCACTATAACAAATGGAGTTTGTCAAATTTGGGTATACCTGAACCAAACTCTTGCTGCCACACATCCAACTGTATGGCAAACCCTACACCAAACCTGCTGAGTTCCTTGCCTGGGTAAATTGTTGGCAGTTTCCCTCATTTATACCCTCAGTGTTTAAAAATATGGGATTCTGCAGACCTCCTTTAGGAACAGGAATACCAAAGCAGGAAGAGTTGCTGGTAACAGAATCCAGGTGAATTTTACATTATCACCAAATGATGTTTTTCCATTATCTGGCCATGAGGATGTAAGGACTGCTTCAGAACAGCCTTCTGTCCAGCTCTTAGGTCTCCCATTTTGTCTTTCCCTCAAATACTCCTCTGTTGGATAAAATCTCTTCCACCTGCTGTATTGGGCTTGTTACTCCAGCTCCTATGAACAAGTAGAAAAGTGGGTTGAACCTCTGGGGTTTTGCCTTCTGTGGGGTTCTCATCCCTTTTCCAGAGATCTAAAAAGTGTGTAAAGGACCTCAGACTTTTTAAGATGTTCTCCAATGCAGTCCCACAGCTGCCTGTGAGTTGTGAGCCTCCAAAAACAAAACCAAAACAAAAAAAACAAACCCAAAAAAACAAAACCCAGAAAGAAAAAAGAGAATATCAGAATTTAACATGACATCCTCACCCATTCTAAAACAGCAGAGGATAATCTGGCTTAAAGAATATTATGAATTCCTTGCTTGAGTGAGACCAGGCACAGTCATATTAAAATGGATAAAGCCAATGCACAAATATGCCTTTGGCAGCAACATAAGTGTCTGATAAAGTTTGACATAACCCCAAAATATCTCCTTGCTTCAAGAGTGTGGATGTCAAAAGAAAAAGAGATCAGCTACGTAAATATTGACGTTCTCTTACAACATGTTAGAGTGACAGATGTGGAGAGAGGGTGAGTTGTCACAGAATTTCCCTAAGAGCAAGATATTTCTGTGTCTCTAATAGTTCAGAAAATAGTTTTATTTCAGCCCTGGAATGAAGCACCGCATGTTGATCACATTCTCAATGACATTAAGAGCACAGGAAGCTCATTTGGTGGTAACCCATTCCTGAGACTGGGAATTTTTCCAAATTGTTACACCCTTAGCAATGCCTCCCAGAGGAAGAGGGGAAGGAGTGGAAATCATGTAACCAAGAGGCTGAAACTGGCAGTAAGGACACGAGCCAGTGACTGTCCTGTTTGCATGGGTTGTTCCCGAGCAGAAGAGATGGAGGTCTTCTCATAAACATTTTTAGGTTCACCTTTTGTTTGGTTGGGTTTTTTTAAAGTTTGGTAATGGTGTTTCACTTCATGTGTTTTCAATTTCTCCATCTCCTCTGTCCTTGACTGACTTTTCTGCTCATTTTTTCTCTAAGCTCATAATATTCCAGCATAAATATATTAACAGATCCTGAAATATATATATGTCTAGTCTATGTGTCAAGAAGACTCACATACATTAGGATTTGCTTGCTCAAGCCTTTGGTAGATGACCTAATTTTCCCTTTTAATCAGAGTACAAGAGGAGAATGAAATAACTGTTTCACACTTTAGAAGGGTTAAGAGGCACAGAGATTCAAATCCTCAGCTGGTGGGAGCCGGCTTCGGGAAGTTGAGAACTGAGGCAAACTTGTGTCATTTGAAGCAGCAGAGCTCTCTGCTCTGG
The DNA here is from genome assembly GCF_001522545.3 of Parus major. NCBI lineage: Eukaryota > Metazoa > Chordata > Aves > Passeriformes > Paridae > Parus > Parus major. The sequence continues at coordinate 1,949,895 of NC_031770.1, forward strand.
ACTCCCAACAGACAAGTGAAGGAATAAAACTAAGAGGTAGACATGTGTTGTCTGAGGAGAAAAGGAATGCTCAGCCAGGAAATCACAGAAGGCCTGGAGCTGAAGGGAATCCAGAGCGGAGCTCACATGGAGGGAACTGGTGGGCACGGCTGGGAAGTTGGGCTCAAACATGTAGTCCAAACCCACGCTGGCACAGCAGAGAACTTGTAACCAGGGAATTCAGAGCTGGCCAGTGCCAGAGGGAGCAGCCCCTGTGAGCAGATGGGTGCTCAGGAATCATCTCAGGTTGAAAACAACAGAGGGAAGGGTTGGGATGTGCTGGGAGCCGTGACGGTGAGGAGCTTGCAGCTCCTCCCAGGAGTGCCTGTGCTGGGAAGGAGCTGATTTGGTGGGAGGGCCCCTGTCGTAGGGAGTTAATTGAATGAGCTGTTCATCTCCTAAGTGCTCATCTGAGCCGGGCTCAGTGGCTCTCCAGAGATGCAGCCATCACTGACTATGAAAATCCTCACGCAGCAGAGCGCGCAGAACCTCAGATTACCTCTTCCTCTTTTATTGCACAAAGCTATTTTTAATCCAGTGCCTGGCTGGGCATTAATCATCTTTGACAAATTACTGCGTGTTGTCTTCATGTTGTGTAAATTCCCATGCATATTTTAACCTATTGCAGGCTTGTAAGAGCAGTAAGTGACACCTCTTTCCCCTTATTTTATGGGCAGGCTGCAGTAGCAATGAGGTATCAGAGGAAATTAATGTCTAAATCCATCTGCCAATTGAAACCAGTGAACAGTTGCGTTGTCAATGCAGCTTTGCAGGGCTGTATCAGCCATCAGAGCTGCCCTGATACCCGTGGATTCCATACCATCAATCATCAATTTTGCTAATTACATGGCGGTGTGAGTACAAATGTGTGATGGGAATCGACATCTCAGAGGAAGTTCAGTGGATCACTGAGTCAAGAACGAGTCCATGCGGAACTCCACCTACATACAAGGAGGTGCAAGAGTCACAGCAGTTTTTCTGCACTTTTTTTCTTACATTACACTTGAGTGCTACATTCCTAGACACGTCTCTCTCTTAGATCCAGGACTTTAAGAGCAGCAATTCAGTGTGACCCAAGAGATGTGTGATGGTAAAAGCTCATGGGTGCTTTTACTGCCGGATCAGGGATCTCCTGTTATGTTGAGTCCTTGGGAGCAGCCTGGGAGTGACTCACGTTCTTCACAAAGCACCAAAGGTTGCCCTTATGGAGGTCTGTGAGTGCCTGGTGAGCAGAGCAAGCAGGGTTTGCTCTTTGTGCAGTTCTGGGGGCAGAGCAGGGCAGCAGGAGCGTGTCCCTGGTGTGTGGGGCAGAGGAGGCCGGGCCGTGAGCCGCGCTGTGCCCCGGCTGGTGATGCCTCCCAGGCCCTGGGGACACACAGCTGCTGCCCAGCCCAGCCCCAGCCGTGGGGCTGGAGCCCAGGGGCCACCGTGAGTGCCCCAGAGCCCCAGGACGGTGCGAGGGACCCCTCTGACCCCGGCTGCCCACACGGCACTGTCTGCTCTCCCTGGGCTCCACAGGGCTGACCCGTGGGGAAAGGCATCGCCCGTCAGGAGCGTTTCCAAGGGGACGTGGGTTGGAAGAACTCAAGCTGTGTTGTCTTTCTGTGAGATCCCTTGGGTCTGACGAGGGGACCACCTTGGGGTGCAGCGGTTCGGAATCACAAGCAACAAGGAATTGATGGATTGCAGGATCAGTGTTGTTTGCTGTGCCCTGGGAGGAGCAGAGTGGGATGTTCCGTGGATATTTGAGAGAGGCAATCTGCTGTGAGTACAAGTGAGAATGTGGCGCAGGCTCTGGCACTGGTAAACACAAGCAGATCTCTGTGGATAATACGAGTTTTTTTCTGTTTGATTTTTTAGAATCAACCTTGTCCTATGTTAGGCAGCTGGAGGCCAGAGTAAGACAGCTGGAGGAGGAAAATCGCATGCTGCCCCAGGTGGGTGACAGCCCCGCGGGAGTGCCCGGGCTGCAGAGGGACCAGCAGCCCCTTCCTGCCTGTCAACACTCAGATAACCAAAGGCTCTCACATCTGTTTGCTCATCTTGCTGTGTTTCAGTAGGGGATTCATTTAAGGCTGGGACAATGCTTTCATTAACTTTTTTTCCTTTGCAGGCTTTGATACTTTGTTAAGAAAAATCTCCTAGAAGCTGCTACTTCTAATTAATTAATTAATTAATTAATTAACGGGTTTGGAATCGCAATGAACTGACCCTTTGCATTCTGGTTTTATTCCAAGAGGTTCTTGTTAAAATATCGACTACTTTTTAGAGTTAACCAAAATATTTTGCTCTAAAAGTGCAAACATTTTAAGTAATTATTGAATTATTTTTAATACTTCAAGGAATATATTAGCTACATTAATGCAAGACTGAAATTCAATTGAATAAATAAGCAAATATGATGTTATCCTAACATGTTTCTGAGAATGAAAAATTTTAAAGTCCGGTACAAATGAATCAAAGACACTTGTAATTGTCATATATGCACATACTTACTAGAACATATCTCTTATATTTTATTAAATAATCCTTTGAAAAATCTCAGGTCTTCAAATGAAGTTACCCACTGGAAAAGAAAAGAATTTGGATTTTGTTTACATTGAACACTAGTCATCGGTCTGACAAAGAAAAGTGCTTTTTGTTGGACTTAGTACCATTGTTTGACTGTAAAATCCAAGGTAACAGTGATGTAGTAAGAAGTAAAATCCACTGGCTCAGATTTATTGCCCTTTTCCTAAGGCAGATTTGAAGTGAAGTGTGGTGGCTTTTCCCCTCACCTTTCCTATGACAGTTGGAAGGGCCTCTGCAGCTCAATGCTTGGTGATCTTGGGCACTTTGCTTCTCTCTACCCTGATTTTTGGATCTGGAAAAGAAGGACAACAAGACAACAAAAAATATGCTGATTAACATATAAACATTTTTCAGTAGGAAAGACAGAGGTTGATCCTCAGTGATAACAAATATTATTTTCTTTTCAAGAATGTCTTTCAGGGCAAATGTTAACAAACCCATCCAAAAATACACAAATGTGTGATTTGTCTTGGGCCTGGAACAACACTGGGAGATCAATTGTGCAGAACATTCTTCATGGGCCAAATCTTCAGAAGTGTCCATGTGATTTGTGTTTGATTTGTCTGGGTTTGAGGCACCGAGGCAGAACCCACAAAAACCATTCCCAAATCTTACCAAAGAGAAGTTCTTTCACTGATTTCAGTGAAAACACCTCAGCTGGGGTGCCCAACCAGAGAACAGTGCCTGTGGAAACAGCCCTAAGCCTATAGCTGGTGCAAAACCCATTGAAATTAAATGTGCTGAGGGTAGGGTTTTGAAGGGGAAGAGCAAGGTGAGCAAGCCTGGAAACTACTTTTTGTTTTCTAATAGCCAGGTCAGTTTGTCTTATGTATGGTTTTGTTGGCAAAAGGATCTGTGGTAGAGTTCTGAAAAATCTCTTCTCTCTGGGTGTTTCATTCTAAGGCTTAATGAGTGGCAAGAGTTCACATTTCTGGGCATATTTTACTCTTCCTCCTGGTTGAAGTCACGGCTTTGGGGAGAGGAAGGAAGAATAGACACCGAGTTTATTCTAACTCTGCACTCATCACCTCGCTGTTACATGTGCCTGAGTTTGTTTTGGGGGTTTGTTATTCCTGGGGGTCCCACCTAGAACGTGCTCACCTCAGAGCTGATCAGGCCCTGTCACAAAGACAAGGATGCAGGATGAAAATGCATCAACTCCTGGCACTGGTTTGATTCTGTTTAATGGGAGGAATGGGACTTTATTGGGCATGAAGCCAAGCCAAGCACTTTTGACAAATAAACTGAAAATCTACAACAAGCTCTGCAACTGATGAAGGTTTTTGGCACAGCTCTTTCTCAGTTACAGTGTCCTGCCTTAAAATTTCAGGAGTGCCTCAGTGAGAGATGCCTTTTGCTTTTTGGATAGCCCCTCCCTGATGGGGTGCTGGAGCACTGGGAGGGTTTGGGAATTGCAGGATTACAGTCATGAGTGTGACATCTCTGCTGTCTCTGCTGAGGAGCCCTGGCCTTGTCTCAGGCGTTTTTTCCTCTCCTCCTGCCACACTTTTCTTCTTTTTCCTCTCTGCTTTCAATATCCTTTCTTCTCCCCTTTTCTGCTTTTGTGTCACTCATGGAAATGCACTGACACATTTGTCGACACCTCTCCAGACAAATCATTCTGTTCCTCTGTCACTTAGATGTGGTTCTTTTCCAATTTCTTTTGCTTTTCTTGTCTCCCTCTGTATGTATTAGTTTTCTTTTCAAAACCCCACAGACCTCTAATGTAAAGGTTTTATTAATATTTAGTGGCAAAAGCATTTTCAAAGCAAATGGTTTTAAGTGCTGCCATCACTGTTCAAATGGAACTTGAGTTTCAGCTCACTCTGCTGTACCAAAGGGCTGCTTTGTCAGGGGAATTGCAGTAGCACCACTGAGTCAATATTTTAGTTTGATCAGGTAATAGAAAAGGTATAAAAATCAGAATGTTCACTTAAGCCTGTCAATGTCTCTTGCTGTGCTGCACAGGGGTTGAGAAGGTGGTTCAGAGCATAGGAGGGGGTTTCAGAGTTACAAGGAGCCGTAGGTTGCAGGTTTGGTGAGAGCTGTTCTTTTGTTGTTGTTCTGTTTTCCTTCTCTCCAATAACAAGATATGATCCAGACCCTTTCACTTTCTGGCCACAAACAGGACTTTTGAGCAAAAAAGCAGACAATTTCCAAGATTTCTGACACGCAGCTGGATCTTCTGTTGGGAATGCCAGACTGTGCTGGCTGTGGCCAAGCCGAGGGGTGAGCAGCTTGCACTGGTGCTCCTCAAAATGCTCCTGTGGGCAAAGCTGTGTGACAGCAGGGCCTGGGGGCTGCAGGACTTGAGCACAAACCTTTCTGGTTTGCTGGATGGACTTCAGACCACAGTAGCTCCCCGTAGGGCTGGGGCAGGAGCAGCACATGGGCTCTGGCAGTGCCTTCTGCTGACTCAAAGTGCACATGGAGCTGCAGCACCACTGGGGACTGGGCTGTGCAGCTGATGTTGAAAAGGGAAAATGCAGCATCAGCAGTGCTCTAACCACACACAGCGTGCTGACCCTGGCTGGAGGCAACGTGCCCACCAAAGCTGCTCCATCACTCCCTTCCACAGCTGGGCAGCGGGGGGAAACACAGCAGAAGGCTCATGGGTTGAGATAAGGACAGGGACAGATCACTCCCCAGTTATTGTCGTGGGCAGAACAGGCTTGGCCTGGAGAAATTAAATTAATTCATTACCACTCTAATCAGAGTAGGATAATGGGAAATAGAAACTAAATCTTAAAACACCTTCCCCTCACCCCTCCCTTCTTCCTGGCTCAGCTTTACTCCTGATTTTCTCTATCTCCTCTCCATCAGCAGCGCAGGGTGGACAGGGCATTGTTTCCTCCTTCTTAAATGTGTAACTCATCTGCACTGAGCTTTTAGGGGGCCATCCCTAAAGCCTCCCCATTACTAAACCCCTAAATCTTCCCCTGCCACTCTGTCACACCAGTCCAGGACATAACAACTATGCTTTATTTATGCATTATTATGGAGATAATTAATAAAATATGTAGGGATCAGAGATTGGATTTGGATCCCAGCTGCAGCTGAGACAGCCCTGTGGTGTCAGTGAGTAACTTCAGAGGCCTGGAAAGACGAGTGTCCTCCCAGACTTGCCGTGGTGCGTGACTGCTCCCCGTGACTTATGCTGGGGAAAGCCGGATCAGGATCCGGCATCCACACGTCAATTAGCTGGAGATATCCCTGAGTTTTTATAGGGGTGATATTTCAGGGCTGATCAGCTCAGCTGAAATGCTCTGGGAATGTGGACATCTGTCATATCATGACAGTGAATGCATTTGCAAAAGACAAAGTTGGCAAGTCACCCAATTTAAATTGCTTCAGTTCTTATTTGTTTCACAGGAGGAGGAGACTTTTCCCCTTCCAGCTCTTTGTCCTTGTAATTCAGCTTTCCCTTTCAGTGAAGGGGAGGGGAAGCATTGCCAGGATGCTGCAGACAAAGTGGAGTTGGGATGCAGGGAGTGAGCTCCTGGCTCCCTCAGCACAGGACCAGGAGGCTGCTCCAGTGCTGGGCTGAGCTGGAGCCCTTCTGCTCCCTCTCACCTGGGCTCTGCTGCCTCTGTTTCCTCATTCTTGCCTTTCCAAGGTTTTTGGTCCTTTTCCATCTCTTTTTGCTGTATTTCCTTTACTTGCACTGTTACTTCAGGCCCTTTTTGAGTGGGTTGCATCCTTGTTAGTCCATTCCAGTCCTGGTATGTTAAACTGGGAAATGGCAGGTGTGACTCTTAGGCACACATTACTTTATTTTTAAGCTCTTCCAACATTTCCATTTCTTTCTTTCTTCCCCCTTCCTTTAGATTATCTCATTTTATTTCGACCCCTTTCCAAATCTTTCAAAAACCTTTCACTGAGATCTGTGGTTTTTATTTTACCTCTTGATGACATTTTTTTAATTAAAAATTTAATTAGAAGATGGGAACTGTTTGGTTAGTGGTTTTTTCCTAAAATCTGTGTCACTCACAGACCCATAGTGTTTGTCTCCTCCCTTCCTTAGCATGTAGAATAGGGAATCCTTCAACCAAAATGTAATTAAAAGCCATTGAACAAACTGATATTTCCTAATCATGTAATCAAATATTTGCTGAAAGAAAGTGAATCAAGAGCATCCACCCACCCTGTTCTTTCATATGCTCCCACCCGCAGTGTAAATTAATTGGCCATTAATGAAGGCCTCCAGTTCCAACAGCTGAGGTTCTGGGCAGAGTCTTTGTCTCATTGTGCTTGACAGGGGAGGGCTGGAAGACAAGAGCTCATGAACTTCATGTCAAAAAGACACAAATTCAAGAGAGTCTTGGTGTGCAGAGAGTTGCAGTTCTCAGAGGACAGGTAGTGTTTTTTTCCAGTTATAACTCTGAAAGTTTGGAATTACTTTGTCCTCAGGATTTTCTAGTAGACTCCATGGAATCTTCTGGATTTTACATGTGTGGCCTCCAACGTTTGGAACTGCCACAGAACCTTTTTCTCTTGCCTGTTCATTATCAAGAGAGGTTTCTGAAGGGCCTGCTGGAGATGGCAGCTTCTGAGGGGATGCAGCCAGCAATGGTTTTGGCCACTCAGAACTCTGAGTGTGCCTCCAACCCACTGTGAGAGTGTGTGGATGTTGGCAGCAATATCCTGCAAAGGTTTCTGCTGAGGTCTTTGAGGACAGGCAAAAAACTGCAGCATTTGAAGATTGTGTATTTTAATTGACAAGAATGTTCCCTCAAAAAATGTCACTGTTTTCTTCAGTGTGTTATTAATCCAGCAGAGCAACAAGCTGCAGTTATTGCTTTCTGGTTTTCCTTTCTCCTGCCTGTTTGAAACAAGCTGACAAACACAGACTATGTTTGCTTTGAGCTGTACAGGGAAATTGAAGGCTGGGGAAATCAGGGAAAAAAAGCTTTGAAAATCAGGTAGTGATTGAAGTGGCATGGCAGCTACCCAGCAGGAAGGATCTGCTCCCCAGTAAAGCACTTGCCTCTGGGATAAGAGGCTGCTGCAGAATGAGGTAGAGCTTGGATGGTGAATGAACAGAGCAGTGCCCAGCAGGCAGGAAAATCCTGCTCTCTTGGAAGTTTGGATGAGGTGACTGTGAGTGTCCTTGGGGCAGCCATGGGATGCTTTTCCCTTCCTGGCTCTCCCTGCGTGCCAGGCTCCTCCGGAGGGGCCGTGGACTCCCACAGACTGAGCTGGACACTGCAGTGGCTTCCATTCATGATTGTCCTTAGAAACAATACAGATTGAAAAAATTAAGCTTTGTACTGGCTTAAGTAGAAAATTCATGATTAATTCTCTCCATCACAGAATACCCTGTTCTACACAGGGGTCTTTATTCTGACCCTGACCAGGGTACAGTGCAGGGTTTGCCTCTGGCACTGTGGGAAAATGGCCTGAGTAGTAACATTTTGCAGTTAGTCTGAGTGAAATGTTAAATTTCCATTCATCTGGGCTTTTTGTTAGGTGATATTACAGGGCTGAGTCAGATTTCCTGTTCTTTTTATTCACTAGAGTCACGTTTTGGCATCAAGTATTTTTGTAGATTTGCTTCTAACAACAAATGGATCTGTGCATTCAGAGATTCTTATCCTTGTGTGAAGCCATGCACAGGATGTAGAGTGGGTTTTACCTGCTCTCTGCAGCAGGATGACCTGCACAGAGATCCCTTTAGACTCAGAAGAGCTAGATCCCTTTAGAATCAGTGCACACTGCTCTACTCGGGCACAAGGGCTGGCCAGGGCCACTAGGCAAGGCTGGTTGTGTGGGGATGAGCAAAAAAGTAAATTATTTCTCAGGTACTGGTATTGTGCAGCAGATTACTCCAGATGTTTAAAGTTTATAGAGATTTCAGCACTACAGAGCTATGACTTCATCCCTCCTGTCCCATTTGGATCCACTAACAGTTTGTTAGTGGATAAGAATTTAAAAGATCAGTCACACGGAGCACTGCTTCCAGTGGTTGGATGCATGTGTGGAGCTGGGGAAGAGGAGGAAAGGAGCAGATTTCTCTTCCCATTCTCAAGGTCCTGCTCAGGACTCAGTTGTACTCTGGGCTGGGCAGTGTCAGGGGCTCAGTGCAAGGACACCAAGGCCAGGTTTTGGTGGAAGTTGAAGCGGGTCCATGCTCTCCCTGGGACGATGCAGCAGCTCTGCCAGAGGCTCTCAATTCAACCTCCTGTGTATTCAGACACCCCCACTTTGGCCAAGTGCCTTTTCCTCCTGCTTTGCTTCACTGCCTCAAGAGCTCCTAACAGCAGTGCTGGAGTGTCTCCTGCTCACAGGGCTCATGCTCAGGCTGGGCATCCCCCTCATCCCCTGGAATCAGCTTCCTCCAAGGGAGGCAGAAACTCTACTGCCTCAGTGGAGTGGCCTCACCTGACATGAGAAATCCCTGAGCTGGGGAAGGGCCTTCAGGGCTGCAAAATCTGTCTTACTTTTTTTGAGAAAAGCTTAAAAAGTCTCTTATCAAGGACAGAGGGAGGAAGGAGAAGGATGTCCACAGGGGAAATACTAATTTTCAGTCTCCTACCAACATGTGCTGGCTGCTTGCAGCAGCGTGTTCACAAGTTTCTCTTTCTCATGAAAGGAGACAAAAATGTGCTACATATGGCAGGGAAGAGGAACACAAGTGCCTGGAGGAGGGCTTGAACTCTGAGAGCAGCATCACTTGCAGGAGGTTTGGATTTTATTGTCTTCAGTGGTCCTTACTCATTTTCTCAGCATTTTAATGGCAATATTTCTATTTTCTATTCAAAACTGACTAAAATCTTTGCTGCCCCTGGAGTTAGTAAAGAAACAGAATACTTCTAGTGATAAAACTTCCAAAACTGACAGACTGAATTTATCCTAACCCAGACTTGTTACAATCTGCTTTATTACCCTTTTTCCTTCAACTTTCATTTCCTTTCTCAAAGTACAGCATTAAGTCTGGCCAGTCACTAACAGATCCATAAATCCTTCCCAAAGCAAAATAAGTCCTAAAACCACTCCATACCTCACAGCAAAGTGGTCATTGCTGGGGAGGATTGCCCTGCACAGCCCCGAGATCCATTAGCACCCACTGGAATGGATTCCATGGATCCAGTGCTTGGCAGGAGGACAAGGTCGTGTATGAAATGAGGTTTCACATTCATTAAATGTATCTTTAAAAGTACCTTTTCTATGGGTTTCATTCTGGGGTGTTTTGTTGTGGGTTTGTTTGGGGTTTTTTTAAACATATTTAATTTTTTAAGGTTTTGGTGTTTTTAATATGTGAGGTCCAGTTGTGCAGGTGACTGTGGGGATCAGGTTGATGTGTTGGGTGGCTGGGAGGGTTCTCTCTGCCCCTTGGCACTGCTCTGAGCCTGCAGCATTGCTCACAGCAGCTTTAGCATATCCCAAGAACATTAGGAACTTGCTTTGACTGGGTTACTTTCCAATGAATTTTCAGGCAGACTTGATCTGCAAAGTTCAGCCTCGTGTCTTTGCTCTGTCCCCTTTTTTCTCCCACACCCACCTTCATCTTTCCTATTGTTTAGATTAGAGATACCCCCAGAAACTGCACTGTGCTGTGTGCTTGCTCAGCAGGGCAAATGACTGCAAGTGGGGCACCAATCCTCATCAGAGGCTCTTTCCACTGTCATTATTTTTCCTTCAGAAATGCATTTCCCACACATTCCAGCAGGAATTACCACTACATTATTTCTTAATGTTTCCTATGGTGTTTGTTACTCTCTAAGGGAGGAAATTTCCATCCCTCGATCTTTGAAATGTTTTGCTTCTTTGTTTTTCTCAACATTTTAATATTTTTTTACACAAAGTTCTGCATGAGGAATGAAAGGGAAGAGCAGGGCAGGTTGGGAGCAGCTCGGGAGCAGGGCTGGGGTGGTCCCTGCAGCTGCAGCGCTCACATTGCTGCCCACAGATGCAGCAGGGGTATTTTTAGCACTCCTCCAGAGCCTCCTGCTTGCTCAGGTTACCTCACTCCAGGAGATTCTTTACATCCTGCAGAGTTTGAGGTGACTGGGCTGGAAGAGTTTAGGTAGCTTGCATTTTTTTTGGCAGTGTCCTGAAGAGCCCTTCCAGGTGTCCACTGGGAGGACAAAGCCCCCGAGGTTGTCACTGCTGGGGACAAGTTGACATCTCTCAGGCCAAGGAGGCCATGCCCTTGCCTGGAAGGGCTGGAGGCAGGGAAGGAATGAGCTGGCAGCCCTGGTCAGCTGCAGCTCGTGTTGCAAACCTCACAACAACATGCAAAAATGGGAATTCTGTTGATGGAGCGACCTCCAGAATTACAGAGATAAAATTAGACCTTGTGAAAATCTTCCTCTGAGGTTGAAATTATCTCTCTAAACTTTGTAGCGCTTCTGCGAGGCAATGTACACACGTAAGAAATTTTGTTACTGTGTCCTGATTTTTCCAGGGAGACGCTCTTGAGGGGGGCTTTGGAGTCACACACGCCTTCAGCGCTTCTCAGCCTTTTGCAAAAGAGCAATAAATAACTGACATCTGTTTTAATCAGTGACCAAGGCTTTTGTGTATTAAATAGTGTTTAATTTTTTGCGAAGGATGCCATTAGGATGCCAGGAGGGGCGGAGGGGAGTCACTGCTCTGCAAACGAGCCAGCCAACGTCAGTGGACATGGCTCAGCCTCTCAGCAGTCTGACTCAGTGGTAAATGCTCTGAAGGTAACGCTGCTCCTCTGGTACAGTCCATGCAAAACGTCCTGTCTGTCCCTCAACACGTGTGTATTGTCCTGGCAACATCCCCGTGGGCACCGCCGGGATGTTACCGTCACCAGCGCGGTTGTTTTCGTGTGTCACTCATTGCATCTGTGGACTGTGTGTTTCCTGGGCAGGCTCCAGCCCTCACAGCCGTGTTGATTCCAGCTGGAGCTGCTCTCCACACTACATTTGTAGTTTTTCTTTGAAGCTGGGAGTGGTGTTTTGCTGGATAAGGAAGTCTTTCATTGAGTATGCATGTTTGTGCTCCAGTGGAATACTAGGGATTCCTGTAACCTGTGCAGAGAGAAAGACTTTAGTGCAGAGATAAAGCCAAGGCACACAGAATATTGGTGTTAAAATAGCAAAGACCACAATCCCAAGGTCAATGTTGAAACTCCCTTGGGAACAGATGTGTTTCACCCTGAAGTCGGGGCTGGACCGCAGAGGCCTGTGTGGCATTGATACACAGCTGTTGACACAAGCAATCAGAGGGGTAAAGTTTCAAGTTCTCCCTTCTGTCAGCAGTAAAACTGTTGCAATTAAAAGCAACTTAGAAAGTGTGACAAGATGCAAGGTTTATGGGGTGACATGAGACAAGGAGTGGCCGAGTTCAGTGTCCCGCTGCAGCACCAGCGGTGTCCGTGTTCCTCTGGAGGGGAGTAGAACCGAGGGAGAGCTGAGCAGAATGAGGACTGTGCATTCTTCTCTGCCAGGGCTGGCTCAGTCCTGGTTGTCTGGGGCTTTGGGCCCCTCTTCTCTCCTGTGCTGCACTCATTTCTAACCTGCTTTAGGTTAATGGGGTGCTTTTCCCCACCTATACAGGGGTTGCAGGGACATACTTGGAGGGGGACGTTTGCCTTCCTTCTGGAAGGGACTTGTGTAGACATTTGCTCTGGTTTTGAGCTCAGCAGTGCTGTTTGACTTGCCTGGACATCCGAGTTCCTGCACAGGGTGATTATGTCCCTCAGGCCAGGTGACATTGGCTTCTCCTCAGTGGAGCCTGAGGAAATGGGTTTATGCAAGAGAAGAGAGCACAAATTACAGCAATCAGATCCCTTCCTGTAACACAACCCCGGGCACAGCAGCTCTTCCCTGCAGCCACCTTGCCTGTTTTCCTGGCATCCAGAGGGGAGAGGCAGCCCAGAGGGCCCCAGCCCCTCTCCCCATACCCTCACTGCCAGGTCCCCTCTGCAGTGGCCTCCTGTCCTGAGCCTGCTTCAGGACTCTCCAGGCCCTCTCTGCACCCTCCATATATTTCACCTGCTGCTGCCTAGAAAATGAAGCTATGCTGGGTAATTCTGTGAAGAGATCATGTGTCATTATGGAAAAAAGCGGTTTGTAATTCTCTTAAAATCCCCCTTGGCAAAGGCTCTTCCCTGAAGAGAGCATTTAACAAGGTGCTTTTGACAACCTATAATAACAGCTGGTCTGTGTAAGTGAAATATTGGAGCAACAGCTGATGCTTTGCTTGCTGAAATGGATTGATAAGAAATACACAGAGTTTAGTTCAATATGATGTGAAAGCTGAGCTTGAAGTTCACTAGAAGGTACTGCAGCAATTGATATGAATGAAGTGTTGTATCCAAATAGAGAGTGAGCTGTCAGCTCACAGACTGCCAGACTTCCCCATCCCCAGTCAGGGAGCAAACCCTGCTGTTTCCCAGGGTGGGTTTGGTCCCACCTTTCTGCAAAATTCTCAGCTGCTCCTTGCATCACTCTGCAGAATCAGGTACAGGAGGAAGAACAAGCCAGCACCAGGAGTCTGCTTTTCTGCACGAATTTGGCAACTTGGAATTCCTGCAACAAAGAAATAGTCTCCGTTATAAAACCTCATTGTTAGTGCAACCCACTCGTACACAGCAAGAAACGCAAAGAGCAGGAATGTGTTTTGAAGGGACATTTCCATTAGAAAACAGAGGAGGCTATATTAAAATAGCACTGTTGTTTTCCTGGCCTTGAAAAAAATGAAAAACATTTTTAAAATTGTATAGAATCTCCTTCTGGTGTAGAAACAGGGAACAAGAGCAGAGCTTTGCCTTGCAGCCAGTTGGCCAAGGCTCTGCCATGACCTGCTCTGCCAGACAGGATAGTTGGAAGAAGAATTTGCCACGTGTGTGTCCTCATGCCTGGGCCACTTGTATCCAACCAAACTGCTGGTGGTGCTCCACCAGATTGGCTTTGCACTGAGACAGCTGGAAAAATGTGCAGGGTAAGTTTCAGGTGTTTAACTTCATATTCCATAGCGAGCCTGGAAACACCTGAAGATGCAGAGTAATCTTTGTTTAAATGCTGACAGTACGCCCTTGAAGATTTTATATGGAAATTAAGTCAATTACTGTTTCTGTAATGCAATTACTGTTTCATTAGGAGCACTGTAGTGTTAACATGTAGGTTAGTATTGATCAGAAAAATCTATATGTATAATATATCTGGGATAAAGTACTGTGTGACTCAGCTGACCTGAATTTATCCTTCATAAGAATAAAACTTGGCAAATGTGATGAAACCTGGCAGCCTTAGTTTCCCCACCTGAACAATGGCCCTTTTGTATTTTCCGGCCTATGATATTCTTTTGCAGCTTATTAATAAAACCCCAGTTTGTAAGTCATATATATTTAATTGTAATCCATAAAAATTCTTGTGATGTAAGTAATGCCACTCCTAAAATAATAACTCAAATTGACATAATCACTTCATTTGTGTAACTCTCAAATAGACACTTGTATCCCACCTTGTCCCTTTGTTCCCCAGCCATTCAAAGCTCTGCTGCTGGCATTGAAATGCTCCCTGTTCCTCTGACTTTCATAATCTGTGCCTGATTTGACTCTTGATAGATTATTATACTTTTTAAATAGTTGCTTATTTCCTTTCTGGTTTTGTTTTCTCTTACACCCACCCAGTCCACGTTAAAAGCACAGTGTATTTGTGATAAACTAATTACAATGTTTCTTTTGCATTCTCCTTGTAGTCTTTGCCAGGCTGTAACAGTGTTTAGCTGCAGCCTGATGCACTGTGGGTGTTTCACAGGAAACATTTGCCATGGCATCGTTTTGCCTGTGAAAACAGTGGAACGATGACAAGTTCTGCTTTGAGCTCCAGGATTTTGATGCATGGTGTTGACTGGTACCAAAATGCAATCTGGTACCAAAATATGGCAAAATGCAAATATGGATGTGTAATTCATGCTGTAGGAATTTTGTGGTGGGATATGATGGTGCTGGTATTTTATTAAGAGAATGGAGGTGGGAATTCTCTCCTCAGGATGTGCATATGGAATTGGTGCCTCCTCATCAACAATGTATTTGGGAATGGTTTTGCTTTGTATTTATCAGCTTGTAGTGCCTTTTGAGGATGTAGCCACATGTGGCAGCAGGTTTAGGGGTAGTTCTTGGTGTATCAGTGAGCAGGGGGGTAATTCCAAAGCACAGGAATGTCTGGAGGGCTGTTATCCAGGATTTTTCTCAGGTTACTGGGAAACTTTGTTTGCAATTCTCTTGGGAAGGGAGGCCAAGGGAAAGTGGATGCACCAGTTGGGATTAGGGGTGTAGCTGGGCAGGAGGGCTCAGGGAGCTGAGATTTCCATGGGTATTTCCTGCTGCTCATGGGGTCCCACAGGCTCGGAATGCTGCCAGCAGATGTAATGGCTCTCACTTGGCTTCCAGGGACATTTCTGAATCCTGGAGCTCTGCTGCATTGGATGTAAGCTAAAAAGGAATCTTGTGATCCTCACAGCTGTCCTTTAGCTGAGGTTTCTGCTGGAATTTGGAATGATTTTGAGTGACATTTTGACCCCAACTTGTCACTTGTGCTTAGGACATGGGCTCTCTTGTATGGGTTTGTCCCTTCCTAGCAATCAGGGGTCACTCATCCAGCTGGAAATAAAGGACTTTGGGAAAAGTCACCTCCTAGTTTATTACTGTGTCAGCATTAGCTGCATGGTAAATATTGTCTTAATATCTATTGACAAGAAAAAATTGTTGAAAGTCATGGATAGGGGCAATGTGCTTTCTCACAAAAGCTATTCAGGAGATCTTCCTCTTTGCTAGCATTAAGTTAGGAAAATCAGGAACCAGAGGTTGGAAAGAATAGTCAGATCCAGCCTGGATGTGCCATGGACACCCAGTTTGGGAGGTGACTCTGAACCCCCATTTTTCATGCTCTCACCACTGCAGTGTTTCACTGCACAGCAAACGTGCCTAAAGCACACACATTTTTTATGATAGTGACTTGGGATTTCTGGCTGCAAGATTTTGGTCATGTTTGCAGGGTGTGGGTCATGCCCACCCATTGGAATTCAAGACAATTCCCTTTAAAGACTTGACTTTGTTCAGCCCTGTGCTTTGACACTGTAGCCATGGTGCTTCCAGTCCAAAGTATTTCTGGTTTTCATGCTTACACTCAGGTTTTCTTCAGAAAAGGCTCACAGAAAAGGGGTTATTTTCCCATCTCTTACACAGAATCACAGTAAGACCTTGAGTTTGTTCTGCCTTTGCTCATCAGTTATTGGAACTACCTTTTCAGGATGTCAGCTTCCCAGGATCCAGCTCCTTTGTCTTTCAGTGCCAGGTAATGCAGAGTCTGTTCACTGCTGGACTTTAGGCACTGGTAAAATACAAATAATCAATGATGACAATGGAAAACAGCTTTTACCTTTCTTGACAGTCATATTGCTGGTGGCCTAGAGATTAGTGGGTGATTTAGTAGCAGTTACAAAAAGAAAAAATCTGAAATTGTGATACAATTGATAGGAATCACCATTCTTGTCTCTAGTGGTCCCTGAGATGCCTGAGGACATGACACAAGCTACTGTTCTTGTGCTCATACATCAACCTTTCTATAAATCATTATAAAAGACTTCCCTGAATGTTGGGGGTATCACTTCTCTGCTTTTTAATTCCAGTACTGGAGCATGGGTGTTAAGCAGTGTAGCACAGTGAGTGCAGGCACAATTCCTCTGACCTCAAGCAGGAACTAGTGGAGTAAATAAGGCCTTGCTTGATTTTAAGAGAACAAGTAAATCCTTTGAAATAGAGAACTGCTCTGTGGTTTTTAAACTGGAGATGTTTCAGACACCTTTAGATGGATCTTGGTGCTTCTGAATCACATTCTGTGGTTGGGGAAATAGTTGGACAGAGTTTCTGTTGAGGTCTGCAAACACCCTGAGTCCTGTGTGTGAAGCATAAAATACCCCAGTGCTGTACGTGCCAGTTCATGTGTCCCTGTTTCTAATCATTTGTAGCCGGCAGCATGTGCTTTCTGTGTTCAGAGGGAATGTTGTGTCCCTCGAGAGACAGTCTCTGCTCCTGTTGTGTGTCCCTGCCCTGTGTCCCAGCTGTGCTGCATGGTGTGTGTGCCGAGCCGTGGCATTCCAGGTGCATGTCCATGGGAACGCCGCTGCTCCCGAACTGGGGATAATGAGCTCTCTTTCCATCCCTCCCTCTAGGTTGTGTGGAGGAAACTTGGAGATGCTGCAGGGTCGTGCCCTGGAATTAGACAGCACTTGTCAGGAAATCAGTACAAAGGACCTATGTAAGAGGCCCTGAGCACGTCCTCTCTCTGAAGAGCACGGACTGAACTGCCCAGGAGAGGGGAAGAACCGCCTGTGTCCGCCGCAATTCCCAGCTGAGGACGGGGGGTCTGCACTGCAAGAGACTGCTGGAAAGGAGGGACGTTCTGCACAGGGGTCTGGCCGTGTGGCAGTGTCCCCCAGTCCTGCTCTTCCAATATCCCGGCTAATGAAGCGCTGCTCCCTCACTGCAACACTCCACCCTTAGAAGCACTGAGGTATTGCCATCCTAACCAAAAGATATTTGGGATTCTGCAGGCGTTAGGCGAAATAAGTTTTATTTTGGTTAGTTACAGTGAATCTCTGATAGGTCTGAACGAGTTTTCCATTGGATTGAAGAGAGGTTTTTCAGCAGACTGGAGAGACACTGATAAACTGTGCCTTTGGTCTCCGCAGGTTTGAGAAAGTCGCTTCTTAGTAACTCCCACTTCAGTCTGTAAAGGATCCGTTAATGGTGCTTAGGCGATTTCCAGGTGATTTCTTTGCTTTGGTAGAATACCTGCCTTTGGAGGTGCTAAAAGACCATAAAGTCCTAACCAGCCGGTAGTGTAGCATAACTACAGTACTTGTAGTGATCCACAATTTCTTTCTAAATGAAAGTCAAGATAGCTTTCTTTTCGATTCGCTTTGGTGCACATCTTCTGAAGAGGTGTAAGATGTTTCATGAACGGCCCTTTAATAAACAGAATACTTAGGCATCACTATTACAGGTCTCAAGTCAGGATTTCTATCAGAATTTATTTTGGAAAGTATTTTCCAATTGTCAGGATGCTAATTTCTACTGTTTAATTTAGAGATATGCTGGTTTGTTTAACAAGAGCCTACAAGGATCTAAAGGATTGCTCTGCATTATAAAAAAGCTTTTCTTGCCACTGTAGTGTTCTTTCAAAGAAAAAGGTTTTATTATCCTCAGAGCATGTCTTTCATTATTATGAGGCAGAAAGCTCTTGTTCAGATTGCCTGAGATTTGACCAGCCGGCGCCCTAGATGTGCTTAGTTTATTTTTATCTCTGTGTATGATCCTAGTTGTGTGTATTGAATTACAACGATAGATATTTTGTGTATATCTTAAAGCAATGATAGTTTCATGTATGAATGTGCAACAGGCTTGTGACTGAATGCTGTTGCTTAACTTTTTACCATAGCTGAGTATCAAAAAGATTAATAAAAATTAATAAAAAAAAAATAGGAATGCAACAATTCCTGGGTTTCTGGTTTGTTCTTGGTTACTAAGATTTGAGCCAAAGTCAGAACCTCTGTTTTTCTGAGCTTGGACTGTATCCGTGGGCTATTTGCAGTGAAATGTAGCTCGGTTGCTGTACAATCTTTTGTTATATAGGAGTATGATGTAAATCTGCTATCTGTCTCCAGAAAAAGTGTGTTAATTTGCAACAGTAATTCTGTTGGTTTCTGTTGTTATTTTCACTTGGTACCATTCAATGTAAGGCCTCTGATCCAGCGTTGATTTCCTGAGCAAAACTCCCGTTCACTGCTTCTCCTTGAGTTGGAAATGCAGAATCCAGACTTCTGTTTTGAACCATTGCCCTCCTGCGTGGCTTCTGCTATACCCCCAGCCCAGACAGCTCTCTGTTCTCTTCCCATGTTGTTTTCTCCTCTACATTGTTTGCAGAGTTCAGTTTCGATTGTTGTATTCCTATCTCTCTGTATGTATGAACAGCTGTAACACCTGTATACTTGTGCCTGCACTCTGGATGTGCAGGGGCCAAGCGAGGGACACCGGTCTTTTGACACTACACTTGTGTAAATTTTGATACTGTATTAAAGCTATTTTTTTACAGTTCTGCATACGATGGGGTATCAAGTATTGTGTTCATCTTAGCAACGGTAATAAATTATAGAATCCCACCCTTGTTTGCTCTCCTTTACTGACTGAAGCTCTGAGCTGCTTGGGCTTACAGGCACGAGCCCTTGGAAATGTTTCCTGCTTGCCTGAGAAATTAGCTGCACGCTGTGCATTTTTCTTCATTTCCTTGCCAGGTGTCTTTAAAAACTCCCAGCAACATGAAGTCGCTTCTCTGTTTTCTTCTAAACGAGGAATAGCTGTGGGTAATTGTGCAGGGGGTTGTGACCAGGTGCAAATCGTTTATTCCTCAGCTGTGCCGTGATCTGTGCTGGTTCTTTCTTCCTGCCCTCCTCACAGAGCAGTCTTGAGGTGAGGACAGGAGAACGTGGAGCTTCTGGAATCTTCTTGTTCAGGTAAGGGGTGCTGGTGGGGCTGAGGGAGGCTGGCAGTGTCCTACAGTGTGTTGGTGGCCGTGTGTGTCACCACATCCCTGCCCCGGGGTGGGCTTGTGTGGGCTGGGGGACGGGGCTGCCTCTTGCTGCAGAGCACAGAACTTCCACTAAATTTTCTGGAGAAAAGAGATACTTAGTACAATAAATATCTTTAAGCTAATAAATCCCATGGGAACTCTTTAAAATGCACCTTCCTAAGAGGAGAAAGCAGGCAGTGTGGAGAAGGGGGTCAGTGCTCTTGGGAGGGTCTGTAGCCTGCTGAAATGCTTCTGTGCTAATGAATAAAAATTTCTGTAGTGCTTGGGGACCTTCAGCTCCTCTGTCATGCTCCCTGCCCCTGTGGTTAAGCTGTTTTTCAGTGGAATGTGACTGTGCCAAGCCTTGTGGACTCTTTGTGCAGTTACTTTTAGCAGAGTTCTGCTTTGGTTGGAGATTTGCACGTGTTGTTACGGAGCCTTTCCCAGGATCTGAATGAGCTATAAATTCACTGTGTGAGTGAATTTTAAATAGCACTTGTGTAGTGGATGTATGGAGTGGATTTTACCTTCTGTACTGCAGAAAAGCTGCTTTGCTGAAGGGTTAGAAGGTAAAGAATGGCACTTTGTTTTCAGCAAGTGAGTGGTTTCAGCAGAGCCTGTTCCCCAAAGGCTGCAGTTGATGGACATGTTTATGAACGTGGCATGAAGCCAGAGTGCCCTTTTTAATGTTTTGATCAGAGCCAGCCCAAACAGCTTCTGTGGCCTGGGGACAGTGCCTGGCCCTGCACTCCTTTGTGCTACCCAAACCTCTCAAACACCAAATTCCCCCCAGGCTCTCTGTGTTGCCTCCCCAACAAGTACCAGCACTGGTTTGTTTAATTCCCCAAGTGTTTTTGAAATAAGTCCCAGGGTGGTTTGAATTCTTTATACTGATCTCACCACTTTGATGCAGAAGAAAATGCCGGAGCCTTTTTTTTCCCCCTTCCACTTTTAAGTGGAAAAAAGTCTTGATGAGACTGTCTTTCATTTTGAGCAGAATGGGCCAGCAAATGCAGCTGCTGGGTATGGAATACCAAGATCTCCATCTCCACACTTGTGTTTTCCAGGCTCAGGTGAACCAGCCATGAGTGTCCCCAAAGCAGCACCAAACTGCAACTCTGGTCATCCAAGATCCCAAGGTAAGAACAGCTGACTGGATAGCAGCTCTGCCTGGAAGGAGTAAACAGAGGCTCTGTATTAATTAATCAAGCAGCAAACAGGGATTTTCTAGGCTGCTTTGTGGTCATGGTGCTCTCTAGCACGTGCAGTTGGGCCCAGGAGTGGATTGTGACGTGGTGTTTGCCAGAGCTGGCAGCTCAGGACTGATGTGTGCAATACCAGGAGTGAAGGGGAACTGCCAAAGGAGGAATGAGCAAATAATTTTGCTTGGAATTATTCTTTTCTTAAGGAAAAAGCTCCTTCCCCTCCTGCTTGGTGGCTCCAGACTCCTCCTGTTTGTTTTTTTAATCCCAGAAATAGCATGGCATGGTTGAGATTTTCAATGGGTGGCAGGTCAGAGGAGGGGAAGGCTTAGCAAGACTATGTGGGATTGGTGAGGATCAAGCAACACAGAGATGGTAGTGTGAAGGAAAATGAACTTTTGAATACTCTTACAGAAATAAAAATATGAGTGTGTTTTAAAAGCTTAAGATAACAGACCAGAGACCCAAAACTTACTTGAATCTTTCTTTAGTAAGAAAGATCAGACAGTTCTGTGTGAGTAATTAAAAAAATGAGAAATATCGATGGGGATGATGAGAAATAAGTGAAGCCACAGTGTCCTGTGATATATTGATATGAGGGCTTTGCTGGAATCAGGCTCTGGGGAGCTCCAGCCTAGTCCAAGAATTAGTGGCTCTCCAGCTTGTGGGGAGGACCCCAGGGACTGCATCACATGCTTCTGTCTGAAACAGCTTCCTAAACACCTTGTTCAGAAAGAACTACCAAAATTCTAACACTGAATTATTTTGAATTCAAAATTATATTTGAATGTGTTTGTTAGAACATGCTAATTACTCTTCTCTTGAATAAGAACTTGTTACAGTGATCTCTTCAAAGCACTGGCTGTGGCTCTGAAGTTTGAAGTTTCTTTGGATTTTTTTTTTCCCCCCATTACTGTGTATAAGTTGAAGAAGATTTAAGAAAATATTTGTTAAGTCTGCAGATAAAAAAAAGTAAAGTTAAAAAATAACGCTAGGAGCCCATTGCCAGCTTCTGGAAAGGAAGAGGACAAAGGGAAGAGGGATGGGGACCTGGCCTGCCAGGCTGCTGCAGGTGAATCTCGTGCTGTGTTTAGGTGGGACAATCTATTTGCAGTGAGCTCACCTGTGTGTGGCACACACTGAGAGAGAGGTGTTTTAATTCTTTATCAGGTGATTTCATTTTTGTTTTTATCATCATTCTTGGTAAATGCCAGGGGCTGGGGTTGGCCTGATAGCAATGGTGCTCCCAGGTCTGAACACCTCCACTGTGGAGCAGGAGGTTTGATGGTGCATTTGGGGCATTTTTTTCAGGAAGCTTGGAAAGTCCCTGGGGTGATACAGGGCCATCCTGGCTCTGGCCAGTGTGCTGAGCTCTATTAAATGCTGATGTGTAAAGGTCAGGGTGAAAGGAAAACGTTTTCCTGGGTTTGGAGGTGGCATTTCCAAATAGGATCCGGTTTGTTGTCAGATCAGTGGGAGTTGGCCTGAGCATCAATCAATGGTGTGGGGCTATTGAGGTGCTCTGTTTTCACAGGCATTAGCCTTAATAAGAGAGGAAATACACAATCTAAAAATACAGTATTTTCCTCCCCCTGCTGAAGGGGAAGTCCAAGCTGCTGCATGCTCCCATTTAGGAAGGCCCAGAGCCCACCCTACCCAACCTTGAGAATCCCAGGAAAAGCACACCATGAAACATGGAAATGTTTCCATGGGAACTGTTCCTCTACTCCTGCTAATAAAACAGACCTATAACACCAGTGACAACAGGTCCCAGTTTCTGCACCAAACTACAAACGGTGAATGCTACAAAGGGAGCTGGTAAAGAGCAGAAGTGTAAATCAACAGCACTGCTAAATTAGGTACATACATGCCTCTCTGTGAGAAAGCACAAGCAGATAAACAAAGCCCTTGGGGGAAAAAAAAAAAAAAGATAAGATCGTTTTAATTACAGCACATCCAGCCAACCTAAACCCCATGGATTGTGTGAAATCAGGTTTGTTCCTCTGATCCACAGCAGGAAACCCTGTAGCAGATCAAATGTGTTCAGGGAGGCTGTCCTGCTAATTACTGCTCCTAGCTGAGCCAAAGCAAACTATTTAGACAAAGGAGAGAATTCACTTTTTATTTAGTGTTAATTATGAAATAGCATGTCTTGATGGGCTTCACAATAACACTACATTTCCTGGGGGTGGGAAAAAAAGCAGTTCTAATCCTGTGAAATAATTGGAGAATTAGCCATTGCTTCAGGCTGGAGCCCCAACATGTGCATGCAATTAGGTGCAAGATGAGTGATGTCATGAATAAGGCCTTTTCTTCAATCACAACAAATGATGAAAATAATTTTAAAGCCTTCCTTATGAGCATTCTTGTATGTTCTGATGTTAAAACAGTGTGGGGTTTTTTTCCTTGGCTTTTTGGCATAATTTTCACACTTCCTTTTGGTTTTTATTTTTAAGCCTGTTGTGGCTGTTTTGCAGCATCTCTTTGGCTTCTCACTAGAGATCTCAGAGTTTTGCACTGAGTATTTTGGGGGTTGGATGTGCTACTTGGGTAATCTCACTTTATGCTGCTAAACATGGACTGGAGATTTTAATTTTCTAAACTAAAACCTGTTCCTGTACGTGTGGATTGTCTTGGAGCAACTTATCCATGTTTGTAACCATGGACAAACAAAGCCAAAGAGGCAGGGAAGAAGTTGACAGAATGGAAACTGCAGGAATATCCATACAGAGCATCCATAATCCTTATGTGCTTATGTTAAGTAATAACTTCACTGTGTCCAGGAAAATGTTTCTGTGAGCACTGATGGAAAACTGAGCTGGATGGGAAGGCAGGTATGTGCCAGCAGAGAGCAATAAACATGCTGCTCTAAAGGCACTTTGGGGACATTTTCAGGTGTAAAAAGGAGCGGTTGGTTAAAAAAATACAAATAAATGAAGAATAGACAGCTTGAGGCTTTCCCAGCTGCTTCCCTCGGCTCTTTTGAAGCTGCCTTCTTTTTTCTCAGAGGATAGTTCCAAGTGACAGTGGGCTTGACTTTCCCCTGCTAACATCCCTACTTGAGCAGGGAAAAGGAACAATGGAGAGAAGAGGCAGCCAGTGATTAGTGCCCAGACTAGCGCTGATAAGGTTTTATCTTGGATCTCGATTAATGAATCGCTGCTGAGGTCTCAGTCGGAAATGTCCTCGCCTAATTGAGGAAGGCACCGAGGGCTTTGGTCCTGCTTTGTCCCAGGATCCACTTGCAGGGACCGGGGCAGGGTTTTTTAGGGTGTTTCTGTCCCCTCAGCTCCCTGGGGCTGGTTGTTACAGTGGCGTTTTTCACATGATGCAGCCGGGATGGCGGGAGCAGCACCCCCCTCAGAGCCCCTCGGAGCCCTTCGTGCTTCCTCACGGCCCCTCGGAGCCTCATCTCCCCTCACAGCTCTCTCTCCCCTCACAACTCCTCTTTCCCCCTCACGGCACCATCTTCCCTCACAACTCCCCTCACAGCCCCATCTCCCCCTCACAACTCCTCGTTCCCCCCTCATGACACCATCTTCCCTCACAATTCCCCTCATAACTCCTCTCTCTCCCCTCACAGCTCCATCTCTGCCATCTTCCCTCACAACTCCCCTGTGTCTCCCCTCACAGCTCCCCTCATAACTACCCCTTGTCTCCTCACAGCCCATTTTCCCCTCAAGGCCTCATTCTCTCCTCAGCTCCCCTCTCGCTCCCATTTCCCCTCACAACTCTTCTCTTTCTCCTCACAGCTCCATTTTTCCCTCACAGCCCCATCTCTGCCATTTTCCCTCGTGGCCCCATTCTTCCCTCACAACTCTCTCCCCTCACACACCTGTCTCCGCCATCTCCCCTCACAACTCCCCTCTCTCTCCCCTCATAAATCCTCTCTTTCTCTTTCCTCACAGCTCCCTTTTTTCCCCTCATGGCCCCATTCTCCCCTCACAACTCCCTTCTCTGTCTTCACAGCCCCATCCCTGCCATTTTCCCTCACGGCCCCATTCTCCCCTCACAACTCCTCTCTCTGTCTCCTCAGTTCCGTTGTTCCCTCACAGCCCCATCTCCGCCATCTTCCCTCATGGCCCCACTCTCCCCTCACAGCGTCGCCAGGACCAGGCTTCACCCCCAGCACAGGTACTTGCTGTAAATACAGAAAATACTGATTTGGGAGAGTCTAGAGGGGGGAAAAAGAAAAAAAAATGGAATTTGGAGATTTCTAGTCCTTTGTGTCATAGAGGGAGAGAACTTTTCTTAGGCTGGATGGAATCTACATAAATAATTTGTGCCTCCACCTGTGCCTGTGGGTAACTCGGGAGCTGTTCATGTCACACTCTGAGGAAAACTTTCTGAATGCATGTTATAAAAAACGTGTTTTAAGTCATATTTGCTGCATTTTAGTTTTCTATCATCATAGAAAATATACAAACAGTCCATAAATCAGAACAATTGCAAGAGGGAAAGATGTTTAGTCTAATTACCCTGTGCTATTTGCTTGGCTGGGAAGGCAATATAAGGCAGACTGTTTTCTTCTTCTCTAGGAGTAATTAAATATGCTCCCAAAAAGGTTTTGGGCTAAACTGCCTATTAACCACATTTCTAGTTGCTATTTCATGTCTTACTAGCCTCAGCATTCCAGTGGCCTGAACAACAGGAGCTGAAATTATATAAATTAAGGGATAGTATTAGAAGAGAGCTGTGTAACCAAAGTAACTCTCAGATGTGTCCTGTGAGTTTTCATTCTTTTCAAATACATAAAGATGTCTAAAAGGCAGCAAAAATGACTGCAGTGCTGAATTATAACTGCACACAAACCCAAGTTTTTATTCTGTTTTCAATTACTTGAGTGATCTGTACAATATTCCAACCTACCAGAAAACTAATGCTGGTTTACCAGACATTCACTTAAAAAAAGGCCCAAATCCCTTCATGCTTGTATTGCTGCTTCACAGACCCTGTTAACTGGGATTTCATGGGTATAAATTACTGGAAAATTACCTCAAAATGATGCATTTTCTATTCTTGTTTTGGTGTGTCTGTTGTGATTTCCTGAGGAGTGGATAAATTATGTGGAAATTGTCGCAAATTAAAAAGGTTTAAAAATCAATTTCGCCTTGCAAGTTGGTAGAGAGGGGAAACTGTGTACGGGGTTTACTCTGGGTTTGTGGAGCCTGGGCCTGAAAAGCAGGCTTATGTTATTTGGTCTTAGCATGGTGTTTATGTTGGTATGTGGTTTTATTTGCTGTGGTACTACCGGAAGGCACCTGGGAATGCTTGGTGGTCTTTGCTTGGGAACACTGCACAGAAAAATCCTGCTGTTTGAGCTCTGCTCCTGAGGGAAGGTCTCTCCAATCTGCTGCTGACTTCAGCCCTAGTCCCTCAAATAATTTCAGAAAAGAAAGATTGTGTAGATCCCTAACAGCCTCATTAACGCCATTCTTAAAAACACATTTTCCCTCAATTTTAAACCTTCCAACAGGTGTCTGTTTGGGTTTATTTACATCGATGCGAAACATTTATTGACATGAAGGAATGCCTTTATCTCCTTGAGAGACAGGTTTGGTTTGTACATATTCCTGCTGTGCACAGGAACATTTGCTGCTGATTAGAGGGGTACAGCTCTGCTTGCAAAGCAAAGTGCTTGCGTGAGCAGATTCCCTTTGCCTTCTGGTTTCTCTTCCCAACTGGAGTTTTCCAGGTGCAAAATGGTCTTCACTCAGAGAAAAGACCATCTGGGTTTTGTCGATGCTCAGAGGAGTAAAACTTCATGGCTGAGAGCTGATTTCAGTTCTTCTCCTTTCCTGCCTTGGGTCTGGAGTTGGTTTTGTGGCTGTGCCAGGCAAGTTGGCAGAGGCTGCTGGGCCTTGTGGAGTCATGCTGGGCTGTGGCTGGAGCAGCTCCCCACTCCTTTTATCCCGTAGGAGTGTTTGTTTTGTGTAGGAATGTCAGTGTGTCAGAGAAACGGCATTTCTCCTGCAGACAGTGACAATAAACATTGCCTTGTGCGATACTTTTGCTCCAAGTCCAGCATTCCATTTCTCAGCCTCTGCTGTCGGTATGGCCCAAAGCAAAGCCGTGGATGAGGGAGAGAAATAATGCACAAAGGAGAATTCTCTGAGTGCCTTTGCTGTTGTGGGTGCTGTGAACCTCCCTGGGACGTGTTGCAGAGGTGGTTTTGATCATTCTGGGCAGTGCAGACCTCCAAACCTCAACGTTTGTGTGTGTGTGTGTGTGTGTGTGTCTCCCTCCTGGCAACCAAAAGAGGTTTCCCGTTTGTTGGCAGGGAATGAGCAATTGCTGAAGTGTAACACCTCCGTAGTGGCATCCAGGAGATTTTGGTCTGTCACGCAGAGCACCAGTACAAAAATGTTTTCTGTGCTTTTGCCACATCCAATAATTTGCCTGGTGAATGGGGGAGCTGCTTTATTTTGGGCTGTAAATGTGGCCTGATTCTCTGAACCTCCCACTGCCGAACATGAGCTCTCCTCTGAAGGGGAGCAGTGCAGCGGGTGCGGTGCAGGACTGGCACAGCAACCACGAGCAGCCATTTCCAAAGGACCTGAGCAGCACTTCCAGGAGCAGCTCCCGGATGGCAGGAGGAACAAGGAGGCCCCAGGCTGTCTGCACATGGTAGGTGACAAATTTCCTCCCTACTGATATGCTTTAAAGATATATATATATGTGTGTGTGTGTTTTAATTTTCAAGAATGCTGGTTTTTATCTGGTGGTTTGTGCTGTATATCAGCTGTTTGTGCAAATAGATTTTTACCTACTCCAATAATTGCCATCAATTTTACCCTGGCAAAGGGCTTAATAAATTGCAGGTGACTGGAATGAAGAGGAAAGCGTAACCTTTAACCAGAGCATAAGGGAATAATGGATGTGGAATTGTTTTTTGTTTTCCTCTGTAATGAATGTACAATATTTTTCTCCATTACTAGCTGTTGGCTGTGGAAGTGAAAATGTAGAGGCTGGGGAGGCAAGGCCATAGAAATGAGGAAATACTAGTACATAAACCCATTTTCACTAAAATATTACACTTGTCTAGAAAAGTAACACTGTGTGTTAGTAGTGGTAGCAGAGTGATGGTTTGCCATCAACCCTCATAATTTATGCCATGCAGAGCGTTGCCTGTGGACGAAGGGCTTGATAGATTCTCTCAGCCATCCTGGTGTAGCAGGAATCAAGGTTTTGTGTTTCACTCTAAACTCAGTGAATCAAGGAAGAGAAGCCAGAAAGCGGATTTAATGATTAATTTGCTGGGTGTGCACGTTATTACTGCTGCAAATCTGTATGGCTTAGTCCACCTGAGGATTGTGTGGTCTCCAAGTGACTAACAACGTGTGCCAAGTAGGGCAAGAAATCGCTGACCAGTGGCTTAGCCTGAAGCCTGTGCTGCATGGCCATTTAGAGCTGATGATGCAGCCACAGGTTGTTAAACAATTTTTAAGTGAGCCTATCTTCAAAGCTTGTAAAACCAACATGTTTAATGTAGGGAAACACAGATCAATGGTAAATTTTGTGCAGCGGCTCAGCTGTATTGATTGCAAGGTTCAAAGACTTTCAGTATGGCCCTATTAAACACCTATAATGTTAGGGTTGAAATGACTCTTGGTAAACGCTAACAAGGTTGAGAAGAATTCCTGCTTTCCAATAATCTGCTGCTTTCCGGCCAGCAGGGAGGGGTGGGAGCTGTTCGGTCTCACCCAGTTGCTCCTGGGTCAGCCGGGCTGGAAAGAAAGGGAGCTCCAAAGGCAGCACTGTGGCTGCTGAGTGTGCAGGTGCGGGAGCCCTCCCTCAGCACTCCCCTGTGCACCTCTTGTCCCCCGAGGGGATTTCGGCTGTTGGACAGGGCTGAAGCTGGGCCAAGTGAGGCAGCCAGGGAGCAGTCTGGCCCCTCCGTGCCTGGGGCGCTGTGGGTGGATGTGCTCGGTGGCTCCGGGCACGGCCCTGCTGGAGTCTGTGTCTGCCACAGCAGCTGTTTGGCAAAGCAGCTGACAGTGTAATTTAGCTGTACTTGCCTTTGGCACTCTAAAAACTGGATCCTGGCTCCAGCCCGGTCCCCTGGTGAGAGGTCTGTAATTTGTAACCACTCAAGGATGCCGGCGGCTTTCCCTCCGCTCCACGGGTACACGCCGGACTCTGCAGGCTCGGCTGAGCCGTGCCCCCTCCTGCCCAGCAGCGGGATGGGATGATGTATGGCAAAAATCAAATCGATACAGATCAACTGAAGGACTTTTATCCTGCCTTGTAATAACTCCTTATCTCTCCATCCCCCCTATACGTTACAGTGCGGTGTCACGGAACGCTGCTCGCTCGCAAATCAGTGTCCCCATGCAGTGTAGTGGCTATCGGTGTGTACACACACACACACACACACACACACACCAGGAGTGCGCCCCTTGCTGTGAGAGCGGGGATGTGCGTGAAACAATCCCAGGCGGTTTTCAGTGTGAGTACAGCAAGGCTGGGACTTGGGGAAGGAAGAGTCTGGGTGTTGTGTTTGACCCTGGCAGAGCCTGCTCCGGGTCGGGTGACGTCCCGCACTTCACACCTGGGTAGGAAGGGATGTTCTTCTGTAAAACAGCAGCTCCCTCTCCTGCATCTGTTCTGACAACAGCAATTAGAAACATAGCAGCACACCAGGGAACCGCTAAATATAGAATGGCCTGAAGGGATGAGCTTATGTTTCCTGGGTTTTTTTGTGTGATTCCCCACCCCTACCTGCCTTGTGGATGGTGCAGGAGAATTTAAAGGTCAGGTGAACAAACTACCTCGGGAAGAGGAAAAGGGATCCCTACTTCTGCCACTGTGGTACAAAGAATAGGAGTAAGGAAATTCCATTGGGAAATAAAGGACCATTAACTCAAAATGAGATTTGGCCAGCCTGTGGTGGGTAAAGCTCCTGCCAGTTCTGGGCTAAGGAGGAGGAAGCAATGCTGAACCAAGGGAGTGTGGGGGCTTGAGCACAGCAGGATGCTGGTCCTGCACTGGAGCTCTGAGAAGAGAGGCTTTGCTGAGTCCCAGCCCTGACCTGGCTGGGCCCCCAGTGCTGTGGGACATCATAGCTCCTCTACAAGAAATCCTGCCTTTGGGGAATTCTTTCCCCATAGGAAATGCAGAAAGAGCAAGCTCTTTAATTCCTGGATGTCTTCATTCAGGATAAGTTGTTGTTATTGCTGCAATAACAGAAATTTTGCTCATGCATAATATGTTATTTATTTAATGAAGGCTGAATGAAAGAACTCCCTCACTCCCTGTCTGTGGTGTGCAAATGTCTAGGGAGGGTTTGGTGCTTGCTTCAACAGCTCACGCTCCTAAAGACTTGACATCTTGTTTATGTTGCCTAAATAGATACATGCTATTTCCGGGAGCTGGTGTTGGGCTTTTATGACAGTCTTCATACACAGTTTCATTTTTAGAGTAGGAGAGGTCACAATGTTTTGCCGACTCAAAATACCTGACACTGACAAGAGGAAGCAAATTTCATTAAATAAAAAAGGGGTCAGCACTGCACAGGCTGATTATTTATAAATAGTGCTGCCAGTCAATACCTGATGGTTTATTGAACTTAATGAAACTCCTGTAGCCAAATGTGTATTTTAAGAAGGCAGTTGACCTTGGGCATCTCTCCTGCTGGGGGGATGCTGTCTGCTGTGTCAGTGGTTCAAAATCAATAACCTCCAGCGCTGTCCCGTTGAGAGCTGGTGTACTTTAGGGCGATATTGTAAAATGTGACAATATTCTGCTGATGAATGACTTGATACCCTTATCCCTGTGGGGAAGGGTGGGCAGGGTTATGTGGTGACTCTAAAAATGCTCTGATAGTGAATGAAGAAAAATTCTGCTGGGGATGCCACTTGATCCATTGAGCCCTTGGAACTGCTGCCCTTGTGTCAACCTTTACCAACGCTGTCCACAGGGGTCTGAGTGAGACCTGTTTGCTGTTGTGATTCACAAATTTCATGAGATTTGTTAGGGCTGTGGCTATTCTGTTTTTAATCGTGGTAGCAGGGTGATAGCCCCACATGCAGAAATTATGCTCATCTTGTACATAAAAAAATCAGTGCCCAAGCCTCATTTTAGGGGCTGGCTGGATGTTTTAGGCTGTTGCCTATAAGTAGTTTAAGGGTGAGAATCAGGAAGGTAGAAGAGCTGCCTGATGCCAGAGTAAATGGGGATAAACTGGCAGTGGCTGCACTTACTGTATCAGTTGGAAGAGAATCCCAAGCTAGAAAAATTGTCTGCCTGTAAAGGCCAAAGCCAAAAAAGTTGAAGTTCCTTTTAGGTACTTAAAGGGATGTACATTGGTGGACAGATGGGTTTGTTGCCTCGCAAAGGGCTTTTTAAATTACTTAAGGCTCCAGGCTAACTGAGATGCTGCACATAGAGGAGCTTCCATGCACAGCATCAGTTGGAGGTTGTTGGCACTACTGATGGACGAGGCTGAGCTTGGATTTTCTGGGTTTGGAACTGGGGTGTAGAACAAAGTTGAGGTACTCTATAAACTTAGTATGAAATATTTTGACAAATCTACTTGTGCCAAACCTGTGTTGGAAGATGTGTAGCCTTTCACAAGGATAATTCTGCAATACTGTTACTTCCCTGTAAACAATCATGGCTCCAAAGCTCTGGCTGTGGAAATGCTTGTCTCTCTTTCTCAACAGGAAGAGAAGCAATAAATGCAAGTGTACACATAGATGTGTAATTGCAATATTCCAAAATAACTTTTTTAATAACATCTTTTAAATACTTTATGTATTAAAGAGCTCAGCAGGTCTCTTCTTAATATACAGTGTGATTAATTCAAATGAGAAAAAACAGTCATGCAGACAGGCTTTTCAGCTAATGAACAGGATGCATAAAATATGCTCTGCCTCACTAAGGTATTATTGTCATCTGACATTTTTGGAAACTCCCATGGAATTTATTTTACATTAGCTTCTGGTAGTACTGATGGAGTGGGTGAATTACTGCCTCTTTGTGTTGAGACTTGAGCTAATCCTCTGTGCAGGTTTTTGGAAGTTTCTTTTGCACGGTTTTGAGTTAGGCACCTGGTTAAGAGAGCTGCATGCAGGAAAGTTTATTCCAGCAGCACAGACAGAAGAGACACATTGCTGTGGGGTAAGGCAGTAGACCTGTAAGTCCTATTTTTTGTGCTAGTAAGAGTTTGAAGTTTGTTGCCTGTTTTAGTCCCTTGCACATTATCTGTGTAATGTTTTTAAATATGTTAAATATGGGTCTTGACCAATGGGGCTAGCTGCCAAACCTGAATGGATCTCAATGATATCTTCCAGGTGGGAAGGGATCGGGACTTAGTGATGATCAATAGCTATGTTCTGGTCGAGGCTGGGGGTGTCTCTAAACAGCCAGCCCAGGACATTGCTGTGTGTGCAATGCTGTGTGCTTTGCTCTTTCAAAGCAAAATGTGCCTGAATGAAGGGGAATCAAGGCTCTTTAACGTGTGCTTAAAGAAATTTAAGTAATTTCTTGGAAAATATGGTTCTAGCCCAGACTGACTATTTCCCAGGACTTGGGTATGGGGTCAGAACCAGTGTCCCTCATCTCTTTCAGACATTTGATATGAGTAAATGCAGTGCTGTGCTGCAATAACAGTTTGCAGGCTATACTTAATATATGTAAAAACGCAACTTCCTCCCCCCCAGCCTGAGCAATAAACATTTTTGGGGAAATATCTTGAAGGAAAAAAGCCCTTAATAAAGCCTAGTTGATAGTTCTTCTTCAGTGAGCTTTGATGTTGTTTACATGTGTCTGTCTTAGACCATGTGCAGAGCATCTCCCAGTATTCTCTGCTTGAAATTATTAGTAAACTAATCTAGCAGGGAGTCCTTCATTTCCCTTGCTCAATCAAAAAGCAGATTTTGCTCTCTAGCTTCTAAAGTCTTCTTATTACAGAAGAGATTTTCTACCCTGAAAGAAAACAGGCAGAAGAAAACAGAAGAGGAGTTGCTAAAGAGATAAATGACAGACTCAGCCTTAAACCCTGAACTTGCAATTTATTTGCAGAAAATGTTCAGGGAGTGCAAAGACAGGACATCTGTTTCATGTTATTCCCAAAGCAACCTGCTTATTCAGCTGCAGACATCCCCACCTGCTCCTCTAATGAGCTCAGATCTCACAATATTCCATGTTCCTTCCTTTGAACCTGGGCAGAGCTGTCTGAAGCAGGGGAGCACTTCCTAAAATTCAGCTTAGAGAGAACCCTCTGCATATGTGCTGTTGGAGTCTCCCTGACTCCCACACTCCTGGAGTTGTGATGGCTAAATTAGGCATTAGTGTACATGCTCCTGATGTAGAATGTTGTGTGTAAAACTATAGAGAAGTTTTGGGGTTTGGGCTCTGGCCTTGAAGACAGAATTTTTCAGTGTGATCCTTTACTAATGCACTGCTGGCATTTGACATTTACCATTGACTGCTTATGCAAACTAGGGAGTAGCAGAAAGATACTGATTTCTATTTTTTTTCCCTCCCTGTACTTTAATTTTACAAAGTAAATATCAGAAAGAACTGATTTGCAGGTGCTTTTTAGCATGGTGAGCATAACGCTTGGGGAATGCAGCTGAAATCCTCGGCCAAGGCTGCAGAGTCACTGTGTTTCAAAATGCATTTGACTTTGGTGGAAGTTCTGGACTAAGAGCTCACAGCCTGCAGAGGTGCCCGCAGCAGTGGGAAAAGTGCTCCAAAATGGTGCAGTCATCTGCTCAGGCAGCCTCCTTTGGGAGGAAGGGAATACCCTTGAAACTTCCCAGAAGTGGCAGATCCTGGTCTGAGTGCCCTGCTCTGAAGGTGTCCATGGCAGCGTGGTGCCTGCCTTACTTTGGAGGTTGGGGATTGAAAGTGGTGCTCCATTGTACCTGCACATTCTCAGCTGACTTCTTGTGACCTGCACAGAGCAGAGGAAATGGGGCAGCAGATGAGACAAAGAATGGCTTGTATAGGCTCCCAGGGAAAGAGTCCTTCTTGGGCAGAAGCATCCCTGGGAGCCTTGCTGTGTGTCCTTCCTTACACTGTGCTATTTTTGCCCTTCCTGCAGCCATTGTCAGACACAGATCCCCTCATTCCAGAAGGACCTTTGGTGTCTGTCTTGTGCTAAACATTGTCATTAATGAGCCATTTACTTGGTGTGATGCCTCTTGCCTTTTATCAGCCACTGTTTCCTGGGCTGGTCTTGGCAAGAGATCAGTCTGATGGATTCCCAGGAGGGCTCTGGGAAGGATCCATTAGGATGGGAGCAGCAGCTAAAGGAAAAGGAGTGGGAAACTGCCTTCCACTGGCACCTGCCAGTAAATATTCTCCAATAATTTCAAGAACTTGATGGACTCTGTGCACCAAACCTTCCAGCAGCAAATGTGTTCTGCCCAAAAGCCATAGGCTATGGATATGTGTGGGGAACTGTGGAACAGCTCAAAGCGAGGAGGTTCAGGAACATGTGGATGGATTCAGGCACAGACCAGAAAGACAATTTCTGGAACTGAAAATCACTGCTCAGTACCATCCCAAATATCACTGCCTATGAAGGAGACAGATTTATTCTCCTGATCAAATAATCTTCCTGTTTTTGCCATCTTGAGCAAAGATGCTTGTTTGTTGGTTTTTCATTTCCCACTAATTTTTCAGAGGATCAGGGTAAATATCAACAGTGCTTTTTCAGTGCCAACAGAATCCTAGATACGAGACTGGGATGTGCTGTGGTACTGGTAGCAGCCAGTTCTGGGTGTGGCAGCTGGGGGTACCAGAACTGCTTTAGCAGCTTTTTTTGTGCTTCTGCTCTGTGCCAGGAGCTCTGTGTCAGGCTAGTGACCTCCTGCCACATGCCAAAAACAAGTGGCAGTGAGACCATGAGCCATAGGATCTTCTCTGGTGTGAAATCCGAAAGCTCTGGCAGGGAGTAGAGGATTTTCAGAAAGCTTCCACGTTGGTGTGGGTTGAAGGAGTCTGTGGGATTCTCTGTAACAGGAAATTGTGTCTGCATGTTGGACCTGACTGGATGGAACTCTGTAGCAGTGGCAGATTGAAGGATGTGTGAAAAAATTATGATCTGCAAAAAGCAACTAAAAATTGCATATAATGAAATGGGATCTGCAAGTATTTCAATACAGCACAGCAAGGGAATCATCTTTATCATAGCAGTGATAGGTCCTCTCTGCTGCTGTCTCCCAGGAGCAGCAGATCCAGAGAACAACTGTGGCTTCCTCTGTTGGAGTGAGCAAATTGCCCTTTTCTCCACCAGAAAAGTAACTGGCAGTGCCATTTGCTATTTGCACAGAGCCCAGCACTTGGACTGTCTCTAACTGCAGCCTTTCCATTTGTAAAAAAACATCTCATGCTAATTAGTTTTATTGGGTTTGGCCAGCTGCCAGGTGAAAAGCTGGATAACACAGTATTGGCATGGTGCTCCGCAGGTCCAGACATGCTCCATTTCCAGTAGCTTTTGGAGTCTTTAGTGACTTGTACTGTGCAGTTATTGCATATCCTGAATCAGCAGAGGCAGCATAGTACAGAGCTAAGTGCCTTTTGCAATGCCCAGAGTTAAAATTTATGGTATTTGAGTTGCTATATGTGTAGAATTAAGTATAATGATTTTCTCTTTGTAAATGGGGTGGATTTTTCCTATTATTGGCAGTTAGGCTTGCTGGGGCAGAAAAATAGATGACAGCATGGAGTTACAACAGGTTGTAAACTCAGTTTAGCATCAACTATATATAATTATACTTAAGAAATGACAATAATAGCTGAAAACTATGGCATGATAGAAAAAAATGTGAATCTTCCCTGGAAGAATGCCTTTGCTATTTGTAGCCAATTTCACATGCTTAGTAACTTAGTTCTACATTGATTTCTGTAATTGGTACCGTAGCTCACAAGGTGGCATTTAGCACATTAAATGGAGTAAAGGGGAGTAGTGGCCCCTCAGAGGGCACTCAGGGCTCTGATAACTCTTCACGGGGACCATGAGAAGTGGGAGGCTGTTACAAAAAAATTCTGCACACCATCAAAACTCACCCCTTTCTTCCCACAAAAGGCCAAAGCACAAATACTTGTGGAACTTGGGGCTGGGCCTTGGACCAGGGACTGGACATTCTGCAAGGGGACATCCTTAGGGAGCTGCTGATCCCTGCTGTGTGCATTGCACCTTTCCCAGACCCACTACTGCAGTTTTTCTGGTAGTGACTGAAAAATTAAATATGCACAGCAGATGTGAGACGCACTGGAACGGTGATCCGAGTGGGGGGAAGCACCAAAGAAAGATGAACAGCAAACTAATAGAGTTGGATGTGACTGAGATTTTGTTCTTCTTTCTGGATGACCAAACAGTTTATTCACACCTGATTTAGAAATTAAAATTTAGAGAGGACATCTTCAAAAAACCACAGTCCACGGTGGCTTGGGAATTTGTTCCCTTGTGTTGCTGGCGAGCTTCAGCTGTAAATGTGACACCAATTCTGGTGTGTGGCTGCAGGAGCTCAGGGTCACAGCTGCAGGTTCAGTGTGTCCTGCACCTCACAGGCAGCACCCAGCACACACCAGCCAGGCATGGCACCTGCAGGAGACCAGCTCCTGCCTGTTTAACCACGGGACACGCTCTCAAATTCTGTCCTGGTTAAAACCATTGATTACATCTTTACCCTTATCTCAACCAGGCAATGGATTTGTCTCCATCTAAGTCTTCCTTTAGGAACAACTGAGTTCTTGATACCTCAGCAGGCTGTATGCAGATATCAGCTTTGTTTAAGCACTGTGCTAACTGACTGTAAGGGGCTGATTTTATTCCTGTAATATTCATATTAATAACAATAACTTTTGGGAAACCCATTAAAAGTCTGTGATGGTAATTTAAAATAAAGGTCATATGCGCCATTCCCCATTCCATATGATCAATTTAGTAACTTTTGATGGGTACATTAAAGGATGCTGTCATCCCTGGGCAGATCACAGAATCAAAATAGCTTCCTATTTCATTCAGAGTGTAACACCTGCAATGAAATGATCTTCTGGCTAAAACAGGTGTTTCCAGCAGAGGGAAGGTTTGCTGTTTAAACTGCATCCAGCCAATACTGTGGGGTGTCTGCCAGTAGACAGCAACCCATAATCTATATATAAATTAAACAAAACCCCTTCATGATAAGAATATTATTAAAGCTGCAAAGTCAGACACTTGGAGGTGAAGAAATGCCAGCATCAAAGTTCCCTGGGTGACCTCAGTTTGTCCTCTCCTTTGGTCGTGCACATGCATAATGATGCAGTTTATAATTATACAGCCAAAAGTTACTCCTTTTTTTAATGCCATATCTCCATCTTCAGCACCTGCAATGCCCTTACTGCTGGGGCCTTGGCTCTGGATTGTTGTCCCCTAAACCGAAAAGGTGACTATGGAACACCAGGCTTTGTGCTCTGCAGGTGAACAGGTTGGGCTGTTGTCCTGTGGATTCTGCTGGATTTTAAGCCAGCATTGCCATGTTGTGGATGAGAGTGTGAGAATGGGGTTCCACACCTGCACAGGTGCTGTCAGAAATGGGCTGTGGGCTTTGCATACAATGCCATGAGGAAAAATGATGCTGGAAATCTTTGAGGAGTTTCTGCTGGTATTCTGTGGCTCTGTGTCTGGGAGCATATGTGTGCCTGGTGAGCCCTGGTGGGATTTTAAGCTCATTTGAAAATAGAGCTTATGCTTTATAAGGCATTGTGTTTCCTGGGGAATTTGGAACATTGTTCTGGCAAGAACAAAGAGGACAAGTTTCTCCAGTCTTCTGCTCCAGTATTTTAAACTTGTCTCTGTGTACTTCTGATCCTAGGTACATGAAAGATTATTTAAAAACAGAAAAAAATATAGCAGGAGTATATTGTGATGATTTGTGCACAAACAGTGGTATTTGCAGCTTTCAGAATGAGCTAATGGGGTAAGATTTCATACCTCCTTTCACAGACTTAGCAGCACTGCAGCTGCAGGGTCTGATGGTGGCTGCAGATCTCACTGGCCACTTTAGCAGAACCTTCCCTCCCTGCTCTGCTGTTTTTGTGCCCAAATCCCTGGCAAGGCATGGAGAGCTCTTGCCATGGCTGGAAGCAGCTCAGCCTCCAGATCTGAGTGTGTGTAAGGGGCTGTGTCTGCCACCTGAGGTACCTCAGCTGGCTTTAACTTGCTCCTGAGCTCTTGGCTGTGTGTGAAGCCTCTGCCAGCAGTGCCTTTCATTTCTGAGTAAATGAAACTGGGACTGGTCTATGTGAGTCTGCTGTGCTCCAGCCAGAGCTTCCAGCAGTGCTGAGGGCATGAGATCAGCTACAGATCAAGGCTGTGCTGTGTCCTCAGCTTATCTTTTCCATCTGAATTGTCTCCCTTTTTGTTTTGTGTCCTCTCCTCTCCCTGTTAGATCTGAGGGTTGACTTTGTAACACTCTCTGTGCTGTTGGGGGCATGGGGTGTCCCTGTGACACAGGGACCGGTGTCTGCAAGGGCTTTGTGATCTCTCTGAAATCATAGCACAATATAGATATTGAAACAAGAGAACTCAGGCACAGAAAATGATCAGGAAATCAGGTTTTCTATATTAACTCTTCATCTGCCATGACTCACACATTGTCTGTGCACAGTTGTCTCTTGTTTTGAATTTGTTGTCAGCAAAAAGGGGAAAAGTCCTCAGTTTTATTCAGCATGGGTTTTTTTTGATAGAGCTGTTAGAGATGATAAATCAAGTTTAAATTTCTAGAACAAATGTGTAGATTTATATATGAAAAGTTCAATTGTTTTCTTTTTAAATAGAAGTTTTTGTTTAGTACTTGAGTTTACTCTTGCTTCAGAAGGCAGAGGAAATCCTGGTATAGAGCCAGAGACAGGGAGTCATAACAGAAGTTAAACTGAAATTAGACATGAAAGATTTTTTATTTTTTTTTTAAATCTTTTGTCTCTGGAGCCTGAGAGAATGGTGCCTCTATAGTGAAGGCATCACAGAAAGGGAAATTCAGCCTCATTGGAAAATATTTAATTCCTCTGAGACAGAAGGGAGAGTCTGAGCAGAAATATTTTTTAAGAGTGTCAAGTCTGTCTCTCTGTGATCAGACTGTGCAAACCCAGCACTTCTAGTTTGGTTTGGGGGTTACTCTGCAGTTATGAGCCTCTGGCAACAGCTGCCCCAAATATCAGCAGACATTCCAGCAAATCCCTCAAAGACATAGGGAAAAAGAGAAATTTTATTCACAAGTTTATGCCTTGAATAGTCCACATACAACAAATTTAGCAAGGTTGCATCCTGGCATTTGAAGTTCACAGGAACTTCGAATTTTTGAAGTTTTCAGAAATGGAGTAAAATTGTGAGGGTTTGCAGATCAAAGCGAGTGGCACTCACCTCCTGGGGCAGGCTCAGGGTCTGCTCTCTCTGGAAGCTTTCCTCGGCTCTTAGTGGATCTGTGTGAATTATCCTTCAACTGTGTTCCTGTAAAGGAAATATCATTCCCAGAGGCAGGATCAAGCTGCTAAAGGTTGTTCAAAGAAAAAATAGCAGCGGTTTTATTTACAGAGACAAACCTTAGCCCATGAGGTCCGTAACATCAGCCTGCCTTTATCCCTGTGGTACCAGCTCGGAGCAGGGATGTGCAGGTGGGATGGGGAAGGACTTGGGCTGTGTGTTCACACTGTGTTTGCTGTTATTCCCTTTGGGTTTGCTCACAGAGGGCTGTAATCTTGTAAGCCTCTGTTTCAGATGGGAATCTAAAATATGGAAGGACATGCCTAAATTGCAGAGATGTGAAAATTCACATGGAGCTTTGCTTCTCCAAACTCCAGTGCTGTGAAACTCAGCAGAAAAGTGCTTATATATGTGGTGTAAGCGAAAGCCACATCACACTGACTCCTGGTGTAGTCCCTCAAAGACAAGGAATATATGCAAGTCACACTTGCAGCTAAAGAACATCCTTATATCCTTGCACAGGAGTTTATCACCTTCCCAAGCTCATAATGTTGATTTTTTTTTTTATTTTTTTTTTTTCTGGCTTGAGCTAGTGACTGAAGCTCATGTGCTTGCAGAGGACCAGCTTGCTGTCATCTCGTTGGCATTCTGGTTTGCCGCTTGCAATTAAATCTAAATGTTTCTACGTGCCTTCCCCAAAAGACGAGACCCCGCTTGCAATGAGCTTCCCTGTGACAGGGATCCAGCTTCCCACTGTGCTCGCTCCGTCTGACCTTTGGAGCACGGAAGGTTGAGATGCACCAGCCTGCGGGGACCGGCGCGATGTCTCTTAATTGTGCTCTGTAATCAGCGGCTCGTTTGCATCCCTCCGCAATGACACAGCTTTGTCCTCCAGCTGAGGGCACCACGGGAGGCCTCTCTGCAGGCAAAGGCACGAAGGAAGATCAAGTGTTCCCGGCAGCTCTGCTTCGATGCTGGGAGGCTCCTTGGAGCTGCGAGAGCGACCTCAGCGTGTGTTTTATATGGGGTGTTGATTGGTTAGGGAAGCATAAAATACTGCCTAAACCCACGCTCTCTTGGGAAGCTTCCATTACCCAGGGCAAAATGGGACCCAAAGCGCTGGGATCCTAAAAAGTATCAATTCCCTTAAAAAGATGTGTGTGTGACCTTGGATTAATCCAAAGTCAGGAGAAATAAGTCCTGCTCAGTGTTTCATGAGAGTTTTCAGGCTCGTAGAAAGGGACCTGTGATAGACAGCACAATAAACTCTGCCGGGGTTAAACCGGGTGAAGCAGGGGAAACCTTCATTGCATCATCAGGGGTCAAGGAGCTGCAAAGTTGTTCCACTTTTCCAAAAAAAGGAAGAGTGAAGGACCCGTACTTTGGTTTTGTTTTGGATTAGTAAAAGTCTGTGTATAAGCTCTGTATAGAAGTGGAGGCACTTCAGAGTTTTGCACAAACATCTCCACCCAAGCAGCAGTAAAAATGGGCTGTTGAAGAAATGGTGACCACTGGGGATGGTCCAGGAGAGATGTGACTTTGCTTCTTTAAGGTGTCCATGGTTCAGGTGCTGATCTGCCTGGAGAGCTGGAAATGTAAGGGCAGAAATGGCAAAATAACCCCGGCCTGGAACCAAAGCACCGTGTGCTCAGAACTTGGTTGAACAAGACACTCTCTGACCGTGAAATCAACTTTTGGGAAGGCTGAAGTAGATAAGCTTAGCCCTGAAGCTGCTTCAGCCTGTGCAGGAGGTGAGCCTACAGTGTAGGCAGCTCTCTGAGTCCTTCCTGGAATATTTACCTTCTGGGATCCTTTCAGGAGAATTAGCCTTTCTCACATAAAACAATCATTCCCTGCTTTGATGGACTGTCCTGAAATACAATCTGCATAAATGGAACTGCTACAACCCTGTCCAGGTTGAAACACACAATGTTGTAGGAAGAAATAGCTGTGTTTTCCTTCAAGGGAAAATTTCTTCAAGTCTTGACAGCTTTTGAAAAAAAAGATGGTGTATGTGGAGTGCAAGTCTTTGATGGGGAAGTGAAACAGTGAAATAAAAAAGAATTATAGCTCAGTTGTTTCACTTTTTAAAGGTGAGGTCTTAAATTTCTAAAGTGGCCATCCAGATGCTAAAAGGCATAACTTTTACAATTTATTACAGCACATTTTCTCCTTTATGTCCTATAAACCACAGTAGATGTTCTTGACCATACACCTCTGTCATAGTGTGTGATACATACCTGAAATGTATTCAGTCCCTCCAGCCAGGGGACACAGGGCTGTCTTTGCTGTGGCCTGTTCTACTGGTCCTGTGATGAAGTTGGAATGAACTTTAAAATCTCAAGGGTAGTGATGCCAAACCAGCAAAATGGTAAAAAGATCATGTAATCCATGTTCTCCTGCATGGACTGGGCTCTAGAGTAGGCCTGGCCTCTCATGGGGTTGTGCAGGTCTGTGCTGAATATGAAGTTTTTGTACTTTTTATCCTTTCCTGCAGGGGAAACTGCATCTTGATGTTGGAGAGAGTGAGCCTTAGAAACCCAAGGAGGACAAATGCAAATAAAGAAGTCATGAGTGCTTCTCTGCCTGGGAGGGAAGACGGGGGTGAGCTGGGAAAGCAGACTGGGAGGTGCAGGTTTCAGAGCCAGGATGGGTGCAGCCCAGGCAGGGGTTGGCAGCTGCCAGTGTTTGCTGTCCTCGTGGTGAAAAGTGACCAAATTGTGAGAAGGGGGTGGTTCTGTGCATGTCCTGCTCAAGGCAGGTGTATCTTGCTGTGCTTTTGGTAGCAGCCAGCATTTTTAATAATCTGCTGTGCATGTATGGCCTTGCATTTCAAGGGAATCAAATAAATCTGAGTCAATTGCCTTCAGAGTGCTGCAAGGAAGTCAGTGGTTGGACAGAGCTCAGCACAGGCTGCTCTGGGACATCAGAAATAAGCTTTTACAAGCTCAGAGCTCTTACATGTCATAAATCAGTAATTTCTTACCTACCATAAGGGAAGCAGTGTACTGTAGAAAATGTTGATGTGCAATTTACATTTAAGCATATCCATATTATATATATATTTAACATTTGTATTTATTGACCAGACATTTTGGTGTATGTTAAATACTTTAAACATACAGTGAACAAATACATCATATAGCCAAAATAATAAATATATAAGATTTTCTTCTTACAATAAAATACTGGCTATATTTAGTTTACTCCACTTTATCTTATTAACATGAGTTTTAATTAAGCCTAGTAGAAATGTTCTCTCTGGTAACAGTTTGGTAGAGAAGGAGGACAGGTTCCAGTAATAAATGACTTTAATCCCTTCATGGAAAGGGGAAAGAAAAGGTGGTTTATGCATTCTAATGGTGAACGTTAAGGACAACATCTTCTGGGAAGTTCTGATGTTGGGTTGGAAATTGAACAATCACATTCCTTCTAAATAAATTGATGATGCATACATGGCCTTAACTGGACATGAGGCTGATTTATAGTGGGTGACTTCCATCATTCAAATTGAATGTATAGACATTTTAATCTGTATGGGTATTTCTAGAGTATACCTGGGATAAGGTAACTAACAGGCAAAAAACGGAGCTTTCCTGAACTGTCAGTATTTTTACTGGTGTGAATATGAATAGCTCTGCCAAGGCATTATGGTAGATGGCCCACATCTAAAGACCTTTACATTTGGAAGGCTCTGAAGAAAGCCTTGGGTGTGTTCATTTTTGTTATTCCTGCAATCTTTGCAGAGATGTATCACCCAGTCAAATGATGTGGGTTCACTTCTGAAAAACTCTCTGCTCTCATATCTTCTCTACAAATCCTTTTTCTGTATCAGGTCAGAGCACAAATGCTACAAAAAAAATGCTATTTTACCAATAAATCACATTTTTTCTGAGAAAAGTTCAACGAAAAAATGACAAAACATCTTTCCCATCTATCTCCCAAGAAGTGCAAACTCTGTCTTGAGATATTGTTCTTTTTTTCCGTGCTTGGAGACAATGGAGAGCCTGATTTCTTCTCTTGAGAAGAGTAATAGATTTTCTTCTTCCAGACTGGGACTGGTATTTGAAATGCTCTTGGGATGCTTGCCTTCACTTATCTTCTGTTTCTTATCTCTTGAGCCTGCCAGTAAGTCACTAGAAGGGTTTTTTTGAGTGTTGTGTAGGGATTTTTTCATTCCTTTCCATGTTATAGGATGTCTTTATCATTTATATTCGGGGGAGTAACAGGGCTTTCTAAGAGCACAAGGCTGTGTTGCTTGGGAATCTCAGCTCTGCACACATTTGGCACACCTTTGATTTGTAGGTAGAGAGTTTTAAATCTATTTAGGGTGTTTCTTTTGCAATAAGTGCAGAATGGCTGTCACTATGAAACCCAACTCCTGTGCTAGGGTTTGTGGAAACATGAGCCAAGAATAAATACATTTTACTGCTTATGGGTAGGGCTCTGTTCCAGTTTTGTGTGCTGTGCTCTGATCAAACTGCTGAAGGCAGCCTGTGTGAGAGTGCGGATGTACTGACACCCTGCCTAAATTAACATGTCCTCACTTTTTCTGGGGTCTGAGAGTTTTTGGGGTAAATGTTGTGCTTGTTTGTGATCTACAATTGGTTTTGGTCAGTTACAGTGATGGAGGGATGGATGTCTCCTTGGGGAAGGATTTGTGACCCTCCCTGACTCAGCTGCATTAATCTGCAAGAAGTTCTCCCTCCCTGAGCAAAAGGAGTTTCAGACCTGACTCTTCCAAACCACAGTAAAGAGTGTCCAGACAGATGTGAGGAATGGGATAAAACCTGGCTCTCAGCCTGGGATAACTGCACAGTGAGGAAATAGCCAAAATGTCCCTCTCTGGCTTTGCTGACACTCTCCTGGGCCTTCCTGCCCTTTCCCCTTGCAAAAATCCACATTGTCCTTTTTTCTCATCTTTCCTTTCCAACTCTTTATTGCTTTAGTAATACAGAAAGGATCTCCTGCTCAAGCTGCCAGACAGGCAGCTTGTAATAACAGGCACAAAACCAGCACAAGAGATTTCCTGCTTTGACTAGGGTTTGTGTGCAGGAAATCTCCCGAGCCCATGTGAGTGCAGAAGAACTTTGCAGTGCAGCAAAGCCCCAGCCACCCCAGCTTGCCCCCACAAGGGAAGGGTAAAAGCATCAGTCAGTGTCTCCCACACGTGTTCCTTTGAAGGCAGAGGCTTTTGGGTGAGCACTCAGCCCCTTCACTCTCTGTGAGCCCCGGCTGCCATCCAGGGCAGCAGCCATGGTGGGACCAGCACTCATAACTTGCACCCTCTGGAGGTTTGCTTGTTCTCTGCCTTTGTCTGATGGGCTGGGTGTGGAGCAGGGGATCTGTGGCTGTTGCACTGCAATGGGAAGTGATGCCAGGAGGTGCTTTGGGAGAGCCTGAGGAGAGTCTTCCATGGCATTTCCAAACCAGAGCAGTTCCTGAGCTTATTAGCACTGAGCCCTCTTAATTCCAAGAGGCTGCTCGATGGCCAC
Organism: Parus major; assembly: GCF_001522545.3. Classification (NCBI taxonomy): domain Eukaryota; kingdom Metazoa; phylum Chordata; class Aves; order Passeriformes; family Paridae; genus Parus; species Parus major. Next base: position 1,994,167 of record NC_031770.1, read on the forward strand.
TCAGGAGATAAGGGAAGATTAAACAGAAGAGCATAAGTGCTTGAAGATGAATCCTTAATACCTGTGATGAAAAGCAGGCCGGATTAAGTGAGAGTTGCACCTCTGTGAGCCTCATTTCAGAGCAGGGATAGCTGATCTCTCCTCCAGCTACCACTGGAAATCAGCTGGTCCAGGCCAGAGAGAAGTTCAAGCCGTTCTGGCATTAAGCTAAAATCTTTTCTGGATGTTTACACTTTGAAAAAGTAGTTGTGTGAGGGGCTGAGTGGAATATTGATTGAGACTCTCAGGATCTGGTGGCAAAAGGATTATTTGAAGGGTGGTGTGAGTTCTGTAAACACACAAGGGATGAAAACGATGAATCAGAGGAATGCTCTTTTAAAGAATTGCCTTTGTTAAAAGCAGATATTTCTTCCTCTAGAAAGCCTCTTACAGAGAGCTAAAGAGAAGTGGCAAAGTGAGCAATAGTCCTGATTCTTCTGCTGCACTTCAAAAAATAAGGCCAGACCTTGCTGAAATGCACAGGCTCCTACAGTTGGCAGGAAGGGCAACCCTGGACAGGAGGACTGTCTCTCTCTCTGGGCTTCAGGCTTGTCTGTTGGGATTTCACCTCCAGAAGGCCTTGGCAGCATGGCCAATGGCTACTGCAGTGCTGGGAGGGTTTATCAGAAACTCAAGAGGATAGCTGGGGTTTTGTCCTCTCAGGATGTCCTCACAGGAACAAGAAAGTAAGTGCACAAGCAGCTCTTGACTCATGCTGCAGGGTGTATAAACTGATGCTGGGTGCCTTGGCTGTCCTGGAAGGCAGCAGATAATCCTGAGGGAATGAGAGAAGGGCAGAAATGGCTCTTTCAAGAGTTCCCATAAGTAAAACTGAGCACTGAATAAAGAGGTAGCTTTTTCTCTTCCCCCTTTCCAAGAATATTTGCTGTTTACTAAACGGGATCTGACCTTGCCTGTTTTGCACTGCTGCAGCTGATGAACGCTGCAGTCTTTGACCCAAAGCTTTTCTGGCACATCTGCCACTAGAGAGAGTCTGGTGCAGCTTTGCCCATGCCTTGACTGCCATACTTGAGCCTGTCTCAAAGTTAACCCAAGGAAAGATTTACAAGAATGTTTAGGTGTGGCCCTTTCCAGCAAAGACCAAGCACATCCCGCCTGAGGGACATTCAGTCGACTGCAGCACTCTGTGCAGGCTTCCAGACCATGAAGTGCATTAAGATGACATCAGAGGTCTAAACCCACAAGAGCCAGGGGTTTTGGACTTGGGATGAAGCTCGGGTTTCTAAAACTCACATCTGTGCCTCAGTAGCCCTGAGTCCTCCTCACGGAGCTCCTGGGGAAGTTGGTTGGAAGTTGGCACAGCCTGGTGCTGGGGATGGACCCTGTGCTGCACCAAGAGCTGTCTTTGATGCCTCTCACTGGTTGCTATCGTGACTGCTGCTGCTGTCAGGGAGAAATGTGGTGCAGTGAGCTGAAGCCACTGATCTGGTTATGGTGACAGACTGTGAAAAGAAACTTTTCTCTAAAAGCAGAGTTTGGATGGTTGACTTTGTTTTTTTTCCAAGTGCATTCACAAAGCTTGGGATATTATACTTCATTTTCTTACTGTTCAAAGTGAAATGTTGCATGCACTAGAAAGGGATATGTAAAATTAAATGCATTATGGAAACAATAAATAATTTTGATCCAAATGCATACCTTTTAAAAACTTGTTGAGTTTCTGGCTGTTTTGGGTCTGTCTGAGATGGAGGTAATTTTCCCCCCAGTGCTGAGCTTTCTCTTGGTAGCCAAAAGGTGTTGGTCAGAGCCCAGTGCTCTGAGCAGTGCTGGCACAGCATGTGGGCTGTCTCCCCAGCACTGCCCCTCACCAGCAGCCTGGAGGTGGGACAGAGCCAGGAGAACCAACTCCAGCCTAGCTAAGGGATCTCCCATTCCTTATCACATCAGCAGCAAAAGCTGTGAGAGAGTAGGAGAAGGAGAGGCGTTAGTTATGAAATTGTTTGTCTTCTGGAACAATCCCTGTGCCTCCTGAAGTCCCACAGCCTGGAAGGTGCCTGGGAAAGCAGAGAATAAATATTTTGTTTTCCTTTGCTTCTGTAAACTGCCTTTCTCTTGATTCGAGACTTTTCCTATCCAATTTTCTCCCTACCCTGTCCTGCTGGTGGGAGTGATGGGGCAGCCCATGGGGACCCAGCCTCCATCCAGGGTCACCCCACCACATAAAGGGGCTTCTCCCCTGACCCTAGGGTTGGCTTTGCAAAGGCAGCTGAATGACCCAAGCCTGGTTGCTCATGGATTTATACCTCATAACTGATTGGGCTTTGGCAAAGCCTTTCCTACAGGACAGAAATTAGTAGGGCAAGAGCTTTTGAAGAAAGTCAGTTTGCAGTCACTAAAGAAAGGAAAAATTACTAATTATATATGCAGTCAGTTCTGCTGGTAAGACAGTGATGAGCTTCCTACAGAATTGTCTATGGAAATCTCTTTGTCTTTTTTGGAAACAAAAAAAATCTTGGAGAATACATTGGGGAAAAAAAGGTCATGACATTTGAGAGGCAAAAAGGAAAAGCACAGTACAGTGATTTCTTTTTTTTCCCCCCACAAGCCTCAAATCTTCCGTGCCTGGGCTCTGTACTTCTGTCAGCAATTTTCTTTCCCCTCCTATTTTTGCAAGAGAATTTTAATATGAATTTTGTTGCGACTTGTGAGGCACAGGAATTGCCTTGATTTCTCCCAGCCTGTACTGTGCCTATCCTCTGCTCCCTCTCTGTGTTGTCCCTTGAATAACATCCTGAATAATGAACTTTTGTCGGGGATGGAGCATTGGCTGGTGGGAATGGGTTGGGTTTGGTTGGCTCCTGCCAGCAAACACAGCAAAATCCATCAGCTGGGACAGCCATGGAATTCTCTAGTGAGGTGTCAGGTGTAGTAAACTGCCCCCTGATCTAGGAAGATCATCTGTAGAGAGGCTGTCACCCAACAGAAAATAATATTTATTTGTATTCCTATTTAATAATGAACCATCAACTGCATCAAATCAAACTGTTGAACAGTCAGCAGGTCCCAGGGCAGTGTATGCAAGGGGAATCTCTGTACCTGGCTGTTATTATCTGCTTGCTCAAGTTTTTCCCAAGGAAGTGATCTCTGAAATAAAACCCAGCTGTCTGCTGGGATCTGTGCCTGTGAAGGGCAGCAGAGAGGGATGCTGCTTATCCCTGACCTGCTGGATTGTATCACTCCTGTTTCTCAGCAGAAATGTTCTCCCTTTGCAAGTGAAAAGAGGATGTCTCAAAGAAATCTCTGCAGAGCTCTGACCTGCGCTCCCAGTGGAGCTGGGGTTAGCAGCACTGCTGTCTCCAGCTGTGAGGAGTGCAAATGGGCTCTGCCAAACCTTCCATCTCTCTGCCAATTCTGTCTCACAGTTCAGTCAGTTGTTTTTTTTAAGATTTGTTACAGAGCTTTTCTTTTTCAAAGCAAACCAATGCCACGAGTCTTGCATTTAAATAAATGTGTGTGCTCAGGTAAATGCAACCAATACAATAGAAAAATAAGCTTAGAGGTGATTTGGATAATTGTCCAGAGCCAAATGCCTCCACACACAGTCTGGGAGAGTGTCTGAACTGGTCAGTGCTTTGGGGCACTACATAATAGGGGAAAAAAAAGTACATTTTGTACCAGGATTGTATCCCAGTCAGGGTGGTGGGTTTGGGCAAGTGGTGCTGGTTTTTTTAGCTCCTCCTTCTGCTTGAATGCAATACATTTGTAACACCTCTTGCTCTGACAGGTAAAATCTCTGGCACCCTGCTGCTTTTATTTAAAACTTTTTTCCTTGGAGAAATATTGGAAATGTGCTGTATCAATAGTATCCAACTCTGTTACTTTGGGGAACCACCTTGTTAACAACTGAACAGTTAAATCTTTCCCTTCCGTGGTTGAGAGAAAGCTCTTCATTCCTCACTATTCCTAATTACTCCTCAGTGCCTGCCGTGGGGAAACATGTAAATTTGATGGGATAAGGAATCAGCTTGGCTTATATATAGGAAAGCTGCAAATTGTGTGTCTGTATGAAGCTGGATTTAGTGGGAGCATCCTGGGGAGCTGATGCACTGAACTGCACTCTTGCAAGGGTCCCTAATCCTCCCTGGCCGTGTCTAATGCCACGTTTGAGGGACTTGCTGCAGTTCAGGTGCAACCACCTCACTGAGGTCAATTACTCTGCTTGACCAGGAGTGCTTGGAACTGTCCCTGGTAAGGCAAAACCTGAGGGATTGGATTTGCAGTCAGTAAGGGAAATATTAGAGCTTATATTAAGCAGTAGAGAGTTGAGGAATGATATACTTTATCATACTTTAAGCTTGTAACATAAACAGTGATGGGTTGTTCTTATCTGAGCGCTTCCAAACAAGGTTTTGATCCCACCTAGCCCATTGCTGTTCCATCTGAGGGCGTAGGAAATCAAAGATAAAATGTCAAGATGAAATGACCTTCCCCTCCTTTCTCCCTATAGATGATTTACATTTAAGCCCAGATGCAAACTTAGATTTCACGGCTGCTTTTCTTAGTGTAGACTAAACCAAAATCTTGGATCCAAAGCTTGTTAGTGTTCAAAGTAAATGATATCATAGTTTATTCTCCTTTCTGGCAGAGGTGGAGTGAAATTCTCAGGCAGACATCTGTGTATAGTGAAGAAAGCTCCATGGAAATGCTGCTGTTCATTGGAATGTATATTTATTTATTCAGGTCCTGGAACTCTAGATGAAAGACAGGGAAGGCAGAAGAATTGTCCTAATGAAATTTGCAACAGTAATTGTAACTAAACCAAACCTGTTTAGGTTTGAAACAGAATCATTTAGACCTGACCAAAGTTTGGCATTGTTGGTTCTCTTCCTTTCTTACACTGCAGATACATTTCTGCTTAACCATTACGTGTTTAGCATTGACTTCCATTGAAAACACCTTGCAACTGTGGGAAGAGTTCTGTCCCAGCAGTGATTCCCTAAGAAGAGCTATGTGTGACATATCAGGACAAAAGGATTATTTCAGTGTCTGAGTAGTGCCAGCAAGAGTCACACAACCCCTTTGGAAATGGGAAAAACTGGGGATACACGGCTCCTTCATGGCCCTTCCTTACCCACTCTGCTGCTGAGCAAAGGGCTGTGCTGCCGTGAAGATTTTGCTGGGGCTGGGAATGGAGTTTCTTCCTGACCTGGCACGGAATGGCTGATGGCCATTGCATGAGTGGAATGCCAAAATTAGCTCCCACAGCTATGGGAGTGCTGGTGTGGAATATGTCCCTAAACCAGAAATGTGCCTTCTCTGGTGTTAGGAAAAGTGCTGGTTTTGTTGTTTCCCTTCCTTAGAACTTAGGGGAAGTCACAACAGCTGTCCAGACAAAGGCAGAAATAGGGATATTTAGAGTGGAAAAACTTTGGCTTCAAATTTTATTTCCTCCACTGTTGTTGAGGGTACACCATAAATCTTCCCTGGTTATTTTCACTCGAGGTAATGATGCACCAGAGGGATGTGTTAAAGCTTACTCCAGTGCAAAAAAATATCCTCAATTTACTTTTTTACAAGCCTGCTAATTTTCACGGGTTTCTGGAACTCTTTAGGAACTGAGGAACAGCTGTGGGATGGAAAGGGGTAGAAACCCCCCAAAAGCACAGAACCTTCAAAATATCTCCAGTGAATAAGCAGACAGACCAATGCATTTATATCAGAGAACGGAGACCCGTCACAGCTGATCCTTCATCAGCTGCCACTGGTACAGAATCGCTGTCTTGGGCCACATCCAAAAGTTTTGTAGGTGACCAGGGGTGGCACTTTGCGTCCTCTAGTCCAGATTGGAGATTTTTGCTCCAAGCCCTTTGAGCAAAAAGGAGATGAAATATGGTTTCTTTTTGCTCAAAAGGGCTCAAAGGTCTTGGAGGAAAATCAATTTGCTTGACAGACTTGGCAAGGAGAGCTCTCAGCTGGTGGCTGGCCTTTCTCCAAGCTCTCCCTGTCCAGGGACAGGCAGGATAATTTAGCAGATCTTGTTGCAGCAGAGTGGGATAACGTATTCGTGGATGTCCAAGTGACTGAAGAGCTCGGTGCGGAAGCACTCGGGAGAACAAATCTGTTTGGTGCTGGCTCTTCCCTCCTGTGGAGACAAGGAATGTTTGACCTGTCCTGTGGCAGGCACCTGTTCAAAGTCACTTTGAAAGGGGGCAATGGAACGCACTGGGATGGTCCATAAATGTCTAAACATTGATTCCTCTCAAAAGTGCCCAAGATTTCCCTTCAGCCTGTGGATATACCATGACTGATTTATCAACAGCTAGCTGATTTTTCCATTTTTCCTCAGTTTGTTTTCTTACTGCTTAACTTTTTAACCTTCTTATCACCTCTATCTTCGTGTGTTTTGGGTGCTTTTAAATGAAATTTCAACACTACTCTTTTTCAAGAGAAAGCATTGCTGTTACATGCAGCTATTATCGGTGTACCACAACAACGGAATGACTCTCCTTGAACCCTTCTCTCTGTTTGTTTTTACTGTCACTGTGTGTCTTGGGATTTAAGGATTGCTGAAAACCTTCCCTGTGTGCAGTTCCTGGGAGGAGCCAGCGTGTGCTGGCACAGGTTGCCCTGGTCTGGTGGATAGATGAGTTTTTCAGTTCTCTCCAATCCCAGTTAGTAGCTGTAATAGGAAAACCAAAAAAGGGAGGAAAGGGTCTCTTCTCCCTCTCCAACTGCACCATGTCAGCTCTGCCTTCAGCTCCTGAATGTCCAGCCTCATTTCTAACCTGCATTTAGAGGAATCTTCTTGCTGTCCTGCTTGGGAGAGTCAAACTCCTGAAAATTCCTGCTGTGAGGCTCCTGGCTGTGTGGCTCAGCGGCCCCTGGGCTGCGCAGGGCGGGTGGGACAGTTCTTGGGAGAGGTAGTGCAGAGCAGACTCTGGCATTGCACATTTAAAGGCTGTTGTTGGGTTCTTCAGACGACTTCAGACAAAGTCAGGAGTGATTTAGCAGAGCTGATTCTGCCCTGAGGAAGATACAGGAGTAACTGACCTGGGAGGATCTTTTCCCACCCTTTTCTGTGATTCTGTTCCTGTTTTGATCCTCTGGGGCCCAAAACTGTGCAGCATTTTGCATCTCAGAGTCAGCCTCAGAGAAGGTTATTGAATGGAAAACAAGTTTGCCCAAGAATATGGGAGATGAGTTTGCAGAAGGTGCTGGAGTATTACTTGACATCATTAACTTGTGCTTTTAATCATAAGAAATGTACCCGAGAAACCTGAGGCATCCTTCTCTTCCCTGCTAAAAAATGGCATAAGAGCATGTAAGAAAAATGACTTCAGCCCCTTATGCCCCATGTCTGTCACAGGTGCAATGGGGTAACAGATGAACAACTCAATATTTTCTTTAGAGCCTCCCTTCTCTTCCCACGGGCAGCCACGTGTCCCCCTGTCCCTGAATTACACAGAGAGGACAGCCCTTAGCTGCCACCTCTCCGCTTCTGCCAGAGCTGTGCCAATTAAAGAGACTTTTCTGTATTTATTATGGAAGGGTTACTTACACCCAGTGACATTTCTGCTGGCTGCTGTTAAAATCCTCTCTGCTCTAAAGTCAGCAGCTTCATCTCAGAGTGACAAACAAAACTGCTGAAGAAAATGTCTCCTGAAGTGTTGAATGTAGAATTGTTTAATGGTAAATAATACAGCCTGCAAAGTTATGCAGGGAAAATGGACTAAAACAAGAAATCGCATTTAAAGTTCTTTGGGTTTTTGCTCTTTGCAGTTACAGGAATTGATCATGGACAGTTTTTGAGAAGGGAAAGAAAACTCAAGGGAGACAAACACCAACACATCTCAGGAACAAAAAAGACAGAGGTTTGAGAAAAGTGTTCTTTCCTTTACTTTCTAGTTCTGCTTATTATTTGTTGTTGTTTCGGTGTTTGGTTTTTTTATGAAACAATGCATTTCTTTTATCTTCCCCTCTTCCTTTTCATCTTCTTTCTTAAATGTCTCATTAGTTTCTGCTGTGGAGTTGTGCAAGATGAAACGTTGTCAGCCTGTGCTGATGAATACCTCTCTGCAAACCTTACATAATCCATCCCAGCCCCAAATCAGGTTAGTGCAGAAATAGCTTTGCACCTTTGAACTGCCAATTCTGCAGCAAAAAGCAGCCACTGGCATCGAGTGCCAGCCCAGGCTGTGCCAGCACAGTCAGGAAGACTTCGCATTAAGTTTTGGGACACAGAAATGAGGAGTTGCAGCCACTTATCCCATATCCTTTGGAAGTCCTCTACCAATTCATTAACTCGGAATCAGGTGCAGTTTTTCATGGTGACAAAGGTGGAAAATGGCAGTATTTCCAAGACCATACTCAATAACGACACAAATTTTTCTAGTTCTCCGCTTTACTCATTGTTTTTCCTGGCTAGCCCTGGGGCATAGCAGGGAGACTTCTGTGTAATTCCATTATTGCCAAGGGCCACATTGTCAGCTGCATGTTTGAGTCAGGGACAGAACCAGAAGGGACCCACAAGGATGATGGAAATCCAGCTCCTAGGTTGTGTTTGTGGCAGTATAGGCACAGCTTAGGCTGACCCTATTGGAATTATCATCCTTTGTGCTCTGTCCAGGAGCAGCTATGCGAGTCTGTGCATCCAAAGCTGCCCAGGGAATGGACTTCTACAAGAAAGGCTGACAGGGCTGCACTTGGATTTTTCTTGGTTAGTCAAAAAAATGTTTGCTAGCTCCACAGCATCCCTAGGGAATCCCTCAAAAGCAGACAGGGTGCTCATTATTTTTCACTGGCCATAACCACTGTTCTGTGTTAAGGCAATTTATTATTTCCATGTTTGCTGTCAGAGAAGGGTTTGTTTTGTCTTATTTTAAACCTCCTTGAAGTCTGTGCATAAACATTCACCTGTTGCTCTGTGGCAGGTAAATAAGAATTGAGTCTTTTTTATGCTGTGGGAATAAGATGGAAATACTGCACTGAGGATGCAAGCAAACAAAATAGGATTATTGATTGATCTCTTGAAAAATGTATGTGCATTTCTCCTGGACCTACTGTGAAATGAAGAAATCTGAGTAAATGCACATCCCTGAATCTCTCCCCTCTGCTCCTTACCTTATATATTTGGCTCCTCGTATGTTAGGGCAGCAACAGCAAAATGTATTAGAAAACAGAAGTACAAGTAAGGGATGTAAGGAATGAAAATCTCTTGGAGGTGATGTAATCTGCAAAGAAAAACGTGTTGGAGTAAATGGTCCTCTCCCAAAATGGGAGCAAACAAGGAATCAGAGAGGAAATAGGAAAAGTGCTTTTCACAGAAGTAATCCAGGAAAATCATATGTTCCAACTTTCTTGCAGGCCAAGCACAAATTTAATCACAGGAGATAAAATGTGTCCTATTTCTCTACAGGACATGGGAAGATTACTGGGTTTCTTTCAGGTTCAGTGCATGTGCACAGGTCATACTTTATTTTCCAGATGCTTCCTGCAGGCAGAATGCTTGGGCTGGCTGCACGGTAGAGGCCTGAGGATGGTTCAGGAAAATGTCCATGTCCATGGTGGAGCCACAGGAGGCCTTGGGGGCTGCAGTGGTGAAGGCCTAAATTTCCAAATATTTCAGTTTTCCTTGCTCTGTCCCGAGTGCCAGAGCAAAGGGACCTGCTTTTCTCTTCCCCATATCTGTGTTTGCTGCCTCCCACTAGAGAATTATTAAGTAACAAACACACAGACACACACACACAGATTCTCATTAAATGAAGGACTAAGTATTAGTTTATTAGCACATTATTGACTTGAGTGGTTCCCAAATGTACATCCCATAGTGCTTTTGGATCTGGGGGAATCCCAGCTGTGGGTGGGAGCTTTGCCTGCAGCTCTTCTCCAACATGAAGGAGCCTTTCAATCAGAGCTGCCTTCAGTGTGGGGTTATAATGTGATGCTTCTGGCCTGCTCAGGGTGCTTCTACTGGAATAAAAACCACAAGTCCTGTTTTATGATGTACCCATCAGCTCTCTAGTGCAGGAGGTGGAAGGGGGCTGATGGACACCACCGGGAAACTCAGAAGTTAAAGACCAACGATCTGTATTTATGGCTCAGGAGTGAGGGAGGGAGACAGGACCAAAGGGAGAGTCAGTGTGGCAGATTCCTTAGTGCTAACATTCCTCAGAGAGTGTAAATGGGCTAAAGGGAAATTCAGCCACTTGAAAAGGAAGTTTTGAATAGAAGAATTACTGAAGGCTGAGGAAAGAAAGGCAGAGCAAGGCCCTGGTCCTGCTCCAGTGAGGGGATGCTAATCAAAGCTCTCAGCTATTCAAAGCCAAAAAAGCAAGAGATGAGGAGGCTGTGCCCCCTCGGGAGGGATGCTCATGAAGAAGGGAAACATTAAACCAATTTGCAATTGAGTTGAGCAAAAGGCATAAAGGAAGGAAAGTGGAAATGAGAATGCAGTCATAAAGAGCAACAACCAGGTCAATGCTATTTTTAGTTTCCGTAAAGTTATTGTTCTATTCAGGGAAGGAAAATGGGGTAAATTCCTCTTTGCCATCAGGCAAGGATGAAGGAAAACTTGAACCCTTCTCTCTTACTTCTCCCTTGCTGACTAAAATCTGCCAAAAGGGGTTTTTTTCCCATTTCTGTTTGTTCTGTCCAGGTCTAAGAAAAAACTACCTGCTATTTTTGATATGCCAGTGATATTGTTTCTACTGTTCATGTGAAGATGGAGATGGCCCTCCTTGCAGGCAATTCCACCCATCTGGAATTACTGGGGAGCTCATTCTCTCTTTTCCTACTCATTATTGAGAGCATGGGCTGGTTTATTGTAGGTGATGGGAAATGCTGCATTTAAGGTGGGGCAAGTCACAGACTGCCACAAAAACTGTGGTGAGGAGGGCATATAGCAGGAAATGGGAATGTGAGCCTGACACATGCACATGGCATTTAGCAGAGGGGGTGGGAGAAGGAAACTGCAGCACAGCACTGCTGCTGCACTGGGCACACAGCCCTTGGAGCCAGGGGAGCCTTCCCAGGCCTGGAAACAGCTGGGGTGGCTCCAGGGCTCCGTGCCTCTTGCTTGTGTGGATTCCTCTCTTTTAGCACTACACTGATGCATTTGACTTTTCAACACAATAACTCACATTTGGGTGAATTTGGAGACAAGAACATCTCTCCCCAGTACTCAAATGTCCATCTCACAGAGATTGTCAAACTCTAATTATGCATAATTACCCTATCAGATGTCTCATCATTCATTCCTCTAATTGGGTTTGCAGGGCTCAAAGATTTCTGCTGAAAGATGTGTAAAATGATTCAGGTTTTTGATATTTGCCTTTGGAATGTTTGTGGTGATGTTTTGGGTCCAGAACCTCTGCAGTCAATGGCTGTGAGGGACACTGAGCACTTGGAGTGCTGCCAGAATTCCGGAGCCATTTGTGTGCCCTGGGCATTGGCAGCTCACCCAGGGCAAAACTCCTCCAGGTTTGGGCACTGAAGCCACGACAATGTGGGAGCCTTCCTTTGCTCCTTATTCCCATTTTTGCTTGAATTCCTGCTGAGCCCCTGAGTCTTTTTGCTTGAACACATCTGGGTCAGCTCCTGTCCCCATTTGGATGTTGGTTTAGTTCAGGCTTTAAGCAGGTTTTGGCCGCGGGAAGCTGCTGCAAGTAAGAACATTTACAGATCTTGTGGATTGCGTAAGCAGAGGGGGCAAAAAGGACAGCAATCACAAGAACAACTATTTTCCCTGTTTTTTGAAACAAACCTCTTCTTCTAGAACAAAGCCATCAGTTTTTATACACCAAATCAGGTTGTTTTGTTGTTTTAATGGATTTACAAATTGAATTTGTTATTAGCAGTAACTCCACCATTGTGACGTTAAATGGCAGAAAATCTGCTTGCTCCATCGCAGCCACCTCTTATTACCTTTCCCCTTCTCTTCTGGGTTTTGAAAAGCCCTGAACAAGGACATCATAGAGAATCTTAATTCAATTCAGTTTAAAAGCTGAATTAGAGCAATTGATCATTTTGTTCTGATGATCACAGACCCCCAGCAGAAAATCCTGAAACATCTGCAAGAGCCTAGGGGGAATGGCTTTAAACTGACAAAGGTTTAGATTCAATATTAGGATGAAATTGTTTCCTGTGAGGGTGGTGAGGCCCTGGCACAGGTTCCCCAGAGCAGCTGTGGCTGCCCCTGGATCCCTGGCAGTGCCCAAGGCCAGGCTGGATGGGGCTTGGAGCAGCCTGGATGGTGGGAGGTGTCCCTGCCCATGGCAGGGGTGGAATGAGATGAGCTTTGAGGTCCATCCCACCCAAAGTGTTCTGTGGTATTTGTAACTGAAAGACAAATCCAAATCTTTATTTAAGAACACTGGTGGAGGTTTTGAGCCTACTCAAGAGATTCTTGCTTTCATTTTCAGCATTGGACTTGGCACTATAGGCACAGTCCTGTGGCATAACCTGATGTATCTTTATCCTCCACAAATCAGACAACCTGCCAAAATATGCTGGTTTGGTTCCCATTATGATTATTAGTCATTATTTCTCTAAAGAAAACCTTTGTTTTGAATGGATTGATGCTCTGCATAGGTTGAATTTTGAGGACTTTGCTTAGACAAAGTTTCCAGAGTTACCCCAGTACAGGGAAGATTTCCTGAGCTGAGTGCTGTGATTAGTGGCATTGTCAGAGCAGTGGGATCCTGTGAGGGAGACACATCATGGCAAGGACAGCAGGAAGGTCAGCCCAGAGAAATCTGTGAACTGAAAGTTCCCTAGGCAAGGAACACATTGCAGAAAAGTCACTCAATGAAGTATCAGCAGAACAGCTGAAAACAAAACAAAAAAATAGTTATGAAATCTTCCATAACGGATTCATCTGGAATTGTGACTAATGCACCGTTCTGGTACTCAGTGAAAGAAACCTCAATTTATTATATTTTCTTTGGCACATGTGATTTTCATAGGTGCTGGAATGAAAACATGAAGACAGGCCTATAAACCCCTCTATATTTAAAGTAAACGGCACAGAAATCTCAGCATTGCTGGCTTGCCAAGAAAAAGATAAATCACATTCTGCTTCTCTTTACTTTGTGCTGCTTTTGCTTTCTTGAGAAGATTTTGTCTTTAGACCAGTTCCTAATAAATGACTCTTCATGACACCAGAAGTGCACATGATTTCAGCTGACACTGCCAGGCTTTGGCTCCACAGGACATGAAATCAGAAATAAAACTTGGCTCTTATCTGGGCAGGCTTGTGGCCACTGCACTAGGTATGTACAGTGTGATGCTGATTTTGGAGTTAATAATGAGCTTAAACAGTTTGTAGAGTTTTGTGTGTATTCTTTGAAATGTGCTCTAAAAGCTCTTGACTCTAAAATGTTTTCTTGGGGAAAAAATACCAAGTCTTCCTGTTGAAAATAAATGGGTAACATGACCTGAGTGCTTCTGAACGACTGATACCAGAGGACAAAGAAATCATCGTGTCTGTATCGCAGTCACCTGCTCCCTAAACAAAATCATTTTGTCTCTTGAGCTCTTCCACGGGTTTAAAATTTTTAAACTCACTGGGCAAATCCAACCAAAGTTTGCAAGGGAGAAGAGCAGAAGTCTCACAAATGATTAGGCTGTTAAAAATTTCATGAAATGAAGCAGATGGAAGTAAGTAACCTGCTCCAAGTCCAACCCACATACAAGGCTCCAGTAAGGATTTTTTACTAGACACGAAAAATTTTATTTTTGCAAACTTGATCAATGTAGTCTGGGAAAAGACTCACTCCACTGATGTCTGCCAATCTAGCAAAAGATACAAATCAATAGAAACAAGATTTTATGGAGCTGTGAAACAACCGGGTCCTAAAAGGTATCTGCTGCTGTTTTACAAATCTCATGGGGCTGTTTTTTGGTTGTTGTTGTTTTGTTGTTTTGGTTTTTTTAAGTAGGTGATCTAATTATATTTTGGAGAATTGCTAATGTTTAGGTTTGGAGTGTTTCCTGATTAAAATCACAAACCCATTCCAGTCTATCAAGCTTCAGCAAGCTTCTCAGCAAGTATCCCTGCAATTAGGATTAATTTACCAAATGCAACGACCTCTGGAGCAATCAGGGCTTTCCCAGTCATGGGGCATCCCTGTGATGCAGATTTGGAGAGAAATATATTTAGTGAGGAGAAGGGAAGTTCCAGCACTTTGCTGAGTTAAAGGAACTGTGTGTAAATAAAGATACCCTCTGCTCCCACAGCCCAATTATAACATTGATGTGCGTGATCTGAAAATTATACGCTGTGAAAATAATCCCCAATTACAGATCCGCCTCTGACTGGCTCTCCTTGATTTCAGACACACGTAGGATAACTGCACGCTCCAACAGAGATCTTAATTTGAATTCCTCCAGAAGAAAAGCTTATATCACTGCAGGGCACTAAACCAAGCCTGTGAGGGACAGGGAACACGAGATGGGTCTGGATCATATTTTGTGGCACAACTCACAGGTGAAACCCTGTGGCTGAAGGCACGAGTGAGGTTTTTGCCAGGCCTTGTCTGAGAGAGGTTGCAGATCCCAGGCACAGGAGCATCCCTGGGGTGGCTTTGTGGGTTTGAACACCCTCCTGGCCTGGGCACCTGTAGGTGAACATCAGGTGCCATGGGTGAGTTTCCATAAGAAAAACCCATCAACTCTGCTCTGCACTAATTGCCGTTATTAGGTTCCTGTGTTTGGGGCAAGGGAAGGCTTTTCTTTCTGCAAATATGGGCCAAATACCATTACTTGCTTAAAAAATCACTTTATTGGAAAGCAGCAATAATTGCAAACATCCCCAAACAAAATGCTGAGGGGTTTCCTTTAAATGAAAGGATAATAAAACACGATGTGCTCTTGCTGTCAGATATCACAGTAAAGCTGGGAAAGCATCTCCTGTAGGATTATTCAATTTTTGTGGTAATTTTGCAAGCATTTATATAAGTGTATCTGAACTACTCTTTGACTGGCAAGGCTGGGCTGAACTGTGAATTTCCTGCCTGCAGCAGAGAAATCCTTGAGAAAATAAATGCACTGGCCTGATGTTTTCTGAGCGTTGTTGATATTGCCAAATTACACGTTTTGGTGAACAAGCTGAGAGTTCAGCGTGTCCCCTGAGTTCTTCTCCAGCTCTTCTAAAGCAGCACCTCTGTGTTCCCCAGCAGGGACTGGCTGTGAAGTTAATGTAGGACAAATTTGGGATGACTCACGGGCTGTTTGTTCCTGTGCATGCATTGCAGATTCATTACCCTCCCCTACAAGCTGGTTCCCGACCCCGGAGCTCTGAGTCAGGCTGATGTTTTGAAAGGAGGGAGTTTTGTGGGGAAAATGAGCGTGCTGCTGGTTCCATGTACTGACAAAAGGCTGGTTTTTCCCCTGGCTTGGGAAAGGAGCTGCAGCATAATAAATTGCCAGTGATTGAACTCAGGAGACAAGAGCATGGCAAGAATCTAATAAAAATATTCAATTCACTGTTTTTATAGACAGGCCTGGTTCAATGTGGATGCTCAAGCCTTAAAAGTACAGGTTGAGCTACTTGAAGAATTCAATTGTGATTCAAATTAAAAGAATAATTTGAATAAATAACTCCAGACTTGCAACCTGATCAAACACTAAGGCAGGATTTGCAGCAGCCTGTATCTCTGTGTGGGATGTGCCTTCCCATCTCCTCTGGGCATTGTGTTTCCTCTCTGTGTGGAAATCCACTCGATAAAACATCCCTGGGGCAGAGAATGTTGCTTTGCTTTATTTAAAGCAGAGAACAGTGGGACCCTATGGAAGGAGGGGGAAGCTCCTTCCCTTGGAGATTCATGGCACTTACTGGAGACTGGGAGATTGCTGGGAGGTGCAGAGCCGGTTTTGTAAGGAATGGGTGAATTTCCCATTGCTGGGAATTTTGTGTATTTTTGTGTATTTTCCTGGCCATGCAGGAGATTCTGGAGGTGCTGAGAAGCACAAGCTCCCTGCACAGGGAGGGAACTCAAAGCTCTCCTGCACCAGGGTGCAGGACAGACCTGTGCTTTTTAAAGTTTCACCTTATCTTGGGATAGGGCTGATCATTTCCTCCTTTCTGCTTCCCAGGAACACTGCACTGTGATCAAGGTTGGGCTCAGACTCTGGAGCCCTGTTTGAACTCGATCTTCTTTGAACTGTGTGACCTCTAATGAAAGCTGGGGAAGTTTAGAGAGGAAAACAGCTTATCTTTTCCTTCTCCTTGCTGGATGGATGCCCTTATTTTGTTTCAGATCATTCAGCTTTATTTTTGCCAGGGAAAGGTTATTTACTCAGCATTCAAATGTTTGGTCAGCTAATTAATTTTTTATATGCAGGAGCTTTGAATATTTCTTTTTGAAATGCCATAAGGAAGCACCTTTTTTTTTTTTTTTCTTTTCTGGGCAATGTCCTTGGCTCTCCAGTCGTGACCTTCTCTCTAAAGTTGCCTAGAAAAATAACCTAGGAGAGATCTGCAACTCATGGGTGTCAGGTGGGACTGAGAACAGGTGGGACAGTTTATGAAGAAGTTTCTATTGCTGAGAGTGAAAGGTGCATCCCTTTGACAGCTATTCCCAGTATTCCTACACAATATCCAATACACTCCTGGTTGTGTCCTTACAAATCTGCCCCTCATTAGTGCTGCTCCAAACTGGAAATAACACCCTGACACCCCAGATGAACATCAGGGCAGTGATGGTGGTTTTGTGTCCCGCTGTTACCTCTGGGGAGCTGCACCAGGTACAGGAGTGCTGCTCTTTAGGGCAAGTTCTGTGTGATGCTGAAATGAACTAAATGTGGAGGGGTTTTTTGTTTCCTCTATATTCTTCTTCAGGCTTCCTTCCATTTCTTTCCTGTATGAGGGATGTAGAAAAAGCAGTAGTGTGGTCTTGGCTCTCCTTGTTTTCCATGCAGAATGCCCCTTTCTTACAAACCTTTTTGGCTGAATTTACCCTTTCCAACTTCTCTTGCCTTCATTTAATATTAATCCCTAATTAATTTTTCTTTGGTTGTCCTCTGACAGAGTAATTTTATTTCACCCAACACCCTCCATTACACTGCTGTTTTCTGAGTTCAGACCTGCTGGCTGCAGGCTCCAGAGTCAATAAATGAAGGTTCTCTCTCACTCCATGCTCTGAGTTGCCATTCCCTCCCCTCCCCACCGCCTGCTCCCCCAGGCAATTCATTTCACACATCCATCTCCACGGTGGAGGTTGGGAGCTGCTCTGCAGATCAGCTCTTATTTATTGCCTCATGTCCTGGTTTTGATAGACGTGCTCTGGTGTCCTGCACACCCAGCCCAGCTATCTTCTGCTCACAGTTCATTACTCTGAGCAGCGTTTCCCTGGGCTTTTACAGAGTTCTCCTCTTCCTGAGCTGCAGCTGCTGGGCCAGCTGTTCCTTACAGAAGGCAATGGGATATTGGTGGCTGATGTTAAGGCAGCAGAATATCAAGGGCATCTTTGTACAAGAACAAGATGACCAAGACATTTTAAAAAAGTGCCCGTGTGACTTAACCAGCTCTGTTCAAAAGCATTTGGAAGCCAGTCCCCTGACTTTCAGCTCTTTATATCATTAATGTGGTTTTGCTGGTTGTACTTGGTTATTCTTAAAAACGAGACAAGACCTGGGGGTCACAACACACGTTTGGGGGAGCTGAGCACGGCCCCTGCTTTTACCTTTGGGGCTGTTCCTCATCTCCAGCCCAGCAGCTGCTGCAGCACTGAGCAGAGCACAGGGCCTCGCACCTCTGTGGGTGAAGAGTGGGAGCCAGGGATAGCCTGGGGCTTGTTCGGTGTGTCAGGGCAGGCTCCTGAGCTCTGTGCTGTCCCTGTGTTGGTGCAGGGGTGTGCAAACATCACCCCCGGGCGCAGCAACATGGCTTTGTCACCGTGTCACAATCCAGCGCTAATATCTCCAAACTCTGGCAATCTACCAGGGAATTTAATGCCATCCCACCACAACAGAAATTTTGTATGCAGACACACGCTTTGCTAGGATATAATTGGTGCTATTGCTCTACTTTCCAAATACTGCAGTCAAATACATTCTCCTGGAAAAAGAAACTGATGAATCTTCAATAGCAGGAGAGGCTGAGCCCATCAACAGATTTTTAATGAGTATCAGGCTGCATTTCTCCTCTTGCAGGGCTGCTCAAACACGGGCTTGCCCGGGGGGGCACTCAGGATCCAAGACATCCATTTAGAAAAATGAGTTTGTGGTACCAGGGAATGGAGCAAAGCAGGAGAGAAAGAGAAAGCTGGTGCATGAAGCCCCTGTTGTGTGTTCAGAAAGGAGCTTGCAGGGATACAGCACAGGGAAACTGAGGGCTCCAAACGGAGCTTTCTGTGTGCTGGAGCCTCCTTAGCAGGGCTTGTCATAAATCTGTACTTTTAAGAAATGTAAAGCCTGTTTTTCACCCTGCAGCCAAAAATCTCAGGTGCTGTGGCAGTATAAACTAAATTCAGTTTAGTACAGACAACCCTTTTCTAGTCAAATGTTTATCTCATTGGAAAACGGCCTCACAAATCTGGAAATGCATGGTTGATGTAAACTTGGTCCTGTGACTTCAAAGCTTTAATTTTAGTTTTTCTAAGAATCTCAAATACCTCTTACATTATCTTTAATCTCATTTAATCTGTATTGTGGGGCTTTGTGGTGGTGTTCAGCTTCTATCTATGCTGGGAACCAAGGGAAGTGTTGGAAAATGTGTCCAGCACAGGAAAGTTCTGGATGCATTTCAAGGTTCTCTTTCTCTCCTGAGCACTGTGTGCTTTTCACCACCTTTTGGCTTTCCTGCAATTTAAATGTACAATAAATTGTACATTTGCTTACAGCCTAAAAACATACCACAGATCATTTTTTGACTACCCAAGCCTAGAGGTGGCTTGATTGGATACCCCGGATAGAAAAGGTCAATCAGTTCCCAAAAATGTTGTGTGAGCCTATGAAGTGTCCATGAAAAGCTGGTCAGCCAGCCAACATACCTTGGAGCTCAGGAAATTACAGCACCAGTCAAGGAAAAACAGTTCCTGAAACATTCTGTTGCTCTTTTATTAATTCAAGTGTCATTCCTATTTTAATTCACGTATTCCCAGCAAAGGTTTAATTAGGACAGGTATTCTGGGGTTGCTGTTTTTAATTTTCTCCTAGCTGTGCTTCCATTTCTGTAGCAGTTTCAGTGCTGGTTTTACTTTCACAATTGATTGGAGAGGTTTCTTCTCCTTTAACGTTAGTCTTTAAATACTTGCTCACAACAGGGACCCTGAAATGTGTATTATCTTGGACTGTGGGATGAGAAACAGTCCCCAGTGCAGGACTGAGGGTGATCCCCTGCTACACACATCCCCAAACACACACATGTGCTTTCAATATTTTTGCTACTTAAATTAATATTTTTATAATTATTTCTATCATTACAAAAGTGCAGACCTCCCAGGAGCCACACAAAGCAGGCACCAGGAAAGGCCTGACTCTTTGGTAGCTGTAGCAGAGCCCTGGGGCTTTGGCATGGGATGGATATGGAGTAGGAGGTTAATGGGTTCTGAGCTCCAGGCCAGGGGTTCATCCTGGTCTGCAGCGCTTCAGTGAGGGGAAGATCAGTGAAGCCACAAAACGGCAACACTTTGCAGTAAAACTGGAAAGAAACTCCAACATTCACATTTCACAATTTTCAAATCACAAGTTTTCATGATGGCTTTGTCTTTAACAGATCTTGGGGTATGGAAACAAGACATTTGTTAACGCTTGCTGTCTTGACACTTTTTTAGCCTTCACCCTTTAATTGTGGTGTCTTTAATGGCAATTTCTAAGGCAAAATCACAATTTAATATTAAAAACTCGATCAGCCAACAGTTCAAACTCTTCTCTGGGTGACTTTCATAGTGTCATGCTAGGAAAAAAAAAAATCTGGTTAGTCTCAAGAAAGGATAAAAACTCCCAAGGCCTGTTACCTGACTGTTAGACTCATGTGCAACTCCTCCAAGGCCTTCCCTTCTTTAGCAGTGCTTTGGGAAGCTCAGGCTTGGGGGAAAGTGTTTGTTCCTTGCATGGTTGGGTTCCTCCCTCCCTCCCTGGGTGTGAGGCCACCAGGGGGAAGCTCAAAGCAATGTTTCCCCTTTCACCCCCATAATCCTGTGTGGATCCCAGCTTTTCCCACCTTATGGTTGGAGAATTGACAGCTCTGACTGTGCCAAGCTGTGGCAGCCTGAATTCAGCCCTGTCTGAATTCCAGGGTCAATGTGGTTGTGAAGACACGAGACAAAATATTGAGCAAAGTGAACTTTTCCCCCTTGACATAACTTGGAAAGCGCACCTTAGGTGCTTCATTGGGATCAAACAAGGCAGAAATTGTATCAGGAAAAATGTGATTTCTGCACTGACTGCAAACATGGAGCAGCTGTTGTGTTGCCCAGGTTGTGTGTGCCTTGTGTCCATTTGCAAACAGATTTGACAATGTAATTGTGTACTGACAGAAAGCTCATGGAAAGAGACAGATGTGAATAAATCTGCTTCTGTATTTCAACTAAAATTTAAATCTCCCATTTTGCAGAAGTTGATATTTTTTTTCATTCCACAGAGCATACTTGGCCAGCTAGAAGCCTTGGAGCCAGATTTATTCTGTGTCTCCTATAATGTAGACCCTGAGCAAACTGAGTGAGTGGAGGTCAGCTCACCTGTAATTCAGCAATTAACAATATGCTTTGCATAATGAAAAATAATCAGCAAGTGAAGGAAGCATGAAGAAAACAAACACAACTGCATCCACTGGAAGCGACGCCCATTTTCATCCCGACTGCAGTGGATCAGGACTCAGGGCAATCACGAATACATTTGAAAAATTTCCTCTCCTGGTCTGCCCTACTTTTCTGTTCCATCATCATTGAAAAGCCTCGGCATCAGGCTGATTTTGGAGGCACTCAGCAGCCAAGGATTGGTGTTTGATAGGGAAATGTGCTGGGGAGAGGAGAAGCTGAGTTACTCTCTTGAAATTCTGTCCTGAGTTAGGTTAGAATCATGACATGGGTCTGAAATGAAGTGAAAAAAAATGGGTTACAGAGTACATGTGAAGCAGCAGAATCTCTTTAAGCAGAGAGACTATTGGAAATGTGGGGTTTTGTTTGGGGTTTTGTTTCTGTTTCTTTTTGTGTTTCTCACTCATAATAAGTACTGCTCTCATCATGGTAGAGATGTCAAATAAATGACAGGCAGGGGATGAAAAGGAAAAAATAAAGGCAGACTAGGAGTAAGTGTTAATTAAAACAGGATTTGGAATAATCAGGAAGTTCTTTCATATCTGCTGCATATGGAACCTTCCTTTAAAAGCCATTTTGGTTTGACATACATGGCTATTGGCAATTGCTTATAGTGGATATTTCACTGTCATGAGGTGCCTGAAATTTGATCAATCTGTGATGAAACTCTGCACTATCAATACTCTGAACTCACAGACGTGACATGAACATCTGTGTGCTGAAAATTAGGCTTTAGGATTTGGGAATGAGTGGTTTCCAGTTCTTGTGGGTCCCTTCTAACTCAGAATATTCTGTGGTTCTGTGACTCCCTATCTGCTGGCAAACCTGGCAATGGAACAACTGACATCCCAAAAGCCGTGTTTCATTTCCTTGGAATTATTTAGCAGGTTCTAGACGTGGGTGACAGACTTAACTTTTAGGGAAAAGAAACCACATGAATATTTATAGGATTGCTGGGGGAAAAAAATGTCTAATTGGTTGTTGAGTAGAATTTGATCCCAAATTGAAGAGACTTTG
Organism: Parus major; assembly: GCF_001522545.3. Taxonomy (NCBI): domain Eukaryota; kingdom Metazoa; phylum Chordata; class Aves; order Passeriformes; family Paridae; genus Parus; species Parus major. Next base: position 2,015,940 of record NC_031770.1, read on the forward strand.
AAGTTTGTGTATGTATAAACACACAGAGGTTTGTGTGTATGTAGAGATACACAGAGATGGAGAGAATTTGGAATGGTGTGTCTACAGATCCTATAGGTGTGTGCAGGTGTGCACACATTCCTGCAGGATAAACCCTCTTTATCATCTCAATGTTTAATAGAAAGGCTTGTGCAGTTTCACATCAGCCCAGGAGCCTCCTTTGATCTGGGGGCCGCTGCCGGTTGTTGGGAGTTGTTTTGGAAGCTTTGTGATCTGTGCATATCGAGTGACGATAACTCAGGCTTATTTTTGTATCATCAGAATGTTTAAGCCCTCAAGTTCTGTTAAGCTGCTTTGTTTTGCTTTCCCCAAATGAAATCCCCCTTGAAAAAGGTAATTTAGCAAGTGCAGTGGATCGTTCTACAGAGCGTTGGGGCCATCATTGGTGACAGGGAATGGTAAAGCACCAGTTCAAACAGGGTTCAGTACTGGTTTCCCTTAGGCTTTGGTTTATTTTATTTATTTTATTTATTTTGGTTTATTTTCCAACACCTGCAGAGGCTCCTCTGGCCCCACACAGCTCCCGTGGCAGCAGCAGCGTGGGGAAGGCAGGAATTGCCATCAGCCCCCAGTGACTGTTCAGGGGGAGGCTCTGCCTGGATCCTCCCAGCCAAGTGGTCCTTGGGGAGGATAATCCCCCCCTCTGTTCTGGGCTTCCAGTTGAGATCCAAACCCAAATTACTGAGACTTGAAATCGTGTTTTCTATGGCTCAGCTTCACTCTTACAGCTACTGCTGGGGTTTAACAGCAAGTTGGAAGCTAGAATATAAATACTGGCTTTTCCTTCCTGGAAACACGTGCACTTTGATAGAATAATTTATTTTTATGAGATAAGGGATTGACACACTCTTTTAAAAAGGAGTGAACTGCTTGAATGGTTCCCTCTCTCCCACATGGGAAGGCCTTACAGTACCAATCCTGGGTTGAACAATGTTTTTCAGGGACCAACATCCCACCATGGGCATGTCCAGAGGGAAAAGCTTTTCCTAAATAGGAAAAACCCTAAAACCTTGGTAAAGTTAGGAAAGAAAGAGGGACATCAGTACTCCATTCTAATTTTCCAAGGAGTTTAGCCAGGAGCAGGAAGCAGCCAAACAAGCACAAAATGCTGTAAGAGCACTTAGTAATCAAAGCATCTCAGATTTAAAAGGAAGTATCACAGGATTTCACCAACCTATTTTTTACCCAACAACTCTCCACATTGTTTGTTGGGTGGTGTTTGCAGGATTGTATCCTCTCAGTATTGGGAAGACTGAACTGAAGGCACGGGAGGTTCTTGGCAAGGGAATTCTCGAGGGTATTTACAAACCCATCTCCTTTATGGGCATTTCTGTTTGTGTGGTTTTGGGAAAAGTGTTGGTGATACCCAAAACACTGCATTGGCTCTTTACTCTGCAGAAAATGAGGTGAGCCCAGACAAACAATAATTACAGATTGATTCATCTGGAGTGGGTGAACTGAAGAGTCAATGTAGGAGGGTTTAATAATTATTTGAAACGCTAAACTGCAAAAGCTGCAGCACAAACTGGGTACACCATGCCTGAGTGACAGAAACCAGGGGAATGAATCCAATGGGTTTTCTCTTTTTAAAACAGCCTGCCATTGGTGGTGCTGGTGAATTCATAATTCCCATGCAGAGATCATTAAAAAAATTAAGCCAAGCACATTTAAAATGAGATGTTTGTTACTTTCTGATTGTCTCAGTTTGAAGATGAGACCTTTGTGATTCCAACATACCTGGGATTATCTCAGTCTCATTTGAGCTGGTGAAACCCTGCAAGGCAGTTCTGGCCTTGTTTTTCACCTGCTGTGGGGTCCTGCTTTGGGTTCTGCCGCAGGGGATGTTTACTATCAAAGGAAAAGAAAACCCATTTGTTTAGCACACTGTGACACAGAACAGACTGCCTTTTCTTGATCTCTGAACTACAAATTTGAGCAGGACAAGTGTGTCCCTTCTCATTGCCTTTACCTGGGGATGAGTGACAGTAAGGCAAATGCAAGGAGACTGAAGGCAAATGCAAGTGATCCCAAGGATCAGCTGCCTGTTGTTTCTGCAGCACTTTGGAAATTCATGTGTCTTATATTTATTTATTTTCATAAATTGCAAATTGTGAACTCCACCTCAACCCAACACAGTTCTAAACACAGTCCTGTGGGTTTTTCCTTAGAAAGCTGTGTGTGTGATTTTGAGCTGAGGCTGTTTCCCACTCCCTTGGCCGTGTTCTCCTTCTCAAGGATGGCTGTTGAAGGGCTGAGGGTCCTTGACTGTAACATTTTCCCCTCTCCCTGCCATGGGATTCAGTTGTCACCCCTGGGTCAGCGCGGTCTTCCCCTCTTTGCAGCCCCTTGTTCTGGGGGAAGGATCCAGCATCTCCTCATTTCATTATGGGCTGCTGCACTCAGAGCCTGCTTTGGGAGGGGTGGCTCTGGTTTCTCTGCTGGATCCCCATTTTCATTCTATTGCAAAAGCTTGCAGCCAAATTTGACGGTGTTTCGGTGTGGGCTGAATTGGGTGTGCAAAGTGCAAGCAGAATTACAGTCGTGGAGGAAGCTCTGCACAAATAGTTTTGCTATTTAGGGGCATAATTACCCAGACTGCAATCCCAGAAATAGCTGCTATACACAAATCACTCCAAATGCTCTCTACAAAGCTGCTCCTCGTCCTCCTAACCTGCTTCATTATGGAACCACAACAAAAACCATCCTGAGTGGAATCTATGGCTGCAGCTCTCCTTGCTGAGAAACCATGTGGGAAACCAGTCTTAATTACTTCTTCTTCTAAAAGTACACTAAAACACTCATAAAAAATTAAGACTAAACTTCTACCACAATACCACTTGGAAAGCGCTAGATAATCAAAAATATAATTCAAATACAATTTCTATTATAAGACACTTTAAAATCTAAGTTTACTTAAATGGTTTGAGTGGCTCCTTTTCATAAAGCAGGTCACTCCCAAGAAGGATTATTACGTCCCCTGGACATGTATGGAGTCAGTGCTTCACACAAGGATCTTAATGGCAAAATACTGGAAATTCTTCAAGGCTTTGGCATATTTTAAGTGATTATATGACTGGGTTTGTCCATATTGGTAGCTGGGGGAAGAAGGGCTGGAGATGAAATTGAGAGAAAAATAAAAGAAAGGAGGGAAACATTAAAAGATGCAAAATACAGGAAAAAACCAACACCCCTCTGCTAAAAACAGGAAGGAGAGACCCCCTTCCTGAGATGTTCATCAGCTCATTGCAGGTGTAGTGCCTGCAAGCTGGGAATACACTTTGAATAGTTCTGTTTTTTAATGTTTATTTTCTGGGGGCCCTATTCTGATATGGCAGATGTGAGTTCTGATGTGCTGATGTACAGCACCTGATCCCCACAGCCAGGTTTAAAATCAGAACGGTGCCATCAGGCATGGAAGTGTTAAAGACTTCCCAGAAGGACTAAATGATCCATTATGTTTTGGCAGCTGGAGCCTCATTTCCTACCTGCTGCTCCTTCTGTGGTCACTCTGAAGCAATTATTTCAGATAATGTGGAAACAGGCCATTGATGAGAGTCCATCAAGAAATCATTATCTCACTAGAAGCAATGTACTGGCTGTTAAACAGAATTAGGAGGTGTGGATGCAAAAATGTTTTTCTTATATTTTTTAACACTTTTGATGTGGAGGGGAGAGCAGAAGGGGCTGGAGAGCTGTCACCACATTGTCCCAGGCATGGTAGCTGAGGGTGCAGTGCCACACACTCCACTCTGTGCTGCCCATGGAGCAACAGCAGCTTGGGCTGGTACAGAGAGACAGATTTATTGTCTGTCTGTCTGTCTGTCTAACATATCTGTTATCTCATCTGTCTGTTTATCAACCATGCCCCACTGCCTTACACGTGGCAGAAATTTGCTGTTCCTGCAACATCCTGGGGAAAAAGCCTGAGCTGGCTCTGAAGGGCAGCTCTAGGGAATCTGTCCAGTCTGAATTGCTAAGAAGGTAAAGAAAGCCAGGCAGGATTTGACTGGGACAACTGGATTATCATCTAAATGACAAGGTAATGAAGGAATTAGTCCTGTAATATTTTATTAAATTGTTTGTTGTGGGTTTCTCATGATTTAGTATCAGGCAGAAATAGCTGGGTAAGTGTATGGGCTATAAGGGACAGAATGTGGGCAGCTGCTCCCTAGCCAGATTCCCGTCTTATTTTTAAACATTACTTATTTTACAAACAAGTTATCAACCCAAACACTCCAGATATATTTCCCTTCTATAAATCTATTACTGATTTCTCCCCTCCTCTGAACAGTCCAGTTGATGTCTGTAAGTCACAGAGTCTCCCCAGTTCAGTGGTGGCTGATGGTGTGGATCCCATTCCACCACTAAAACTCGTGGTTGTGTGCTGAGGTGACAGTCCATGAAAAGAAGTGATTGTTATTGTTTCTTCATCTCTTCAAGAGACAAGTAAAGCAGGATAATTTTGGTTCAAAACAAAAGTAGACTGAGAAAAAGAGGTTTACATGAAATATTTCTGGAACTTAAAGCTTCTTCTCCCTCTGTCCCTCTGCCTTTGCCCAGGCTGGCCTGTGGGGGTGGTGCCCTCCTGCTGCCAGAGGAGTGCAGGTAGGGAATAATTACTGACCCTCATCCCCCTGGCACAGGGGTCTCTGCCCTGGTTTGTCTCCTGAAGGGATCCTCACTAACCCACACTAAACCCTGGCCAGAATAAAGGATTTCAGGCCTCCCTTTGCCACTGCCAGAACCATTCCTGATGGTAAAGCAAGACAATGCAGCAACTCAGCCTTTTTTTATTTAAAAAAAAAAAATAAAATTTCCCCCTTCCCTTTTAATATTGTCTTCAATTTGATAAAGTAAATGTGTACTGCCTTTTCTCCAAGAAAACAACTTTCTGTGGCTCTGAGTTACATGTATTTGTAAAAACCTCCTTGTTTAAAGGCCATGATTACAGCTGAAGAAATCCTATGGAATCAAAGCAATGGGTTTGCACAGATTGAAGCACAGCATTTCTCAAAGAAACAGGCTACAGTTCCAAATTAAGCAGACTTTGGTGCCTTTTTTGATCTTTTTTTTTTAGAGTGCCAGCCCCTTGTGTCTGCAGGAGCAGGTGAGGAACCAGAGAGTGACACCCGTGGCACATTGAGCACAAGACCTACAGCAATTCCAAGCTGGGAACACAGTCCAGGTCAGGAACAAACATTTCCCAAAGCTCTTACCAGGTGAAGGCACTGGGACTGGCAGCTGAGCACAGACATCCCAGAAATGAATAATAAAATGGCATTTTCTAGTGTGCAGTCCCTGGCTCATGGATGGGAGCTCCCCCGGTGGGTTTTGTGTCGCTCCCTCAAAGTGCTGAATTCAGCTGCTGGCAGGGCAAGGGGAAGAGCAGAATTCCTGAGGACACCATCACCCAAACAGTGTCTGGGGCCCTGAAGAGCTCAGGCACCATCTGGCACAGCCACCCCAGGCCTGTCCCCGTGTCCAGAGTGTCCTCAGCAGCTGGCCCCTCCCAGCTGGCTGCCCCTGGCCAGGAGAGGCAAACACATGGATGGGCACAGCACAGCTGCAGCCTGAGGCAAGGGCAGGGATGTCCAGCAGTGCTTCAAATCCTCACTCAGGATGAGAAGAAGAGGAAAACCCCTTCATTCTGAGAGCAGCCAGAACCAGGGTAGCTGACCTGCTCCAGCTGTGAGGGAAGTTCCACATCCCCTCCGAGCCACTGCCCAGCTCAGTGCCAGGGATCTTTCTGGGCACAAAAACTGCTCTCAGTGCACTGGGTCTCACCGTGGCACACCAGCGGTGCTCACAGCTCAGCACAGGGCCTTGTTTAGTCAGCAGAATTAAGCAAGTGCTGAATTAGGGCTTTGCTGTCAGGACTTCACCTGCCAGTGTCGTTTTAGTGCAGGAAGAACATCCCTCATACCTCAGTTCTCCCCTAAAGGAAAAATACAGTATTATCTCAATTAAACAAAAGCTTTTTTTCTGCAGCTCTATCACTCCAAATGCAGCAGGGTAACAGATCAATCCAGGTCCTGTAAGTCAGAACAGGTATTCAGAATTGTTCCAGAGAGAGGAAAAACCTTTTCCTCCCACCAGCATCATTTACAATTTATGGCTGGGAAAAAGCAAGAGGGGGTGTTTGTGTGTTTCAGTAAACTACTGCAGATTATCACCCCTGGGCTCTTTTGTTTTCCTTGGATGGACAATATTGGGTATCAGATCCAAACAGAATCCATTCAGAATTGCAGAAGCCGTGCACAAAATGGCGCTGTGTTGATAAACACCTTTTTTTCCCCTTGTTGGCAAAGCAGTGTGGTACAAAGCTGGGAGCAGGGAAGGATAAACACGTGTACAGCGATTCCAGCGAGCAGCTGCAGGATAATTCCCAACACAGCTTGTAAAGGCTGCTGCCATTTGAAGGTGTCAGCACAGTAATGGGAGATGGATGGCAGCAATACTTGCCGGGGCTCTTGCCAAAAGCACACACTGCCTGAATCCACAGTGTTGATGCTGCTCTCCTCACCTGAGCTGCATTACAGAGGAATGTGGAGGTGGGGAGTCACACAGGATATTCACTGGGAACCCAGCAAAGCCATGCACTGCAGCACAGCACTTGTGAAAAGGCACTTCAGCTGCCCTCAGGTGCCACCATCAGCATGGCAGCAGAGGGACAAGGACAGATGGACACACAGAAGGCCCCAAATGGAGCATGAATGGGGATCTGCTGCTCCTGGCCAGGAAAAGGTGAGTTTTATCCACTATAAATATATGGATTTGATATATAATGGATATGTAAAGGTAAGAATGGATGCAAGAGAGGACAGACTTAGGGATGGAGGGACAAAAGGAAAAAGAAAGGCAGGAAGAATGAAAAGAAGGTAAGAATGGCTGCAAAGTGGGACACTAAAGGGCAGAGGTAAGGAGAGATGGATGGAAATAAACTGGAAGAACAGAGGGAAGAAGAGATGGATGGAAAAGAAGGAAGTGGCGGAAGGAAGGATTGGAGTGCAGAATGAAGAACAGAAGGATGGAAAGAGGATGGAAGGGTAGAGGGAAGAACATGCATAGACAAAGAAGGCAAAATAGATGCAAAGTCAGATGAAACAACAGAAGGAAGAAGGACAAATGGAAGCAGTGGCAGAAGGAAGGACAGAGAGAAGGGAATGAAGGATAAAAACTGATTTAAATGAGGTGGAAGACGGGAGAAGAACAGAAAGAAGGATGGAAGGGCAGAACCAGAAGGAAGGAAAACTGGAAACAGTGAAGTGAAGTGAAAGAAGGGAAGAGGATCACCCCCTTGTGCCTTGTAGGTCCTGCCCTGCTCTGCCATGACCTGGGAGGGGGTTGTGCTACAGGAGGCAGCAGCAAAATCGTTTGAACTTGATTTGCAAATGTTGTCCCAAGTTAACAAAGGCTCAGTGGTAACAGGAAGGCTGTTTCAATGTGTTTCAGCACTGGCTCTGTCATGAGAGAGGTGGCCCATGAGAGAGACTCCCCTGGCCCAGAGCCACACCGAATGGTTTCAGGAGAGAAGAAGCCTTTGCTGTCTTTGCCCCAAGTGTTGCTTTTCCCCAGCAAACACAGAGCCCTGGCACTCGTTACAACACGACACAGCCACCCCGAGAGCCGGGGGCAGCGCAATGAGGGCAAAATCTGCAGAGGATAATTTGGATCCTGGATTCCAAAACTGGCAGTGCTTTATAAATGTGCACTGCAATTTGTCCCATGGATGGTCTGGTGAGAGCAAGAGTGACCTATTTGCTTCAGCTCTGAGCCTGGCTCTGGAGAGCTGAGTTTAGCTCACAGCTCAGCCACAGGCTAAAATATTGGACATGACGTGTGCCCTCTTTTCCCTTCTCTAACCAGAGATTATTACTTCAGTGCCTCACACTGGTGAGAAAAGACAGAATTCATTAACCTCCCTGTGTTCTCAGACTCTCTGCTCACAAAGGTCACATATAAATTACAGTAAAAAAGTGGCTGTTTTAGAGGATTAAGCTGAGTTAACACACCAGGAAGTTTTCATATTAAAATGAGCAGCTGGCATTCGATCTGGCACCAGCACCTTGGAGAAACTAAAAAGATACCTCACAAACTCCTTCATTTAACATCTGTTGTTGGGTGTATCAAGGATGCACTGGAGCTGTAAATCCTGATCACAGTTCTCTAGAATCACAATAAATTGTCCTTTTCAGCACACCCAGCTTATGTAGAGGCTTTGCTGCTGTCAACAACCACCACAGAAAAGTGATTTTGAGCCCATGTGCCAAGTTTGCCCTTCTGGCCTGAGCTGGCATTGGGTTCCAGAGGGCATTTTGTCCCTGGGAAGTACACTGGGATACTCATCCAAAAAAAAAACCTCCAGCAACAGCTGGAGTGGCACTTTCCTGTGGTCAAATCAAAATGTGTGTCCAAACATGAAACACAATTAGCTCCATTTTTATTGCAGGTACCACAGACAGGGAAGGCAAGGGAAGTGAGGGTATTAAAGAATATCTTTAAACTTTTTATCCCAGTAATAATATTTTGTACAGGAGAGCTAAAAAGCTTTACAGTGGGCAATAGTATTTACATACACATATAAATAGAAATATATATATATATAATTCTATCTATGTGGAGATGTATAAAGTAAATTATTCCATTTTTCCTCTTTTGGGTTAAACACCCCTTTATTCCTTTCCTGATCCCCTATAACCATTACCCCTCTCCTCAGGAACTTCCTTTGACCTGTAGCATTGTTCAGCTACATTTGAGGTTTTTTTCCAGTAGATGGTTTTTCAATTAAAGCAAATTACATCTGTAACCCAACTTCATTGTCATTCCTTGTGATTTTTAGGGTCTTGCAATTTTACTTTCTCCCTGAAAGGACCTCTCATGGGATTTCAGAGCAATCCCATTTTTATTAAAAAGAAAATCTTTGAAGATGTAATACAAAGATTGAAATGATGGATGGGAAAAGCTAAACAACCCAACACTTCGTCTTTTTTTAAAGCTTTGTGAGCTCTTTGAGGCTTTGGTTGTGATGATTTAATGCTTGGGAGCAGAGGGACTGATGAAGACAAGCCCAGAGCCCAGAGCTGCAGGGATTCTGTATCTGAAATACTGAAGCAAAATCCTTTTCTACTGCTTTTTCAACTGGTTTTGCTCTATCTCTAACCAAAGCCTACTCTGCTGTAACTGTTTATGTTACACAATTTAGTGACCAGTCAGTTTTTCAATTAAAAAAAAGGGACTTCAATAAACGTTTCCACTGCTCTTCCTGGTGCCATATCCACCTCTAAAGAACCACCACCAGTTCAATGGGAAGTAAAAACAATGACACAGGGTTTGATGGGAAGAACAAAACCACAGTAAAACAGGTTTGAACCAAAGTTTCCCACTGCTCTCCCTCAAAAGCATTCCCATCTCCAGTATCCACCTGCTGCCCACTTGCTTCCAAGTGAAATTCTCAGGGATACTCAGGCTGCACAGTGGAAGTTGTCAAGGAAACTAAAATAATCATCATGTGAAATGTGAACATGTGAAATCATAAGTGAATCCTTTTTTTTCCCCACCCACATACACCTTAAAATTAGTATTGTCCTTCATGGTCTAATTGCCACACTGGCATTGCCATACAGGACAGGAAATTGGATTTACTACCTGAATCCAAGCTCCAACCACTGTCTTTCTCAAAGCAAGATATTAAAAACACCTTCAAAATTATTTTTTCAGTAGCTGACTTCAAACTGCCTCTTTTCCACACTGAGAACCAAAATATCCAATGGCACATCCAGCTGAAGAGCACAAATGCAACATTCCCTGACTGTGCTGGTGCTGTAAAACTGAAAATAGGCAAGGAAAAAACCCTGATCTCCCTTTGTTGGCTATTTTTAAAAATTTCTGAGTGTCACCATATTGGTGACACGATCCCAATGCCTCCAGATTCAGTGGGAGTTAATGCTGAGCTCAGTAAAGCTGGGATGCCCAGTGCATTTCCAGGTCACCAGCTCATGGACTGGCCACATCTTCAGGCTACACAAATTACAACCACAGTTTGTATATGGACAGCTAGGGACTCTTAGGGTTTGGAGAGGATTTTTTTATTTTGATCACAGTATAGAATTTTTCCCCCTACTTTGGTCATAGCCCTGTGCATTGTTTGCAGAGATACTCAAAGCCATGACCTTCAAACAAGAGCCAAATGAGTGAGCACAGCTGAGGGTGATCATTTTGCCATCACCAGCCCTTTCAGAACAGTGTTGCTGATCTCTGGGTGTGTTTCCATTTCTCCCTTGCTTTTCCAAATGAGATGAGAGATGCACCACATGGCAGAATGAGAGAGGAAATTAACAAACAGAAAATTAAAATCATGAGTTCCTTTGCCCTGGTGAGGAGACCTCCTTGCATCTGGTTTTTCTACACCTCTGAGAGAATCTTACCTGGCTGAGCCTCACAGCAGGTTCCTCCCAAGCTGTGGGATGCAGCTGGGTCAGGACGGATCGTGGCCTCTGTACGGACTATCTCGTGCCTGGGGCTGCTCTTAATAAAGAGCAATTAAACAGAACCTGGCAGAGCACCAAGGATGACACACTCTTCCTCCAGAGAAATGGGAGTGTCTGTAATCAGCTCCACAATTCAATGGAAGCTCAGGATTATTCCCAGGTGCTCCCACCTTTCCCTCAGAGCCCATGGTAAGGAATAATGGCAGGTGTGTGCATGTCATTTGGCTGCTGTAACAGATCTGGCAGCTGGACAGCTCCACAAGGACTGGCAAAGGGAATTCTGGAACAATAAGGCACAGTTTATTCAAGGGATAGTTTTGTGGAATGGATTATTTATTTTATCGGATTTTAAGTGGTTTAAAAATTGGGTATTAGCAGGAGATCATCACACAGTTATCAGTTCCATTAGCCATCTGCAGAGCTGACAGGTTTGGTACTGATATTCCATATTTCTCCTACTTCTACTTAAATCCAGCTAAAACCATTGGAGCTGACCAGTTTCACTAGCATGAGTAGCTTTTTTAAACTGGTTTCTGTTAAGAAAACAACCAAAACCAAAACTACTTACATCAAATTTCTAACTTCCATACACACTGATAACCCTCAACTCATTAGCATGGGAAGAGAAATAAAAGGGACACGGTTCATAGAGTGCATCCAAACACAGCTTTTCCAGAGGGCTCCTGAAAGAGCAGGGGTGAGAGGTGGAGAGAGGTGTGAGGAGCTGTGGCAGAGCCCCAGGGATGTCCCTCTGAGCAGGACAGGGACACCACGATGCAGTGACATGAGACTCCCAAGTATTATGGCTTTGATCTGGCCCCTGTCCCTTTCACAGCGGGAGAAAGTACAAATGGAATTAAAGCGGAACAACGGCGCTGTGATTGATACTCTGAGGTGTTTTCAAAATTAAATCTTTATTTTGGATACTCACCTCCTGAAGTTCCCTGGTTCTCCTTAGGAATTTGGTGACTTTCATCATCCCAAGCAAAGAGCCAACTCCAAAACTATTATTTCATCTCCTGGAAAATTAATCAGTGTCTTCTATCAGCTCCTACAAGCTCCATCTGTCACGTCTCCAGCAGCCCTCCAGAAAACATTGGAAAACACATCTACACATTTCCTTCAAAAGTCAAAGCTAACGGTTGATTAAAAAAAGGGAAAAAAGGAGAGTTTGCAGACAAAGAACATCTTTGTTTGTTGACAGCAATAAAATGTAACTTGTCACCAGAGCTGATATGTTATATTAATGCTTCTTCTGTGAAAACATTGGGCTGGGTGTTATAAATATTGATGGGAGCACAATGGGTTGGGAAGTGTGTGACAGATGGAAACTTTTTCAGGTGAACATAAAATTGTCTTCAGCGTTTCTCCTACTTGAAACTCAAACACCCCCTTTTAATTGTAAGCCATTATTAGGTTTATCACCAGAAATGACGTTTGCTGCTGATGCAGGAGATAGAGAAGGGGAAAATCTCACCTGCCACTGCTGCCAGCATCCCTAAGGAGCCAAACTGAGGGCAAGATCTCCAAACGGGCTGCAGCAGTAATGTCTGTTTTGAGTTTGGGCTTTTTTATTTTTGGTATGTAAATGTCTTGATGCTCCCAGTGACAGCCTGGTTGCCATGGTTACTTGGGAACCAGCCTCTCCCTCAACCTGAGGAGCCAGACTATGTTTTCTCTTCCACACTGGATGTGTCCACATGGACATTCCCAGAAAGAATTGGTGCCTCAGGAGCTGTGGGACCAAATGAGCATCCAACACTCAGAGTGGGCTTTCAGGGAAAAGGATGCAGAACATTCCTGATACACTATAGAAACAAAATAACTGTCTGTCCCCACCCTCACCAGCCTTTCCAAGTTGCTCAAAATCTCCTACACAATAAATATGAAATTAATTATTTCGAGGGAGCTGAGGTTCCATAGACTGTCTGTGGTGCAAACACTGAAGCCTCCCCTCAAGGGCTCTCAAGTGTCGTGTGTCACTTCCCGTGTGCAGCCAAAGGCAGCTGGAATTGGCCCATTCCAGAACCTGTTCTGGTGGGACTGGGAAATGGGCTTTGCTGAGCCACATGCATGTGCCAAAAATAGGAGCCAGCTAAACCCAGGAGAGAGGGCACTAAAAAAGTGATGAATATCCACAAACACACCAGCTGCTGCCTCCAAGGGGCTCAATTAAAAGATAAATAGAATTAGTTTTAGTTAGTCTATAAAGCACGGGGGGATTTTCAGCACCCCATTGTGCAAGGACTACACAAAGCCCTGTGTGAGCATGAGCCTCCTTGGGAAACTCCCACAAGCAAAAAACAACCCAAAAGAAAAAAAAAACCCAAAAATCAAACAAAATACACCACCCCCCCAAAATCTCCAAAATAAAAACAACAACAACAAAACAACCTGAAAAACCCTAAACATTTTTACTGCTGTCAAGGAATAGAGGGAAGGAACAACTTCCTACTCACTTTTTCAGGTGGGAATCACGGCACAGGGAGCTGGTGAGGACTCACCTCTCCCTGAGAGCACCAAATCCTGCTCAGCACAGCTGGGAATGCTCTGGATGGAGCAGGAACACTGAGGGACAGCCCCACTGCAGCGTGGGGGTAGAAGCAGCAGTGCTGGTCCAGAACACTCCAACATGACTGAAGGTCTGTCATTCCTGAAAAACAAAGAAAAGTCAGTTAACCCAGAGAAATGAATGTAAAGCTTCAATTTACAGGTCATTGTAGCAAAGCAATGAACAGCTTTGCCCTGCCCCACCCCACTGAACATAGTGGTCATAAGCAATTTCAGACCATGATTACTGTTTTTAATAAGCTTTAGCTTGTAATTCAGCAAAGGTTACACACACTGCTTTAAAAAGGTAAAAAGCACCATAAGAGAAGAGTCAGGTGCCTTTTCACAGCTTACAAACAACACTGACAAATCCAGTGATTTGGCCAAGTTTGTAGAGGAATTTGTAAGAGAGACTGAGACTGCAGCACCCAGCTGATCTGCTGATATTTGAGCTGCAGGAGCAAAAGAAGTGACTTGGAAAACACAAACAGCAGAACTGCACTGGAACAAGTACACAGGGAACAGAAATGGCAAAATGGCTTTTAAAAGTATTTACAACTCACAGAGAAGAACAACACATTTCAGGTGTTGATGGGCATCAGATTTATAGAGAAGAATTTCTGAACAATCTGTACTGTGGAGCGCAGGTGGCAGAAATAGGAGGTCAGGCTGACCAGGGCTGCTGTGTAGGGATTCAGAGTACAAACAAAAGGGAAAATGCAGAACCTGAGCCAGAAGTACTTGAAAGATTTGTGTATAAAAGGTTTTCTGTGTTAGGACAGAGGAATGTGAGGAAGTTAAATACTGGCTGCTCCTTCTCAGGCTTTAGCTACAGCAACTCACATAATTCACACCTCACACCAGTCGAATGCTATACATTATATAGAATTTATGTGGCATGGAGAGACATGGACAAACGCTCTGACATCACACAGGAATTCAGAGACTGGGACCAACACTGGGAACCATGGAGACCATTCCAAGTTAGCAACAAAACCCACTAGAAACTGGTGCCAAGGAGGTTTTAAAGAGTTGGTGTCATAATTTCACTGAACTCTAGAATAGCATCTCCCTCTGGGGAAAATATATTTTGAATACTGGGAGGCAAAAATCCAAACCCAAGATAGAAAGGGAAAATCCAGTTATTTAATCTTCTCTGTGGGTATTACAAAATGTTTGTTGGCTAAACTGGGTGAATTTGTCTAAGAATTTGCTATTAGACATCACTAAAAAACCTCAGCATTTACAGAACAGCTGCTGCAAAGAACAAGGCACTCCAGGTCCAGAAAAACATGAGTTTTCTGAAGTTCATCTTCAAGCAACACTACTGTAACACAAATTCAGGTCTTAACACCCCAAACCTGTTCTCCAAGTGCTGGTGCAGTATAAGAACAAAAGCCCTGAATTTTTAATTGACAAGTACTTTAGAGAAGAATTTGACTGCAAAAATGTGACAGAGATGCAGAGGGGAAAATGCCAGAAAACAAACTCCTTGACCTAATTCCATAACAGAAAACATAGATCCAGCACAGTATTTAAAAATCACAGAATATTCCAACAAGGACTTACTCCTACCTGCAACTGTCCTCAATCCACTGAGCTGCTCTAAGGCCCCAGAAAACTCCCATGATGAGGCTTTTAAAAGGACTTACAATGGTTCCTGTACTCTAAGTTAGACACATGGGGGAAATACTGACAAGATATCCTCAAGAGGTCAAAACAACACTAAAAACTTGCCTGGCAACTTGAGAAAATCAGAGAACTGTGGCAAAAGGTTGAGCACAACATTCAATCAACATAAAACACTTCTGAAAGCATTAACTTAACAAACTAAGCCCATTTTAAGTTACCCAAAAATTCCAAGAAGAGGGAATTAGGAGAGAAAGACAGAAGGGAGATAGGAAATCACACACACAGCTACCAAGCCCTGGGTTCCAGCAGTGTTCAGCTGACAGGAACTGCAGGAGGTGACAGGTACAACACCCTCATTGCCCCCTGGCCCTCACAGGCTCTCCCCCCAGGTGGGACCCCGGGGCACGTGGCCCCTCAGGAGCTGGACTGGGGCTCCAGGGACAGGCGTGGACATCACCTCAGCTGTGCCAGGGATTAGTGGACACTGCCAGGCTGGGATACAGCTCTGGGAATGGGGTGTGGAGCAGGATGAGGCCCAGCCTGTCCCTGCCCCCCACAATGACTCAGGAGATCCATCTTTCCAGTTCCTCCCAGCTGGGTGCCTCAATCCTGGCACTGCTGGATTGGCTATTTCTCCAGGGCTCACATGAGGAATTCGGCACATTTTATTCAGCCAAAGCCACGCCACACACCTACAGGACTGCTGCAGGCTTGAGAACTGGCCCTGAGGTGAATAAATTCCACAGCCTGTGACATTCCTTGTGCATGAACCCACCAACACTTTTAGCAAGCAGCACTAAGGACCAGAAGCAAATCTTTATCCTATGGATTTCCTCAGCCTTGCAGGTTGAAAGAGCACCTGGGAGCTCAAGTGACCTTTACAGGATAATCCCTACTGCCCCAGGATTTTATCACTTGGTTTGTCAGACACGGAATTCAGATTCAAGAGGCAAGGACCCACTGCATTGAGGGACAAATCAAACAGCAGATTCAGAGTTGGAACCATCAACTGACCTCACCGAAGTATTTACAGCCCAAATCTTTGCTTTCCCAAGGTTTTACAGTCTGGGGCTTAGACAATTCCTGGAAATGTTCTTTAGGAGACAGGAGGCTCAGTCCAGCAAGGCCCGCTGCCTTGCCCTGCCTGAAACTCCCTCACAATTCTTTCAGCCATCATTTCCCTTGCTCTTCCTGCCCTCTTCCACCCCTACTTCCCAGCACTTTTCTGTGCACACGAGGTCAAACCAAAGGGGCTAAAGAGGAAGACAAATCCTGCTGTCCTGGTGTGAGTGGTGGCTCCAACCATTGCTCACTGGACAAAGCTGGGCCTCCACCAACCTCCTCCCATTTTACGGTTAAAGAATTATCCCTGAAACAATCCTACAAGTGTTTAAAATGTGAGACAGAGTCCTGTGATCCTGAGGAAGCAGCAGAACCTGCAGACCCTGTGTGAAGGAGAGCTCGGATCATTCCTGGTTCAGCCTCCTCAGCTTTAACATTTATGGCTCCGGGCTCATCCCCTCGTGACCATCTTCCTGCTCAGCTCTGATTTATGGGCTGAGTAAATCCAAGCAAAATGCAGCAGTAAAATAAATTTGTGGGCTAATTTACTGCTTCTGTTTAGGTTCTGGTTTTTAACAGTTATTTGCCTTTATATTTTAGATAAAGATTTGTGAGGATCCAATTACCCAAGGCAGCACAAGTAGCTGTGACAGCTGAATTCAGTGCACGAGCTACGCTTAGAAAGCACTGCCTGATTTTCTGATAGAAAATACTACAGTTAAATAGAGAGGCCAGAGCCTGTAGCTTAAAATGGGGGGAAAATGATGAAGATAGTTCGCATGGAACGTGGCTTTTGAGGATAAAAGCTTCCTGACAGAAGAGAGGGAGATTGTTACTGTGTATTTATATAAAGGCAGGGGCAGTTTTTTGTGGGCTCCATTGAAGCTGTGCCAATTTACACCACCTCTAAAGAGTTCATTAAACCTCTGTCTCACCAGCACATTGCTCCAGGATTTGAACATTTGTTCACCTGAAACATTCATTATCCTCCTAATCCAGCTCGGTATCTTTTTTCAGACTGGGTGTGAAATGGTGGTGGTTCCTGCACCTTCTCCCTGCATTAAACACCCACTGCATTCCCTGCAGAGTCTGGGAAGTTACAAGTGTCTGTTTAGCTGGGATGGGAAAGGACCTGAGACCCAGACTGGAGCTTTTTAAATCAGCTGTGCTTTGGATTCAGGGCTCTGCTGCTCCTCAGAGCAAAGGGCCTTTTATTGCTGCCACCTTGGGCTGTTTGTGCTAAAGTCAGTCAAGTCAGATGAATAATTTGCACTGAGTTTTGATTGATTTTGTGTCTTTTTCAGTTTGCCAGGGAGCAAGGAACCAATTGCAATTCCTCATTAAAAATCACTTCTGCTTAATTCCTGCAACTCCAGTTGTGGACACTGAGTATCAACCCTAAGCCTTGGTAAGCATAACTCTGCATTTTCCTTGTGCTGTTGCTTCAGTAGTTATGAACTTCTTCAGTAGGAAGAGATTGTCTAAATAATCTGTAACACTCAAACATTGTTCCTTTCAGGCCACCGGTGAAAAAGGGTTGCAATATAAGAACCTTCCCAGAGTAACTGGAAAAGGGACAAGAGCCCTAAAGAGAGATGATTTTGTCATTTTTAGTGATCAGCTTTCTCCAGCTCCTCACTGAGCAGTGCCCAGCGTTCTCCTGGTGCTGCCACAGTGGATCCTGTCAGCCTGCAGGAAATAAAGGCTGTAAAATTGCTTCTGCTGAAAGCAACAGGCCCTTTCCATAGTGGCATATGTTAGCACTCAGCATCCAGGATTTGTGGCTGTGGCACAGAAACTCCCAGAAGGGACACAGAAATCAGCCCCAATTATTTTGCACATTCTCGTGTAACAATAGCCGTGTGCTGAGCTGGCACTCACGGATTCTTGGGAACAGTCTGGCACCTCCATCCACACCTCCCGCTCCGAGATCCGCATCACAGGCGCTCCACTGGAGGAGTTTCAGTATCGCAGTCGGAGAGCAGGCTGTTGTTACAGGTCCACACCCACACTCTGGATTTTCATCCATACTCTAAAGGAATTTCACTACCTTTGATTTTGCATAGGGGCCAAATCCAGAAATAACAGCATGCCAAAGTTTGGGAGATTTGGGACAGGGCAAGGCACTTAAAACATTAAGCCTACATTTACAAAGCACAAGTAACAGAAAAGTACCACAGTAATCCTCTCCAGGCTTAAACTCTGCCATTCCTTCCAAGAGATTAAAAACATATGCCAGATCAGAGGAATCAGAGGGTGAGCATTCCCCGTCCTACTTTCCCCTGCACTTCCAGCGGAGGCCATCCCACCCCAGTCACAAGAGCCATTTCTCACTCCTGTCCCTCCCTGATCTCAGGGAGTGCTGCAGCAGCCCCACACCTCTGCACTTTTGGAAACAGGGACTTACATTTTGTGGCTTTGGGAGGAAACCTCCTCCCACACACTTGGAATTCACTGGTCCAGATGAGGCATTTTTGTCGCTGTTAGTGAACAGTGGATCCCTTGCCAGGCGCTTTCAAGGATTTGTAACAAACGATATCTCAACGCTGCCCAGTCTCAAGAATTTGTGCTGCTGTAAAGTAAAAAGCTGTTGAATCCCACCTGGGTAAAGTTCTGCTGTGCTGAAGTAAAGAGAAGAAAAAGAAAAAGAAAATAAATCCTGTTTTTCAAACAACAAAGATTTTGATAAATATCCACCAGAAAGCTTTTACTCTTCCATATGTATTATGTCTATGATTTCTGCTTGGCTTTTCTCTCATTATGTCCAATGTATTTTTTAGAAAAAGGTTGTTCATTTTGAAAAGTGAAATGCAATACTGAATAGTTAAAAAATTCTCATGGTGCCATCCCCATTAGCTCAGGATTTGAGTAGGGAGCCATTTGCCATAAATAATGCACAACTTAATCCCTCTGCATTTTTTTAAGAAAACCCCAACATGCTACAAAGTAACAAGAAGGAAGAGAAACACATTTCCACAAATACATCCAACTCCTATAAACTTCCTAATCAATAACTTTTGTGATACACTGAGCTGAACAAACGATGGTTAATGAATAATTTAATGACTTTGGGCAGTTTCTATTCCAGAACAGTTTAGATTTTTTCCAGCACATTTTCTACAACAAATTTTCTCCTAAATAATTTGTATGAACAGTTACTGCTCTTCAGAGCATTTGTGAGCACTTCCCTGTGCCTGTGATTGAATTTGAGCTCTTTCAGACAATTTTAATTGGGTGCATCAATCAAACAGCATAATTTCCTTTTCTTGACATAACCCTATCAGCTGTGTCTCTTTTTCTCCATGTTGTAATCCATTGCCTAATCCAGAGTGATGGTCCCTAATCTCTATGGTTTTGGAGAGCATTTAGGGACATGCCACTTTTTAAATTGGTTAATTGCTTTCCAGAATAGAGGTAGGGATGATATCAACTGTAATGAGTCTCTGAATTAGGATTTTTAGGTCATTAAGAAGTGTAAATTTAGAAAGTTGCTGTCCCCACCTGGCACTGGGAATGTCTGTACGTGGGGGTGACATCCCTGGCTCTGTCATCCCTCGGAGCACCCACAGGAACCACCTTGCCAAGATCCCTCCAGTTCAGAATGTGACACTTTGGGGGCCTGAAAGGTAACACACAACCCAGCTTTTAGCAACACAAATAATTCAAGATGTGAAAATGGAAATTCAGTTGGGAAAGACAGTCAAGAAGACCCTTCAGAAAAAAACCCCAGATTTTACCTCACATATAAAACCTGAAATTCTCTCAAGATCAATCTTCAGAAAATGTGGCATTGAACATCTGAAGGTAAGAATGGATTTGTAATAGTATCTTTTTAGAGGAGGATGAATATTTGATTATATTGCCAATGCATATTTCTAAAAAATGTGCTGAGTGATTGTTGAGGCTTCTAGAACCAAGACAGTGATGCATTTGAGCTGTGGTTATTTCAGTTTTTGTACAATCTCTGCTCTCCCTTCCTGCAGAGTTGCTGCTAATTAATTACAACTATTTGGAGTGCACAGAACTATGGTGATAGCTGAAAAGGGGAAGGATACAAAATTTTGGTTTGACTTTAGATATGTTGTGCTCTTTAATTCAGTAACTTTGTAACTCAACACTGAACACGTGAAATTGAGACGAGAGCTAAACATTAACAGGACACTGAGTTTCCTCCTTTTATATAGGAATTCTGTTAAGGTCAGCTATGATTGAAAACTCTTCAAAGTGTTGCTTAAGTGTGGTGGGCAAAGAGAAATGAGGCCCTTCCTGCTCCCATTTCCATCCATCCAACGGTTCTTACCTGCCATGTGTTTGTTACTGTTCCCAAAGCCACCTAAAATTGGAGACCAGCTGGAATTTGCTTCAGGAAACTTGTATCAGTGGAGGAGCAAATTATTGACAGTGTGATTTTGTAATTGTAACTCACTTTTCTTTCCTGCCATAGGGCTGTCATTTCAATTTTCCTTCAGGGTTACGTTATACCATTTATGGCTTTTCTTCAGTAATTTGTTGACTCAAGTTGCCTTTGGACCCTGTTCACTATTTCTGCCTGAAACTTTTTTTTGAAGATTTAATGTTTTCAAAGTTAATATTTTTCACTGAAAAATGCCCCTGTCTTTAAATATAAACTTTCCCCAGATTTATGCATTTTTTGGATGAACTCCCGCAGGAGTCAAACCTTACACTCAAGTGTTTTGTTTAGGAAAAAAAAGTTCTGTTTCGGTCCTAAGGAATGAAAACTGAATGGTTCTATTACTCATTTCAAAACAGCTCTTCCCTCTAAAGCTCAGAAACTACATTTCAGTGGAGGAGAGGAAAAGAATGGGATATATTTATTGAACTAAGGCAACTGGAAGAAATTAGAATCACAGGGAGGGGTTTTGTTTGTTTGTTTTGTGCCCATTTCAGAGCAGACACCATTTTTCAACAAGCTTTGCTGTTCTCACACCAGATGGCTTTATTTTTCCAATACTTTATTTTCCTCACATACATTTTCACTGCAAGTATCTTGCACATGGAAAGAGGATGGGAAGGCTTTTTATTAATCTGCCAGATATTTAACTATGCACTAACTCATCCTGGTGTCTGAGCCAAACTTGGGGCACCAGATGATTCAATGTGTATATTCCCAGTATACCATGGAATAGCAGGAAGGGCTGGATTATCCCTATTCAGTAATTATCAGAGCTACAAACAGAGCTATTTGCCAAAGAAATGCTTTCAAGGGTTGAGTTAATAAATTAAAAATGAGTATCAGCATTTTGTTGGACTCCTGGAGCAGCTCCCCATTTAACAAGCAGTTGATTTTCATCCTTGCAGGAATTTGGTGAGCTTGGGGGTTAGAGCAGTAGGGCTGAATTCAGCACTGCACAGGAACTGCTCAGCTTCTGCAAGGGAGACAGAAATGTGCAATTAAAAAACACAACATCCACCATCCATGCTTTTGTGGTGCTGTTTTCACCTTTGTTCCCAGCCTTGAAGTGGAAAAACCATTTGGAAACAGCTGCAGCAAAGCACATGCTTGTAGGGCATTGCAGGTATTCTTAGTATTTGTAATAAATAAAGGTATGAGAAATCACCACATGTACATACAGCTCTCCATTTACAGTTTGTCTGAAATCTCTTAAATCTCAGTTTGGCTGAGAGAGGAATGCAGTGAAACTCATGGCACTCACCTAGGAAAAATATTCCAAAAGGTATCCTGTCAGACTTAAACCCACTTTTCAGCCTTTATTTTGGTCATCTCAGTAAATGAAATGCCTGATTACCACTGGGACTACTTTTCTCTCTGGAGCCAGTGCTCATTAAAGTCTCCTGAATTCAGTAATCACTGAAAGCATTCTGAAGCTGGGATGCCTCAGTACCCAATGCCCCAGCTCAGCTCTTCTCTTTTTTTAATACCCTGAAGGGGCTAAAACAGTTTTCCCAGAATCCAAAAGGGGCTTTGCTTCACCATCAGAGTCACAAGTTCATTTTGCAATACAACCTGATTCGAAGAGGAGTTTCTCTCCCAGCTTTTTAGCAAGAGAAAGGTTCCCTCCTCTGACTCCTCCTGTTCCCTCCTTCCCTCCCTGCTGCCCCTGTGAGCTGAGACCCCTGTGTGTGCACACTCCCCCTCAGGACACGGGATCTTTTCATTTCAATCATATTTCTAAAGGCCGTTATGTTCAAGGAAATCTATCCCTTGAACCGCTGGGGTGGGGAACCAAGGGAATATCTCTGCCTTTTTTTCCAAACTCTGTTTATTACATCTGGCCAACTGTTTTACAAGTCATTTAATATTAACCTCTTAAATCAAAATATTACCTGCTCTCTACTTCAAACTCTTTTTCCATCCTCCTTGCAGGATACATTTCAGGATACATTGTTACAGGGAAAATAACCACTAGCACAGTGTATTGGAGGACTTGGTTATGTTCACAGCCACAGAAGTACTGTTCTTCTGAAGGTTTTCTACCAGATTGTTTGGAAGCTGCAGTTCTGTTAATTTCCCATTCTGATTTCCTCTAAATATTTCAGTCAAAGAAACAAAACCAAACAAACAACTAAACCCATTTTGGTGGGTTCAGCAGAATCAGTTAATCTTAATTTTCCAGACCCCTTTAACACATCTTTGGTGAGCCAAGCCTTCACAGCTTAGAGTGGACCTTACACTGGGAGATTGTTTCTGGCTTCTTATTAAAAAAAAATAAAAATTCTTAGTTTTTTATAACATGCTTCCAATATTTTAATTTCTTTAGCATTTTGACCTTTCAAAAATAATCCTATTTAATGAAAAAAACCCCAAACAAAGTCTTGTGTAAATGAGATCAGTGAGAGCAACCTATTGATGAGTGATTTTCAAAAAAGCTTCAGAGCAGCAACACAATTCCAAGAAAAAACTCCCCAACTGCAGAAATCAAGACTGATTTTCCAGAAGCTCCACTAGTAGAGGCAACACTTGCTGTGCCTCAGCTCTCCTTGCCTGCAGGGAAAATCTTCAACCTCCCCAAGCATTCTGAGGTGCAGGTTTCTCTGGACACAGGTCTTGGAGAGGTTCTTGGGGTGTCTGTGCAGGGCCAAGAGGTGCCCTCAGAGGTCCTGCTGGGATCCTGTGACTCCCTGTCCAGCTGACTGCTCGCTCCCAGGCCAAACCAGCCTGACCTTGGACAGACCTTTGGCCACTATTTCAGCTCAAACTCAATCAAGACATTACTGGACATGGGCTTGGCTTTCTCAGCACTGCCACATCATTTCAGGGTGGATCTAGAGAACAGGGTGGTTTTGAAGGAGACTCAGATCCGCCTGCCTCAGCATTCCTAGCCCTATTTGCCATAAACAAGGAAGAAACCGACTTTAATGAGATCACTTAATGCCAATATTTTTGCAAGTGCTAATGTTTAACTATCTGATTACATTATTAAGAATTTATTCTATTTTGGAGCCACTGCTTGACATTCTCAAGATACATCAACCTCATTAAGAGGCTGAGAAAGGCAGAAACCGAGCTTGCAAGTGAAATTTACTTTGTCACTGAGATAGACACAAACACTTACACTGTTCCATCTGCCTGCTTGCTCCAGCATGCCAGGAGGATGCTCAGGAGCTGTGTTTTCCTTTAGCCTCGCCTTGGCCCATGGCACAGGACTCTGTTGCTGCAGTAGCCAATGTATATTGGCAGAAAACAGCATTTCTATAGAATGGTGGAAGGAAAGCTTATAAAAATGGATTATAAAAAATGAAACACAAAAGTAGCACTGACCTTGCAAGTAGCACTGCTGGTACATCAGCAGGGGAATTTGTGTTCTGAGCATTAAATGCACCAAATGAACAGAGTATGTCTCTGTCTCCCAAGGGGTAAAGAGGGGACCACATTTGCTCTCATTTTTAAGGTCTCTGGTTTCTTGTTTCTTGCTTGAACAGATATCACATAAGGCAAAAATCTGCCTCAAATCTCATTTTAGTTTCTTGGTCACTCTTTCCCCCGGTTTCATCTGTTCCCCATCTGACAGAGCTCATTTCCCAGCCTGGTGCCGGCAATTGCCGGCCTGGAATGAGGCTCAGCCTTCAAAATGTCAAACACAGCAAAGGCAAAACAAGCCCTGCACCCAAAGTGGCCATGGGGACCCGAGGGCTCCTGGCCCAGCCCCAGCCAGGCCGAGCTCTGCAGCAGCAGGGAGGGCTCTGCCCCCAGCACCCCTGTGGGACAGCTCGGACACGTGGGAAGGGACGTGTCCCCAAGTCACTGTCACAGCACCAGCAGCACCAGCTTGGCACACTCGGCACTGGGAAAAGGAAGAGCCCGGACTCTGCCAGTCCTGCTGCACAACGAGTGTTCCTGGCTTGAGCAGTGTACACCAGCTCTGTAAACAAAGGGAAGAAAACTAGAGTTGGTGGAAATTCTGAAAATTTTCTTCCTTTCCCTTCCCCTCTCTCCACACAGAGTCTCATCAGGAGAAACACCCCTGGTGCTTTCCTATTTAGGATTCCCCCTCCTGGGGCAGAGCAGCCCCCAGTTCTGCCCAGAGCTGAGCTGGGGATGGGAAGGCAGGAGACACCGGGTGTTCCATGTACCCCTGGCCCAGCCTCAGAGCCCAGGGGAGGAGTCCATCAGGATATTTAGGACAGAGAACTAATGGGTAATAATAATAATTTTAAAAAAATGAAAAAATAAAATGGTGAGAGACACAAAGAACTCACCCATCACTGGTGGCCATACATTGGCTGATCACAGAACCTCCCACTTTCTCAGTTCTATGGGACATGAACAAAACTGGGAATGGAAATGAAGTGGCTCCTTAATGAACCTGCTTTTTATTTTTGGAGCAGAATACTGAAGATTCCTCAGCAGCACCATCAGTGTTAAATCCCCCCAAACACTCTGTGACCTCCAGCACAGCAGGTCCTTGGCTGAGTGCTGTGGTATTTAGTACACAAGGATCTCTTTGCTAAGATGTGAGGGGAATAAAGCCCCTCTGGGAGAGTTGGCACATGAGCGTGGAAGTGGCTCAGGAGGATGAGAACACAGTGTACACAACAAAACAGCCTGGTGGAAGAGAATCCCAGTAATTAATAGGATGTGATGTAAACTTGATTGATTTCAGTGCATATTTACTGCACTGTTCACCAGTGATTTATCTTAATTTTATATTAATCATTAATATATTCAGCTTGACCAGAGAAGTATTATTTTCATTACTCACCATAAAGGAGAAATTTTTCCAAAGGAAAGCTAATTTTACATGTAATCCATCATTTGAAATTAGCCCAGCATTCCTGCCTTTTACAGACACAATTAGTGGTAAACTCCTGGGAAAGCCTGTTCTCTGCACCCTGTGCCATCAGCTACAAATGCTCAGCCCACAGCAGAGGATGAAATTGGATTATTAGGGAAAATTTCTGCACTGGGATAACCACTGAGCATCCAACAGGCTGCCCTGGGCTGTGGGGGAGTCACCAGCCCTGGAAATATTTAAAATGGCAGTGCTGGGGGAATGGCTGAACTGGATCTTGGAGGGCTGTTCCAACCTAAACCATTGCATGATTCTGTGGAAAGTTCCCTTAGAAGGCAGGATTTATTAGCAATGTGTAAAATCCCCCTTTCCCCTGTGCTCAGTTCCTGATCTGGATCAATGGCTCAGAAGCAGCTGAGCTGTGCTAACATTTCCCTCCCTGTAATTAAAAGAAAAGGAAGTTGTGTGGCTGAGCAGGGCCAGCACAGCTACTCTGGGGAGAGCAGGGATCCTCCTGATGGCTGATTTCAATCAGAGGGAGCAAGAGAAGGATTCCTGACTTCAGCAGGGCCGGGGGTTCAGAGGAACTTTCCCCTTACAGAATAAATATACTCAAAGCTCCCTCGCTACCTGGGCACTCTGCTATTTCAAACATCACTTCTGGAGCCACTCAGAGCTGAGGAAATTGGGAGGACAATAAAACCACACCCACTCCTGCCAGCTGAAGGGCTCAGCCCATAAACAGCACCAAGCCAGACTGCTGCCTGCAGTGACTTAGAGTCTGTGGATCTAGTAAAAAAAATTAAGAATAAAGTGGTGGGGTTTTTTCCACCCCAATAATTAAAATGATGGACAGGATATTTTTGTGCCATTGCTTGCATTCCTGGAATAAGCAAATAGTGTTTGATCCTCCACTAAGGAGCAAAACAAGAGAGTAAAAAGCTTTTCACACTGCAGCACAAAGAGTTTCAAGCAGGATTTTAATATTAAAAATGATTCAGTTTAATATGCAAGGTGTCCCCCCAGTAATTAAGCCCAGAGAGACCAGCTTCTAACACATGTAAGTATTAGCAAGTGCACAAAACTGAATGATAGAAGGCGATTTTGCCCTTTCTGAGGAACACTGGGGTTCATTAATAATGTCAAAAAAATGGCCAAGTCTGGGCAATGTCACAGTTAAACATCTTGGCTTTATGGAGCTGGAAGCCTTCCTTTAAAATAATGTGCCCCCAGAATATTGATCATGTTTTTCCTGTAAAAAGGTAACAGTTGGCACAATTTTCAGTTATCTTCACCACTGCCCTGCAGTGACTTTAGACATGAGCAAGTCCAAGTCTTTCCTAAAGGAGGTGTTAATGGATTGAGTTCAGGATGGTTTCGCCTGAATGCAGCTCAAAGGCTTGAATTTCATTTAGCAGAGGGTGTTAATAGATGGCAGTATTCAGAAGCAAACCATTTTTTACTTCTGGATGGAAAAAAAAAATCTTGAAAATGAAGAAAAAACATTAAGCAGGAAAATACTATTCCTGATTCAAAATAGTTATTTCCAGATAGGACAAAGGCAAATAGATCATGTCTGTGTGCAAATTCTAAAAGGCTCTCAGGGAAGAACGATGTTCATGTTAAAAACAGGTGAAAAGCTTGAAGGCTTCTGTTTTCTGAAAGATATTTATTTTTTTAAAATTATGAATCACCAGACCATAGCCTGTCAAACTGGCCTTCAATCATAAAGAGATCAGCTTTAATATTTATAAATTTCTGCTGTACCAAGAATCTCTCCTGATTCTCATTGGTTAAAGAATCCCACAACTCCTGCTGGTGATCACGGTCGTGCAATGGTAGGAATTACATGGGTAACTTTTCATCCTGAGATATTAATGTTTTAACTTTAAAAATAATTTGTATATCCTAACCATCACACAGGTCTGTACAGTACAACATCAGGAAAAGGAATGGAAAAAAAAGGAAGTGAAAAATGGCTGGAAAAGGGCTTTTCAGGGCTTGAATTTTATTTTTAAACCCTGAGCCAACCTAGCAGTAACTCATGCTCAATAAAAGTGCCTCAAAGGACTTCACTGCCCCTGCACATGACAAAATACATTTTACCATACCTCAGGACCCAACCTAGTTTCTTTCACATCGCAATCACCATGAAGGAAACAGAAATGTGGAGTTATTTTATATGTGACACCCATACCAACACTGGCAATTCCACTGGCAACAGTGAAATTCCAGCTGGGAGAGACTGCAGAATTCCTCTATCTGCCTCAAATACAAATGGTTAAATGAAACATTCAGCTTCCTGAGAGTGTTCTCAACCAGGCACAGTGTTCCCATGGGAAAGCTGGGTCCTACAGCCTGCACAACAGGACCTGGGAATAGCTTTGGGAATTCAGCTTCCAGGCAGCCCTTGGGTTGTCAGACAAAGGAACATTCTAGTAGGAATTACCCCAGCTCCAGAGGGAGCCTCCACAGCTGTCTCAAGCCAATCCTTGATAGAACACCTCAACCTTGCTTAAACTGATTGTTAGAGATTTTCTACCTCAGCAAAGTCCTCATCACTGGGTTTTAGTTTGCAATTTTCTACCTTTTTTTTTTTAATGAAAATTCCTTCCTTACCACTGCATTTATAGCAAATTGCTGCAGAGTCTGTTGGCATCACAAAATCAACAGCAACAAAAAGAATATCAAGTAAGATCTGTTCTGACTTGTGTTGTGAAAGCTCTCTGGAATAAAAGCACCAAACATTCTAGGCTCATCTGTAGCAGGTGGGAAGTGTCTCTCTGGCAATGGAACAGATGTTTGATTATGTAGAAAGGAGCATGAGAAATAGGGAAGATATTATTATCACTTTCGTGATTGCACAAATGCATTGAGTGTTACATTTTGAGAGATGCAAGGGGTTTCTGAATAAAATAAAATAAAGTTCCCTTTTTCTGTCCTCTGCAATGCATCTTGGTTACTGCTCACTCAAAGAGAATGGTCTCCCCAAGGAAGTTTATTCCATATTCAATTCTAATGTTTGTCCTACGCACTGCACACAAACAGCCACTACCAAGGATGGTTTGATGGAAGGTTTTTGGAAGAGAATTAATAAAGCTGTGAGTGACACTAAACTGGGAGCTGGGTGGGTCCCTTTCTGTGGTTTCAGGATCAACCAAGACCACACAAACAAAGCACAGTGGGTGTGTCACACACCTCGGGCAGGGCAGAGGGACACGGGGTTGGAGCACTGGGATGTCACAGCAGGTGACATTCCATGGAACCTTCACTGAAGATGCAATTCTGCCTTAAGTTTTGGAAACCTGAGGCAATGAAGAGTGGAAGAGCTACACTTGGAAAAGCTCAGGGAAGAACAAACCTCTCTCCAAACTCAGCCCTGCGTGTAAACATCCGTAGTTTAGGCTAAACATTTCAAAACCTGATTTCATCTACTTTTCAAATTCCTTTCCTCTCTGGGTTTGATTAAATCCTAAATGCCCTGCAAAAGCTGTGCTTGGCACCTTTTGGGTATTTGTGTGATCTTGACCAGGAGCAGCATTACCCAGGAATAGCTCCCTGCTGCCAGTCAAACACTGAGCACAAAGTAGGTTGACCAGAAAAGCTGGTCAGCATTTCTTAATGACAAATTCTATTCTGCTATGGTCTCTTTTTTTATTTATTATTTTATTTTTTGAACAGCAGCAGCAATTCTGGCAGCAGCACAGGTATTTTGAGGATTTTCAGTGCACAGAACTTCTGTAAATTGTCCAGCATAACACAGTGTTCTGCTCTGGTGTTCCAGCATTTGCAGGAAGAGAGGAGGGTTTAGCCTCTTTAAGACTGAGGGAGGGAAGAATTATTCAGACAGGAAAAGGAAGAAGCTGCTCAGAAAATCTTAATAACTTCATATCTGTCCTTCTTTCTCTCCACTGTACCTGCATTTGGAGTAATAAGAGTTATAAATTTCCTGACCTGCTCAGAAAAGTTGATAAAGAAGAAACACTTTCCCAGAGAGTGGGAGTGTGAGCTTAACAAAACAGAAGAAATGCGTTGGGGGATTGAACTCCTGAGCAAAGCCTGTAAAATATTAATTAATCTCTGCTGTCAATATAAAACCCAAACATAATTCAAGACACCGTGGAAGGAAAAACTTCTTGTATCCAGCAACTGTAATATTCAAAATGTTCCTCACTTCCCAGGTGGGGAGCAAGCTCTGCCTGGGAAAGTGCCTGTCACAGGGAGTTGCTCTTAACAGCACAAAATTCCTGTCCTCTCCATACATTTTTTCCATTCCAGCCTCAGTCAGGAATGCCTGGGTGATTTGGAGAGGCGATTAGGTTGCATTCCTGTTATTACAAGTAAGGGAATCAATACTAATTCACTTAGCTTTATTTTATAAGTGGCTAAAGAGATGTAACATCAGCCTCCAACGAGGGAGAACACTTCCTCCTGCATGTGTTGGAATACTAATAAGAATTGGCTCAAGGTAACCACCCAGCAAGAGCTGTTTGCTAAAGCCAATTAGTTATTAATCAGGAGCTTGCTCATTTTTAAATGTCTGGCAGTTTTAAAATAAAGGAAAAATACAGCCTGGAGAGCGATAGCAAACCCAGACACGGCTGAAGTCAGGTGAGAAAATCAAAGTATGTAGCATAGAATTTGTGATCTGAAACAGATAGTGAAGAGAATTTCATTAAAAATAGAATATTTCAAAACTCTGAAGAAGTTTAAATCCACCTCTGCAAATGACTCTTCTCTATTCAACACTTGAACTAGAACAGAGGGCTTGGATATGCTGCTATAGAATTGGCATGTTACAGGTCACACATTTCAGATCAAAGGGCCAGGGCTGGATGGAAAAATACTCTGCAAAAATATGCTCTTCACTTCCTTGGCTTCTTCCCTGGAGGTCTCCAAGGGCTGAACACTTAATGCTGAATAACTTTACCTGGAAACTCTTTGTAGTGGATGTAAGCCACAACATGAACCACAGGAGAAAGGAATGTCCCTCAGCCCCAGCCTCTGAGTTAGGAACAACCTTATTTCTAAATCCATCCCTAATCCATCCCAGTTTAACTGCAAAGTCCTTTACTGTGAGTATTCTCTATCAGCCCCTGAGCCCTGCACTGGTCCCAGACCATCACCTGCCCAAAGCAATCCAGGGTTTTCTGGCTATTTTTCCTGGCATTCACACCCTGCTTGCAGTAATGGCCATTCCCCTCTCCAGCTGCTCTACCATATTCTCCCTTCAAACCCATCACTTCCAGTTTTGTTAAGGACCTACAAGAGGTTTCAGTTGGCTTAAACAATCAAGTTTCCCAGGATAAGAAATCAATAGCCATTTAATATTTAAGCAGCTTACAAGCCACAGCTGAACTCTGCATGTGGCAGCAACTCAAGGGAATTTCTGCAAACCCCGATGCCCGGAGCAGTGAGGTATTTCCGTGGCTCCTGCTTCTCTCTGCTTGAGAGCCCAGCACCTCACCTAGAGAACAAACACTGCCCCTGATGCTGCCTCTTTCTCCCACTCAGTGCCTCCCACTCCAGTCTGGGGGCAGCATTGATCATGAGGCCTTCATGGAGAGACAACTGTGAGTCAGGCAAAGCCCCAGCGGGAAGGGCTTCGATTCCCTGTGCCCGGAAAGCAGGAACCGGGATCAATTATGCCCCAGCAGGTGATCCGTGGCTGCTCTGCTCTCCCAGGATATGTTCTGCTGTGGGTCAGCTCCTGAGAATATCTTCCATGACTCTGCAGAAACAAAGCACTTAAAAGAGAATTTCTGTGCCAAGTGGATAAATGCAGCCAGATGTTACGGACTGGTTGGGAGTTCAGCACTAGGAAACAACAAAACAATACAGGAACTGCACACAATGAACCTTCACTCAGGTATTTCCTTTGGATTCAGAGGTATCACTGCCAGGAAAGTGCTCAAAGGGCAGGTGAGGCAGGAAAAAGAGCTCAAGGGAACAGCTCCACTGATCCCAATTTAAGAGCCTTCCCCTACATCTACATATTTGCATTGACCCAAAGAGGTAGGAACTGGAAAGCTTCCAAATATGTTTTCATCTCCAGTAAGTAGGTAAGAAGGAACAGCTCAAATAAGTATAAATATATACAATATTTGTCTACAATTTTATAATTTGTAGACAAATTTGGTAGAATAGATCTCCTTTCACATTGTAGGAAGACTTAAAAGCAAAATAATCCCTTCTCTGTTCTAAGCTGTGTGAATACTTTAACAGCGAACACATTAAGTTTTAAAGGAAATCAATGTTATTTATTCCAAGCCTTTAAGAAGAGGTAAGAAACCTGAAACAAGGATTTTCTGCAGATAAAGACTGTTGGGTCCTTGTAATCCTCAGTTTGCTTTTTTATCCTGAGAAAATGTACTCCTTTGTTGCAGATAGTTGCCTTCTCCTGAACATCCCTAATCCGTGAGGGGCTGATCAGCAATGGCTGAGTTTGCAAGCAATGAGAGCCCTCGTTAGGAATGGTTTTTGTCATCTCCCAGCACAATGAAGAGATTGCTGCCACACAATGCACTCATCAATCGACATTGTCCTTTCCCAGGTGATAATTCTGTTTATTATCCTACATCTCCTCGTGGCAGGAAATAATTGAATTGAGAAGAGAGAAAACAGAGAGCTAGGATTCCCTGTGGATTTCTGTGTGTCTTCCCAGTCTTTTTTTCTGTAATTTCTCACTCCTGAGTTACTTGGGGGTGAGCTACGCAGGGCATGTTCTCCGAGCTGCACTCTGCCTATGAAAAACCCCTTCATTTTTTACAAACTCTTGCTTTTTCAAATTACTCAATGACTTTCAGCTTCGAGGAGCTCCAGAACCATCTGTGAGCTGCAGGGGATTGGGCATTCCCTACTAACTGTGCCACAGGCTGTTAAAAGCCACCCCAGTGACTCCTGTGGGGCTCTGAGGACACGCTGTGGTTTCCCAAGGCAGAGGAAATGGCAGCTTTAGTTAGCATCTACAGAGGGCAGCTACCAGCAGTTGTTTACAGGAGCAAATACCCAGTGACAAACAGTTCCTGGAAGTATCCAGCCTCTCACACACGTTTTTCAGGGAAGCCAAGCCTGACAGGTTGTCTTTAACCTATCTATCAATCGATGGAACAGCAGCAGCTAATCACACCCATCACTGCAGAACACTGGGGAACAGCATTTGGAGAGGCACCTGGAGCCAGGACCTGGGAACTGGCAGAACTCTGCTCACAGACACTGTGAATCCAACACCACCCCCAGGATGGGAATAACAAACCAGCGGCAGTGTCCCAGAAGGAAAGCTCTTGGAGTAACACACTCCACATTCCACCTATCCCACAGGTAGAAAACAGAGATCCAGACCTATTTTATGTTTCTGGCAGCACAGCCTGAGTCACAGTAGAACATATGAGCTGAGAAGTAGCAATGAAACCTCCTTACCTTGCTGGTGTTGCCTGTTCTCACTGAGGATTTGAGGGGTGTTGCTGCAGGGAGCGAGCAGTAACAGGGACCTGCAGCTTCCAATTACTCATGGGTGCATTATGCTAAGGACAGCTGAGTCCCTGGGATGGCACACTGGAGACACACCTGGCACGGGAATTTAGGTCAGAGCTCTTAACCACAGGGACTTGCTAGCAGAGTTTTACAGGAGAAAATATGTCACTACCACATTTACTCGTCAATTACTGCTAATAGAAACAAATAACTTGCTTACTTAAAGTAATTACAAACCTCGTGCTAAGAAACAAAAATTAAGTTAAGTGAGCACAACTCATTTCTTCACCATTTCCCCACTGGCAAAATAATTAAATTACATTTTGCAATTTTTAGGAATGCTTAGTATAAATCATTGATCTTATTCTAATAACATAACTGAATAGTCTACAGTTTTGTCAGGAGCTGCAAACGCTTTCACAACTCCAGATTGTTGTGAAACAACCACATTAAAAAAAAGCAAATGGACATATTGAAATGGTTTTACTTGAAACTTCCTTTGTGTCCCCACCAGCTATGGGAGCATGGTACAGATGTTTTCTCTTACACAGGTATTTGCCAGGAACCAAATGACAGAGAGGAATGCACACCTGCCTCATCAGCATGGTGGACAATTTTCTTGTCCTCTGACCATGACAGCCTTTCCAGGGGAACATAAAACAGAAGATTTTTAACAGAGGGCTTTTTTTTTTTTTGCAAGTTACTCTTTTCTTATTCCCATTAAAGGAACCTGATGACCAGACCTGTGCCTTCTGAAATTCTATCCTTGTATCCTTTCATTTGATTTCTTTCAGATTTCTTCCTAAACTTTTCTCTTTGATGCCCACCTGGAACTTAAAATGCTTTTTTATGCTGTAATGATCCTCTTCAGAAGTTCTTGGCTCCTTAGGGAAGCACAAAGCTGTGCACACACAGGTTACAGAGACTGCCCTCACCTCAGCTGCCTGTTCTCTAACAGGATTGAGCTGATTCAGTGCTCAAAGAGTCATAGAGCTGCCTACATTTCACATCTTCATCTTCTTCCTCCTCCTCCAATAATTTAACTCCTGGGGCATTTAATGACCAACTTCAGCTATGTTCTTAAACTTTAAATCAGCCTGTGACCACTTGCACTTGGGCTGGATTTACTGCTGTTAGGATCTGCATTGTTGTGTTTAGCTTCTCCACGTTAACAGTGTTGCTTTATGCTCTTGACATAACACAGACACCGAGATGTCTTTTTTCATCATCTCACAAGTATCTCAGCTAATCAGTGTTTCTGTTTCATGGTTACAGTCTCCTGGCAACAAAACTTTATCTCAAACTGCCCCTTATTGTTTTGGAGGCCCTGTGCCCAAAGCATGGTACATCTTTTCTTTTTCCAAACACACTTAGTGCTTTTCCTTGTTCTCCTTGTGATTACCCATTGCTGGCCTGAAATAAGGCACCAGGAATATGCTCACATTTACACACAGAGCGCTCCTGTTTCTGGTTGTTCCCTTACACGTGATCCACAGTTCTGTCACTGAGCAAACCCTTCCTTTACACAAGAGAAAAAGAAAACGAAAACCCCCAAACCACCAAAAAAGGCTTTGGAGGCTCAACTGTACTTTTCCAAGAGAGCATTCACACATCGCAGCTGTTCCAGCCTTACAGGCCTGTGGAAGAGGCTTACAGACTTCAAGAAAGAGATGGGGAGGCTCTTTATGATATCTATACATTCAAACTTTCTAATGCTGACAGCTTCAGAGAGGACACCTGCACCTCCCAGTAAGTCAGAGCAGCCCGTTTCCCCTGGTCATTTGGAGCCCTGATTGCCAGCACTCCAACTTTGTCAGTTCAGACAAAAGCAGACTCACCTTGCACCTGGCTCTCTCCCTGGCCAAGGCACTTAATACAATTTAACACAGCCCTTTGTGATTTGACTGGGGGGATGAGCCTCAGCTTCACCTGCATGTCACGCCCCACACACATATTGATGCTTACACATGTTTCTTGAGCCCTGTTTCTTCAGACTCTCATGCAAAAATAAATGTGGGTTTTTTTTGTATAAAAGCTAGACAGATAAAGTGAAAGACTTGTATGGCACCAGCAAAGTGGCTTAGGTAGTCATGACAACCACGTCAGTGCTTATAAAACTTCCCTTCTTCTTAATCTTTTTTGCAGTTTAGATAGCACACATGCGAGCTGTAAAAACCAGTATCTGATCTGCAGCAATAAAATGAAAAGTAAAATGTTCACAGCAGCCACCACAGCGAGGCTGAGACACTGACAGTTGTTGAGTGTCATTCACAGCAGTTCTGTCCAGTTCCCAGAGGGACTCCAGGCCTAAGAGAGACCAAGAGCCTTATCCCAGATTTTGGGGGTGAGCAGGGAAGGACAGAAGGGAGAGGGTTAACACTGCTTTTAAGGGCAAAAGATCAGACACTAAACACACACAAAGCACATTATAAATGTATTCAAATCCCCATATACTTAAAATTTCCTTCATCATCTGCTGCCAGAAGGGCTCTGCTGCTCAGCCCCAACTCAAGGGACTGTGGCTTCCCACAAACCATTCTTCCTTGAGCAAGAATCAACTTCCATCCTTTGCTTTCATTCTTCTCTGCTCATTAATTTCTCACCTGATTTTCAATGTGGAAGTTTAAAAATCCCTCCCAGCCTTATCATTCACAGGTGGGAACCAAAGCACACCACAAATAAACAGCCCTTTTCATCCCAGACAGAAGTAAATGGATTTGCTTCCAGCAAAAAGGGAGCGACTGTGGTCAGTAAGACAAATCACCCCCTCTCTAATCAAGTGATAAAATCGAGAAAATTGCAATGCTTTATATACCTAAATCATGTGTAGTTTCAAAGGGAAAAAAAGGTTGGCATCTGGATTCTAACAACTGAACCCACTTTCATGTACTATTATTGTTAAGAAGTATAATTTACTGAGGTAAAAAAATTACTTTTATAATAAAATAACTATGGTCAGCATGCTCATTTCTTTCTTCTGTCTCTCAGCTGTGAGGAATAATTCTCTAGCATCTGCAAGAATTCCCCAAGTTCATGTGATACTGAACTTACAAGGTCTCCATCAGCAGTCTCGGGGAAATAGCTCCATCTTCTGGGAGGCAGCCCTTCAGTGGCCGCGGAGGGAGCGGCTCATCCGTCCCTTCCCGGGGCTTATCAGTGCCGTTAGCAGTGCAGGATCGTTCGGCTCAGGATTCATTCTCTGGGCTGCTTTGCAGTGGCAGAACTGGTCAAGTTAAGCAGAGGGGCTGAGTAAATTGCGACTAAGCAGCCAATCCATGGCAATAAAAGCATCCCACAAAAGCAGCGGGCACAGCAAAGGCACTCCCGAGTATCCCAAATCCACGATGACACGGATATAACACACAAACATCCTTACAATAATCCCTGGCACCAACAAGTTTCATAGCTCCCCACACAGAAACTAGTGATTATCACAGACAAAACATGTGCTGAGATAGCACAGCAAAAGCCTGACAGGAATCTTCTCCAGCAGGTAAAGACTGGATGTTAGCTACCTGTTCTACAAAATGGGAAAAACTGCTCTCAGGATTTGGGACACTGCATTGAACAGTGCACAAATGGCAGTTTGGGATGGAAACTTTGCGTTTCTTCCCAACTCAAAAGCCTCATGTGGTGAATTCTCTCGCCCCGTTGATCACAAGTACTGTGTTCCACAAAGGCTGGCAATGAGTTCCCCAGTGAAGCTCCTTCGGCAGGAATCAGTGACTTAAAATTGTGCTGTTTCATCAGCTGGGATTCTGCTTTAAGCATATAAAGTCTGACTGAAGCCAAATAACCAAATACCTGCATCACCTTCCTAGGAACATTAATACCAATTGTTGAGAACTTCCTGTTAACTATACACAAAATCATTATTTGAGTCTTAGACTTCCAGTCACTTTTATGCAGCTTTTGACAGCACTGGCATAGCCACCTTCATCTTTAGCTTCCTGTCTACTTTGCTCATTAACTGCAGAGAGAAGGACTTAAATTACCTCCAAGGGTAACTGATCTTATTACATGTCTCCAACTTTTCTCCCCCCCTGGAAAATAATGAGCCAGAAACTAATCCAATCAAAGTTCCCTGGCTGATCCCAGGGAGCTGTGCATGGTGTTCCTGGATTGAGCTGGAGGGAACGGGCTCTTACCAAGCAATGAATCAGGGCAAATAATCATTCTTAGAAGATGTTCACGATAAAATCCTGTCTGCACCATCACCTTTAGAGGCGAGAGTTCTCCAAGGACACCAATAAAAGTGTATTTACCATTCCTTCTGGGGTGGTTCTTTTTTGGTTAATTGATTATTTTTGATTTTTTTTTTTTTTTTTTTGTGTAGAGTATTCTTGGTGCGGAGATACGTTTTGGGGTTTTTTGGTGTTGATTTTTTTCCTAATACTGACTTAAACTTTGGTATGTAGTTTCAGTTTAAATACATTGAAAATACATTGACTGGTAAAAAAGAAATCACCCCACATTTCTTATACAGCAAAGAACCCATCTGAAGATGTTCTCTTATTTTTCTGATCGTGGAATGTCTGGGACCAGGACAGAATGGTACCAGATTGGTTTGATCACAGGTGAGGTCTCATGATTTTTGTTTCTCTAGGTGAATTAACATATTCTAAATGACACAGAACATTGTCTCTCAGTTGGGCCCAGAAGACAAGTATCGAGTCCCTTCTCAAAGCAAGGGGACAAGAGACCAGTCTTCACTCCACAAAGGATTTCCAGTTTCTATAAAATGCTTTCACCCCTTTTTTTTTGTTCCTCTCCTTGTCTGTCCCTCCAGCACATAGATTCAGAGATTTATTTTAGATGTTTTCTCTCTCATAACTCCTTGAAACTTCACTTTCAACTTCTACTGAATTTAGTATAATGCATCTAAAACTTTTCTGGCAGCTCTTACACCTGCAGATTTCAGAAGGATTCTGCCTTTCTCCAAGAACTCTGCAACTCTTTTACCACAGCAAGCCCCCTGTCCAGGAAATCTAACAGAGCCTCATTCATTGAATCACAAGGTTTTTGCCCAAGGAGCTCCCTGCAGCCCTGCCTGAGCCCCTGCCTCCCTGAAAGGGGTGCTGGGAGCCCATTCCTGCAGGAAACACCAAGCCACATCTGTCTGGGCTTCACAAGGAGCTGCCTGGTGCTTGTCACAGCTGTGCTTCACCCAGTGTCCTGCCTGGCCACCACCCTCCTCTGCCATTCGGTACCAGCCCGAGTGCTGGGGAACACAGAAGCCCTGAGCGTCTCTAAACTCTCTCCGCAAAGTCAGGGAGAGGTCGGAACTGCCATCCAAAAATAACTTTGTGCTGAGCTTTAATCAATGAACTTCACAAGACTTGCTGATCCAGACCATAAAATACAATTTTAGCTCCTTGTCCATGGTGCAGCTTCCTGTGACACGGATCAACAGGGAAACCCCCGCTGCAGCTCCAACATAAGGTCCATAAATAGCCAAGCCCACTAACACGTATTTTATTAGTGCTCCATAGCAACACAGAGGTGGTTTTGCTGCTCCTACAAGTCACAGTGCTGCATGAAGAGGCAACAGTTTGCTTTCTCTGTCTGCCATCCATGAGGGCAAAGAAGACAAGGGAGCCAAAAGAAGAGAATCCCCATCACTACTGGAGCAGCTGCTTTCCTGCCCTGCGGCTCCACTGCAGAGTTTCTGGTACCTTTTTACCACACAGCCTCTTGGACAAAGCACTCCAGGATGCTGCAGTCATTTTAACAGCCTGTGTAATGCTTGGGAAGGTGTGGATAAACAGTGACCAGAGACAGGCTTTAAAATGACAAATCTCTCTATTCCTAGGGAAGGAAGGCACAACTCTTTCTCTCCAAGGCAAAGACTTCAATCAGCTTTTTGTCCCTCCTGGTTCACGGAGGTCAGGGACAGCATCACCACCAGCCATCATTCAACAGGCTGTTCCAGGCCTGACTGCAAGTTTTCCCTTTTCCAGGGATGTCCCAAGGGAAATTCCCACCTGCCCTGTGCCTGCTGGACAGAGAATTGCTCAGGAGCCTCTCAGCAAGCTTTGCTCCCTGTTTTCTGGGCAGTGTAAATGACTTGGAGCACACCAAAGCCCTCAGCAGCCAGGGCACTGATGCCAGCAGGGAGGAAATGCCCACACGTTCAGCACCAACACTTCAGGAGGAAATAGTTGAGGAGAGCTGAGCCAACACCCTGCTGAAGAGTTCCACACCCCTCAGCTCCTGCATCTCCTGTACTCAGCAGATGTTAAGGTCAGGTGATAAATTATGAAAAATAAAAATTCAAATATTTACATTATAATTCTAAGTGCTGTGAGGGCCTCAGCACCTAACTGTAAAATAAAAATGAATCCTAAACCAAGAAAGGCAGCCCAGTGCTGTTCCTGCCATGTCAGACCCACCAAGTGCCGGGGCTTTGCCATGGGAAGCATGAATACCTCAGCAAAAATATCCCACTGACACAAACAAAGGCAGCACCCCACTGGCTCCAAGGCAGAGCTGACATATGGTAGATTTTGCCTCATCTGTGACTCATTTTACTGCCTGTTTGTGCCTAGCTGTTCTTTTTTATTTTTTTTAATTTTTTTTTCAGCAGGACTTCAGAAGAGGGATAATTAATTTTAAAATAACCATGGATCCTTCTCAAGTTTTCCAGACTAAAAATGAAGTTTGCTGGAGTCAACTGTAATTAGGCAAATCTTACCACCTTGTTTTAACCAGCCTCTAAAAAGGGTTTTCCTCAGAGGATGAAAAATTTAATCAACTGAAAGGTCCCATGTAGGTTTTAATTCCTTTTATTCTCCTCTCAGGAAGATCTGCCTTACCAAAACCTGAAGTGCACAAAATGCAAGGATCTGAAATAGAAGCCTGAAAGCTGCAGCAGCAAATCCCAGCATATCCACAGCTGTACATGTTCCAAACCATGACTATTTTATTGACACCTTTACATCAGCAGCCAGGGCAGAGTGGGGACCAACAGTAATGTCCTTTTCCCTTTTTTCTCTACCCCATCTCTCCATCAAGACAGATGAGTACAAAATGAGGACTTTAAACTTCAAAACACAGGATCTTTATCCTCAGACACAGAACGACCACTCAAAAATGAGAAGCTATCACTTCAAGTTATCACAAGGCTATTTATAATCACTTGAGGTTATTAGCAGGTTGGCATGACTGACTCCTGCACGCATTTAAATGAGTGTGGAGTGTGACTTTCAAATTCATTTAAATGATCTCATTTTTGACAGAATTTCAACCAACTCTGCCCCAAACAGAGCTTTTCCACAGCAATTTTTAAATTCTGAAACACCTGGACATAACAGAGAAACTTCTAGCTGTCTGTCAGGAGAGCTCTTCTAGAGATGGAACAGCAGAGTCTTCCTTGCTATGTCTCTGAGATAAACCACTGAGTAAGGATTCCAACAAGATACAAAGTGCAGGGCATTAGAAAGAGGCAGAGCAAAGGGTTCACAGCAAGCGACAGCTTTGGGGTTATTGAAGTTATTAAGGTTAAATACCCACTGATTTTTGCAGCTAAGAAAGTAGCTAAGCCCACTTAGAGCCACCAGGCAAAATGCTCTCAAGTGGCTCTAAGTGATGCACTGGAAGTAAAAATTAATCATGCACAGTTGAATAATTTCTTTAAAGGAGAGGGATGGCCATGGTCTGACCCTCACATAGCCCAACTCCTTTGTGCTCCTCTAAGGGAATGAGGAGCAGAAATGCTGGTGGCTCCTGAGGGCAGTGGAAAGATAAAATCATTCCCAGTCTGGAAGCAGCTCCCAGGAGAACCTACCTGGCACAGATTCCCTTGTTATCTTTAGCATTTTCTGTCCTGCCTTTCCAGTTTTGAACCTACAAAATGTTTAAGTAAAGCCTGGGGCAGTTTGCTGCCAAGCTCCAGGTGTTTATCTGCAAATACATTTCAGGCACTTCCCATTAAGTGTTGCTGGAGACTGACCAATAATAGATACAAAGCCCTTCCTAAAAGGCAGTGGCCAAAGGACCTGGGATCGCTGGCCCCACAATAATGATGGGAAAAAGGAAGAACACTGCAGTACGGTCAAGTTCCCTTACTTAGTATTCCTACCCTGGTCTGGTTTACAATAAGGGACTTGCAAATATGGGTTGTTCCACTGCCACTTTGATTCTGTGAGAAGTAAATAGCCTGTAAAAGGTATTTTCTCCACCCCCATTCTGGCTGGATGCACACAAACCACAGAGACGCGTTCTGAGCCTTCTGGAAGGGACATTGTTGACATCCTATTTAACATTATAGAGGAGAACAGACTTTTTAAAGACAACACAATTTGAGGGCCATTCACCTCCCTCTGTAACCTTTATCTGTACATACATTTCTCCATGGAAATACAAA
The DNA here is from genome assembly GCF_001522545.3 of Parus major. Lineage (NCBI taxonomy): Eukaryota > Metazoa > Chordata > Aves > Passeriformes > Paridae > Parus > Parus major. The sequence goes on from NC_031770.1 coordinate 2,056,760, forward strand.
TAAAAATCTCTGTGTCAAACTGCTCAGTGTCAAAAGACCAATGAGTCATGTACCATCAGCTATAGAGACTCCCAGGAGCTTTGTGCAACTGGAGCAGCAGCATGCAAACAACAAAGCAGAAAAAATACCCAGAATGTGCTTTTCCTCCTCAACCAGTTGATTTTTATTATTAAATGGCCACAGTGCAGCTCTCACCTCCGTTTTGTGCTCCTTCCTTGTGAGTGTCCTGACACTGGAGTCAGGCTGCCAGGCCTCGTGTTTTGAGACTCCTGGATTACCAGAAGTTTTGACAGATATAAGAACCACAGCAAATAGAGAAATAAATGAATGTGGATCACAATGGAAACAGGCAGTTAAGATTTATTTCTACTTTTCAAAAGCAATTTCATTTTTTCTTTAAAAAAACAACAAAAAAGGGCAGAAAGTGTGCTGGATTTCCACACGCCCCGGTTTGTCATGTACCAAAGTGCTGGGGGCAGTTCCTTGTGTCACAAACACAAGGAACTTGGGAAACTTGGAGACTTTTGTTTTTTGACAAAAATGACTGTATTATGTGATCAATAATACAGATCCTGTGGGTACAAACCCAGAAACTCAGCAACAACTGACTGGCTGGATTTGAAGGAAAAAGGAACCTGTCGTGTGTACTTTTAATAAATAACAAAACCAGATTCACATGAAGTTGCTTAGTGCCATGATTTAGGTTAAATCTTATGAAATAGGAAGATAAAAGCTCTCCAGTGTGCTCACATTGTTGACCTAAAAACCACAAAGTGCCAAGCATGAGCTCCACGATAATACACCAGGAATACAGGTGACTTATCCAAAATTCAAAGTCAAATGCTAATATGTCTCTAAGTAAATCATGATTACATATTATTAAGCCAATTTGCAAACCAAGTTTAAAGGTGCATAATTAACAGGATGTTTGTTTTATATTGGTGGGGAAGAAGGTATTTTTAGCTCTCCTGTGTATCACCTACACCACATCAGAGGTGCACTCTTAACCATCGCCTCTGCAGTTATCCTGCACCTTCCTGAAGTGGGAATTTGGTGTCCATCCTGTCCCAGTGGTACTAAACACACACAACTCCTCTGTGCTAACCACAGACCTCGTATCTGTATTTGGAGGCCCACACCCAGCACCCTTTTAGCTTTCCCTTTTTAGGAAAAGCTGCTTTGGGTGTCCCTCTGATGTTGCCCTGATGGAAAGGCCATTCACTGATAAAGGAACAGCAGCAGTCACCTAGTCCTACACCCTCCTCTCAAAAAAATACTCCCAACCCCTTTATAGGCAGGGCCTGTGTTTGAAAAAGAGAGGAACCTTAAAAATGGGATGTAGCAGTTCCTGCTCTGCAAACTCTCGGGGTAAATCCAGATTAATTTAATTGACTTCAGCAAAATCCTTGCAAAACACTACAGACACGAGTGAAAAGCCTGAGGATGGATGGGACAGGAATACACTGCAATACTGGATGGAAAAAGTAATCCAGCAATGAGTGGTTTTGTGGGTTTTTAAAAACCCTGATATGGAAAAGTACTTCAGAGAATGAACTCTCTAAAAGCTTCAAGTATGTGATTATGCCTCATGAAAACCAGTGCAACTAAGGCTATACCTTATGAGAGCTGTGCTTTAAAGCACAAGAGTAAAGTTTTTCCCCTAGAATTGGCTTTAATCCTTCTTACTTTTTTTCCCTATTACAATTTCCCAGCTGTTGTTATTTATCCCCTCCCTTCCAGGGCTTGCCTTACACATTCTCAGGAGCACTTCTTTATACCAGCACACAGGACATTTATTTTTCCAGAAATTCTTATGTCTAAAAGTTTTTTACTGTGAGGAAAGCCAGAAATACCCTGAAAGCTCCTATATATGCTCCAGAGGTGACTTTTTAATCTCCTTCTTCCACACCAATGCCTACCTAGTACATGTGTGGGCTGCAAGTGCTCAGCCAGCCTCACCAGGAGGGTGAGAAGAGCTGAAGGTGATGAAGAAAGCTTTGTGTGACTGCAAAGACCACAGGACTGCACTTGCCAAGGCCATGCTGGATTTGCCAAGGATAAACCCGTGCTCTGAAAAGGCTTCTGAAAACAGGAATGATTTGTTATTTACACAAGTCCATTGATACAACCCTCAGTTATAGATGTATCCTCTGCATTTTTTTACTGGGAATTACAATTCCCCACAGACACACAGGTTTGATTTCAACAACAGATTTTTGTCATCTCAGCCCAGTTATGCAACCTCCTCTCTGTGCAAACACAGTCCCACGTGTGAGTTTCCTCCAATTCTGTACAGCCTTAAAAGCAAACTTTGTGACTAATAATTAAAAGCATGGTTCCCAAGGCTAATGTCTGCCCTCCTCACAAACTTAACACTATAGCCCCTCTCCTTTTTCATTCCTGTGAGGTCCATTAACAAGTTTCCCTATGTTCCATTCTCTTTAGGATAAACAAGAGGTGAAAACACAGGGAAACCACATTTACCAAATATATATATATAAAATATAAATGTATAGAAATATATAGATATATACACACACACTTTCCAAGAAGTTTTCACTACTACTGCTGTTTTAAGTCCAAAATATAGAATACCACCAAGAATCAAAATCATGAATTCTTCCCATTTAAATCCAGTAAACTGTCATAGATCAAAGGAGCCAAATCAAAACAGACCAGCTGAGCTAAGACACCAAGCCACTGAGCCATGTGGAACTGAAGAAAACAAGGAGCATGTTCTCCTGCTATCCAAAACCCCAATGGTCCTCTGTGCTCCCATCCAGACCTCCTGGAAAGAGCAGCTCTGCCCTGGAGAAGGATGCTGCAGGCCTGGTGGGAAGATCACACCAATACAGTTCTAACTTTATGGCTGGTCAAAAAAGTGTCAGCCAGTGTGACTTTGCACCTTCCAGACCATTTTCCCATCTCCCAAAAGGAATACACCAGGAGTATCACCTGAACAAGTCCAGATTATTTCCTGTAGCTGTCCTTCCGGAGCTGCTGAGGCTCTGCTGGCTCCCGTGGCCACAGGCTGGCACAGAGCAGAGTCACCCTGGCATCTGGGAAAGTGTCACGACTGTTATTATTCCAGAGATTGGACTGTGGTTGATGCTACACAAGTCCCCTTCACCTGCTGGTAACTTGCTCCCCTGACACACCCACATGATTTTCACCTTCTTCAGTTTATTCCTTACCATCTGCTAGTCAGATGTTCCAACTAAATCAAATTTTACTGCTCCAATTCTCTTTGAAGTTCGCTCCTTTGCCCTTTTGTAGCTCCTCCAATCAGTTTTAGAGCATTTACTTTGCGTGCAAACACCCAGCCTGTAACTCTGAGCGTTTGCTCTGATTTAAGCAAACGCCACAGCCAAGGCAGAGCCTCTCTGAGGAGCAGGGGAAGCCCAGGCAGTGCTCACACAGGCCACCCATCAAGTGTCACTCACAGACTTCCAAACTGCTGATAAACAACTGGCATCTCCTCTCACTTGGTACTGAGCAAAGAAACACTCGTGTGCACCGTCCTTTCTCCTTCAGACTGACTTCAGCAGCACCAGGATAAACCAAGTTTCCCTTTGGGAGAGACCTCTCAACTGCTGCAGGCTCTGGACACGGGTTCAGCCTTGTCAGACACGTCCCTTGCTGGTGGGTGTGACCCTGGTTCCTTTAGCTGATGTTTTTTTGCTCTGGTAAATCTCACTTTTGCCACAAGTACATCCCAAAGAGCAGAACTGGCTCTTGCCTATAAGGACAACCTCTGAAGTACTTTGTGGTTCACTTTCCAGATGCAAAGCGCCAGGTTTTGGGGCTGACTGCAAATAAGCAACATGACATTGTTTTCTCAAAACAGGGCTCAAATCCTGCTTCCACATAGCCTGCTGCCACCTTTGTGCCATGAGGAGGTTCCTGAATCAGACCACCTCACATAAAGGTCAGATTTAATAGAGCAGCCCTTGAAAACCATCCACTGAGGATCTTAACATTCTACATTTTTGCACTTCAGATGCAGCATGAACTGAAAGCAACTGAAGCATCAGCAACTGTCACAACTCCTCTGCCAAATCTGTAGGTTCCTCATGCAATTCATTCTCATGTACTCATTCCCAAGCCATCAGCAAAGTGAACCTCCAGCCCCTCCAGGAATATTTACGTTTTGCATCTTTGCTTGTTACATTCTCTTCAGGCGATTCAAAACAGCACTTTGCAAAGTGCCAGTTCCTGCTATCACCCAAAGCCATTCTGCAAACCAATGAGGGCCACCAAGTGCCCAACAAGGCTTTGCCTGAATGACACCAGCTCTCAGTGCTCCCCTCTCAAACCCAGCCATCAGCTGCTGGCTCAGCAAAGGCAGGACAGCCCAGCCCCAGCCTTGGAGAGCTTTGGGAATAAACCAGGAAACCAAACTGAACCAAGGCTGTCAGCCCCACTGGAAACAGGCCCACAGACATTTCTGAAGCAAGAACATCTTGCTGTTTCCTGAAGAGCCCTTGATGTATTTTCCCCAAAAGTCTCTTTTATCACCAGTTGCTGCTTCATTTCCTGCTTGCTGTCCTGAACAGCCTTTTATTACTGTAATTCAATAGTAAGAGACTAAAACCAAGCAGGTAAATCAAAGGCTTATGACATTCATTATAGTGATCTTTCCCTCATACCCTCACGTATAATAAAAACCTCTGCAAAGTTTGAAAAAAAAAAAATAAATCCACTCTGCAGTTGTTTAATTTCCTTTTCTTTAATACTTGTGATATGTCTCAGAAAAAAGCCACTTTTAAATACCAAAGTATCCTCAGGGTTTCATGCAAATGGCTGGCTTATGGGGAACTTGGATTTTGGGCTTCAGATCAGTGTACTGGATGCAGGCAGGAACAGCAGAATGGTGCCAGAGACAGAGCAGGATGCCAGACTTGGCTGAACTGGATACAGCAACTCAGAGATGCAGCCCGTACAATTTTCAGCTGCTTCTTTGATCAAAGAGTTCTTGCAGCACAGCTTTTAATCCCATCAAATCTACATAAAGGTGAGAGTTGGTACCTCAGAAAGCAGCTTGTTACATGCTGGCACCCAGCCTGGCCTTTGGTATTTTTGAGAGACTGGAGACTGTATATTAAAAAGGTTCAAATTTCAGTAAAACTGATTGAAAGGAACACTGCTCACCAATATTTTTCAGGCTCTGAAAGCCTGGTATCAGGCTGGTGTAGCACAGACTTATTCCTATAGAGAGTGACCTTTGCCAGGGCTGTAAATCTGCTGTTTTTACAGAAGTTAAGCAGTTTCTAGTGCACGTGGCAAAAGCAGACAGGTCTTCAGTGCCGAACTAATTACAACCAACCTCCTTTATGACATCCAGTTATTGTGACATCTCCATGTAATGACAATTGGGTTAAACCCATTCACCTGAAATTTCCCATGCGTGCCTCTATTTGACTGAAAATAGTTAAATCATATTTGATATTTGGAAAATTAATTGTTTAACAGCACTTGGAAACATGTTGAGTTTTCAATTTTAGTGCTATTATAAAAGCTCATTGCAACACCTTATATGAGCCTCTCTAAGAGCACTTCATGTGGTAAAGATGAATTTATGTAATTAAGATTAAGCACCTTTGGACAGTTGGATTTGTTGCCATGAAAACCTGAATTTGACTCAACCAGTGCTTATTAACTAATGCTAATAATACTAACAACATTAACTAATGTTCCTAATGTAAGGGTTGCAATGAGGGTGGCAACATCCACCCTTCTTGTAACTCCACAAATGCAAAGTCAATGTCCATGGAAATAATTGTGTGAATACAGGGAAAAAGAGGAGATGCTTTTGGAATGGAAATGTGGCTGAACCACAGGAATTAGAGGAAACAATTCAATAATTCAATATTCAATAGCATTCCCAGATCTCTCTCCTGCAGTTGTCCAGTCTGGAACCTGGTCCTTCTGCAAGGGTATAATTATCTATTCTTCCCTCCTTTGTGTTAATCTGACCAGCTGGTTATGGATTTCCTGAGCCATGGAGCTGATTCCCTGTGGATGGGGATTGTGAAAAGCTTTGGGAATGCACAACCCCAACTGCTTTTACTTTTATTCTCTATTCAGATTATTATTATTATTTTATTAAGAGGCATTCAACTTCTCATTTACAAACTGCTGACCTATGAGCAGAAATTTACAGCACCACTCATTGGTTTACATGAGCCAAGGTGGATCTCGAGAGGAAAGGGCCATGAGAAATTCTGAGGGACATCTGGAAAAGCGATGATGCCTCATGGAATTTTGGTCTGTCAGCAAGGCAGCTCTGGGTGACAGGTACCAGCAGCTCTGCTGAAACATTTAATTAGTGGCTGCAATGCAGCCAATTACTCACTATTAATTTAAAGGCTGTTTGAGACTCTGGTATTAACTCGATGGCCTTGACTGATTTCCAGGAGTGTTTGCTGGATACGTGTGCAACGTGAAAATGATGCAAGCAAACCCAACCTCCTGAATCCAGAGAGGCCCAGGGGTTTCTCTGAGTATCCCTCCAGGTTTGTATCCAATTCCAGGGGTAAAACAGATTCTATGGGAATTTCAGGCTGTGCTGACTTGAGCGGTTCCCTGATTGGGTGGAAGGGAGGGAAAATGGTCTGAAGGTTTAACAAGAATTTCAGGTGAAGTTCAGTCAATTTATTTAATCTTAAATTACTCAAACTCAAAGATCCATAAAATTCACTCTTAAAACTTAATCTAATATTTGCACTGCTGTACAGGGAGTAATTACCAGAACACATTCATTTGAAGTTAATTGATCATCTAGACCATATCCTACTGCATGTTAATTACCTTGCCTATCTTGAATATGGTAAAAAAAATTAAAAATTAGAAAGGATTTGTTTCTTCATGTTAATGCCACACATCCTGCTCTGCCAGGGAATGGGCACTCATTACAGAATATTGAGGGTGCCATTTATCTGCTTGAGCATGATGCAGGTGGGATGCACAACAAATCTGCTGCATTAATGAAGCTTTAGGTCTTAATGTTGGCACGAAGACATTAAATTGTCATTATGGCAAAATGTTTTACACAGACCCCTTGAAAACAGACTTGTCACGTGTCAGGAAACATCTCTGCCCATAAAAAGACTGAATAAAAAAAAAATCTGATTTTCAAAAATAACTGCTTTCCAAGGTCAGTTGAGGATCCGACTCCTATTTTTGGTATTTGTTGTTTAAGACTTCATAAATACTCAAGGATACAAAGGGAACTTTCCCATCCCAGGAAAGACAACTTCTCACCCACAAAGTCCCCTCGCATTTAGCACACTCAATGTTCATTGAAAGCCTGCTCTAAAATCCTCCAAAATTAATAACCACTTATGATAATGGCAGATCTGAAATTAGACTGGGCTGTGTGATCCAAACATGTTATTTGTAACCAGCTCAGGAATAACTCTGCAGTGCCAGCATCCTCAAGGACCTTCTTTCTTGAAGGGAATTTTTAAATGCTTCTGTTTTTCAACAAGTTTGGTTTTTTTGCCATACAAAATGAAGTTAATGACCTTTAATATGAACAGATGAAGTTTTGGAAGAGAAAGCCTTTGCCATTTTGTTGTTGTTTTTTCTCCCCCTACCCTGCACAATGGAAACATTTTCCCCTTGCCTTTTTTGTCTCCTTTCCCTTTAAATAGACAATAAACCCTTCCCATTTAAAAGAACCTACATTTTCTGTTGCAGAAAACTTCACAAAAACCCTGTATTAGAGACGGTCTCAGCAACTCAGAACAGCCTCCACAAGCCAAAAGTTATGTCTATTTATACCAATGCAGAACCCAGGAGGAAATTTTATTTTCTCCTCTGTTATTAAATCAGATAATCCAAAAGGACTTTGCTCAAGACTTTTGCACTCCATTGGCTGCATGGAACATCTGGAAATTAAACTGGAAGTTATCTCCCACAACATCTGAGCTGTGCAGAAGTCAAGACAGGAGGATATGGGTTTGCTGTTATTTTACCTAAAGCTGATTCACAGATAAATCAGAACCTCAGCTGTGGGCTAACATGCCAAATGCAAATTTCAGATCCTCCTATGACCCACTTTGCTTTGCTGAAATCTTTCTTCCAATGTTAATTTTATTTGGCCAATGTGCAGGAAGAATCAAAGCCTCAGCAAACATATCATAATCTATATATTGTTTAAGTAGCAGCAAATACCAGAAGTTTCTTCTGTGCCTAACTTTACTCGCTCCTAAATCTTTCTGACAAGAAATTAAATTTGGAAATTATTTGCAGGAAAAAAAAACCTAGAAGTAAAACTGGGTTTTGTTAAACATGACAACTTACAGTTTTCCCAATACACTCAGCAGTAAAAGTTTCTGATGTCTTCTCAGCAGCACTTGAGTTTGGGGGATTTGACTCTGGGGACCTTGTCTGAGCTGCAATTGGACCCATGGAATTTTGGATTTCAACCTGCAAGCTCTTTTAGTGGGATGAATTCTGCCTCAGATGGGATTCCATGAGGAGCTCAAGCAAAGCTGGAATATAAGGAGCAAAGACAAAGCCAAAACATGAATTGCCTCCAAGCCTGTGAGACTAAATCTCAAAGTATTACTGGATTAAATGCAGTCACAAAATTCAGGGTTATAGCAAAGGTTTTAAAATAATGTTATCATTCCTCAATCAATTTTGAAAGGTGGCTTTTCATAGATGATTAATATAGTTCAGGAACTTGGGGGTTTTGCCCCTGTTCTGCTGCTCTCTTCCACTTCAGAGTAGAAAATAAGAAATAGAAAGTAGAAAACATTCATAGAATGCAGTTTTCAAAATAAAACATTAACACCTACTCTCAGATTTATCTGCTTCATCTATTTTTGTGGCTCTGAGTTAATGTAAGAGTGTTCTTTTCTGAGCAGCTCTCGACATGCTTTCATTACCAATTCCTGTAAGCTCCTGATTTTCCTCATGCAAACCCAAAGTTAACGAATGATGAGGAAAAGCAGAATGGGGTAGAACTCAGAAGCACAAGGTACAAAAATCAGGCTCAGGAAGTAGCAGTTTTCTGATGTAAATGTGTGGAATAGAAAACTCACTGAACAACCACCAAGGTGATCAGAGACTGACTTAAAGCTGCCTTGCAGCAACAAAAAGAAAGAATTGAATCTCTGAGAATTATGATTATTATTTATTATTATTTATTATTTTGAGCTTTCAAGCTGCTGGAGAAAGGTTTAATGACCTCATTTGAAATGCTGAGCAAAAGCTACCAGAGCTGTAAAAAAGTAAAACAGGTCTGAAAATAACTACTATGGAAATTGTGAACTGAGACACCTTGGCTTGATTAGCTGAAGTAAAAATGAATGTAATTGCCACTCCTAGAGTGACTGAGGGAAGGTCCAAGGAGGAAAACCAGCTCCATAAGCTGAAGTTTGAGAGCTGCAGAACCTCCTGAGAGTGAATGGTCCTGGAACAGTCTCCTGAAGGGGCTGGAAAGGCAGGAACAAGGGAAAATAAAGGTAAAAACGAGGGAAAAAACCAACCCACCAAACAGTCTCCTCCCATGAACTGCTTCTAAAGCTGGGATGCTGATGGCAGCAGCTGGAAATGGAATGCACTCATTCAAGTCCCTCCAGCTCACATCAGCAAGTGGAGATTGCCTACAGCTCCCAGGAAGCACAACTGAAACCAAGTTCAGGGTAGAGCATCACTCAGCATCCACTCAGCTCCACACTGTCACAATGCCTTCAATGTCATTAATCAGGGGCTGGCACTTCTCATTTTTCCCCATGACTGGGCCTATATTTGCAGAGCATTTAAATCTCCCAGGTTTCAATATTTCAGGATGACAGAGGCTGAGCTTGCAGTAGGAAACTACTGCATGGTTGATTAGTGCTCTGAGAAATGATTCCCAAGTCAGCATCCTCCTACCTGCCACACACAACAGCCCTCCCAAAAAGCTATCCTGCACGTGGGCCAGCACAGATTCACTGAGAACAGGGTCACTCTTGGCAGGGTGAACAGAAAAGAGGTTGAGAGCAATGAATGAATTTATGGGGTTTGAACTGTCAGAGGGAGTAGATGTGCTTTTGAAGCTGTGGCTAATTTGGGAAGATATGTCCAGCTTAGTGGTTACTACCTTCAACATCCCCTTGTTGGCCTTTTTAAGGGTTTTGAGTGTTATTTCCCATAAAATACCATTCCCAGATCACTTCAGGCACTGCCCTGCCAGGTCCAAGTGACTGATATCCGATTTGGCTGTCCTTTGCTTGGGCCTCAGGTGGAGCTCAGGGAATTAACATGCATCTTTGGGCTTGCTTTCCAAGGGAGCAGAGTGGATTTTCCCCATGAACAACGCTCTTTAATCATAATTTTCCCGTTATGGACAAGCTTGCAGGCACAGGACAATGCCCTGTTAGAGCAGCACACACAGCCTTCGGGCACGTGAGGCTTTCCTCTGGCTGATAATGCAGCAGCAAACTTCGAGCAAAAGGCAGGTCGGACACAGCTACATCAGCTAATGATGTCAACGGATTATACAAATGATCCTGGAAAAATAAGAGAGCAGCCACAAACCCAGATACAAATTTCTGCTCTAGGGCTGGCTATGAGCACAGGAAACCAAAGAATACTTTTTCTTCCTTCTTTTCTGCTGAAAAATCCTCATCTTAAGCCAGCTGATTGAAAGGATGGGGCCCACTGGTCCTATAATTGCCACTATTAATTACCATAATTACTAATAATTATCCTGACCCTAGTGACCACATTTCTCAGTCCTTTATAATGTAAATGTCTTACAATCCCACCAGATTATGGGAAAACCAGCAACTCTAGCACTTCTGTGAATTATCCAGGAACAATTTCTGTAGCTGCCTAAACCGGTCCTTGAGGGAGGCACCTAATTATTCATGACATTTATCAGGCCTTTGTAATGCCCTGCCATCACTGCTCCCTCCCTGCTCTACTGGGTTCTGCCAATGCCAGCCTGTCCCATGCTCTAAGGTAAATCCATGGATCACACTCACCCCACTGGCTCAGATCCAGAGGGAATCCCACTCCTTTGCACTGCTAAGTGCTTAGGGAGGTGCAGGAGTCCCTGCTTGCTCATAGTTGACATGGTTTTAATCTCTTTCTGCAATAGGACACCATGATTTACTCAGCAAACAATAAATGAAGCTTCACTTCTTTGCAGTTATTTCACAGCACAAAATCCAAGTGCCACAGATTAAGATAGAACACAGGACACCTCTCTGAAGAATTTATTTCCCCCATGATCAAGTCAGTAAGTTAAACAGAAAGAACAAAGTTAAAAAGCTTTTTCTGACCTGTTGTCTGACAAACCCCATTTATTTTCACTGTCCCATTTACAGAAGAACTGCAGCTGGCAAAAGCCTCTTTTCATATTTTGGAATAGCAAATTACAGCTGGAAAGAGTCTGAGGTGGCTCCTGGGATTCAGCCCTCACAGCACTGAGGAGGTGCCAAAGCAGCCACTGGGACTCCCCCCAGGGAACCCTTTGCTCAGCTCATACCAAGTCCTGTTTAACAAATACACAAAACTGAACTACAGAGGGAAGCAAACACAATGGGAATTGGGAAAACTTCCCATGAGTCATCTCAGAAGCCTTTAGGATATTTGAGGTCATTATCAAAAAAGTCACTGCAGCTTTAAGATCCATTATTTGCACTGAGACTTCTTAATGTAGAAGCTATTATTTTCTGCTCCTGCATCTATAATTACATGTTGCCTAGTTAATGTTTACTAAAACAACAATTTACTTCATCAATAGTTATTTTGGCTACAAAAACAGAGGAATGAACCAGAGAATGGGATGAAGAGAGGGACAGCAGGTCAGCAATTCTGCTGTCAGCTCCCATCTCTCTTTTCCAACTTTTCTCCACGTGAAAAGCCTTTACCTGAGCTCAAGGTTAGATTTATTTTGAAGAAATAAAAAAATGTAAAGAGGGAAAAAAAACCCCATCATCATCTTTTAGAGATCTCTTTTAGGAATTTAGGGAGAATTACTTGAGGGCTGGTTCATGAGATGTGTGCTGAGCTGCTTCCTTCTCATGATTTTGTCCACCTAATCCCAGCTATGACATTCCTAACTGGAACAGCTTGGTTGACCCAGGAAAGCCAAGTGTGGCTGCAGGCCTTGCTTGGATTAACTCAGACTCAAGAAAGGTGGAAATGATGAAGGTTAAGGGAAGGATTTAATACAGCTGCTTTAAAAAAGGAGCAAAATGGAGGGAATAGCTAATGATGCCACATGAGACAGTAAAGCCTTCAGGAAAGGTAACTCTTTTCCCTACAAAGACAATAGCAGGGGCGGGATCCATGATTTGATCCTTAGAGAACTGGAGCTGTGCAGGGAAGCTGTGGGACCTGCCAGAGGTTTGCTGAGAGCTGACATTCCCAGGGCTCAGGCTGTGCTGTTCAGGGGAGAATTCTCACCAATGGCACAGCCCACCTCTGGCTGGGAGGGCTGAAGGACATCTGCACATCCGCAGAGAAGTTTGTTTCCATGGATACTTCTGCCTCCAACACCTCCGAACCTGTGTTCCAGTTAAGGTCCCTCTCGTGTTTGGCACAGGCTGAACATTTTCATGAAAATAAATCAATAGCAGGAGGTATTTGTACAACTGTTTGCAATGCTCAGGCCTGAGAAATTAAAGTTCAAAGCAACTATGGCAACAACCCAAACTGCTTTATTTTGCAAAAAAACACAAATGAGGAAAAAATTGCTTGATGGAGCAAAGAGGAAAGATGGGGAAGGAGAAAGATGTTTTTAATTTGACTAAAATTTACCAGCTGGTTATAACCATGGAATTTTAAAGTACGGAATCTGGCAATACCTGAACAATGTGCTAACATGCAGAAAAACACTGAAAATTTTTATTTAAAAAGGAAACCAAGGATACAGACTCTAAGTGGAAGGGATAGATACAGCAATGTTTGCTGTCACATTGACTGATACAATTTTATATCTTTAATAATGAACTGGAGAAAAAAAAAAAATCAGATATTGATGAAACATAGAGATGATCCCAAATCCTAAAGCATGGGAAAAATATTATCAGAAAGTCGATTATTTTACTCAAAGATATGCATTAACTAGAACTGAGACTATAGACAAAATTTAAGAGAAAAAAGTTGCTTGGCAGACCTTGTACTAAAATACTGACCCAAAACAGAGGTAAATTGAGGCAGGTTACATTTATACCTCACACAGATGCTGGAAAAGTGAGGGGGAAGAAGCAGACACCTCCATCCCACGTGTTACCTTCTCTGAGCACTGCACTTTTGATCACCTCTATGCATGTTGGAGATTCCCAAGTGATTTCAACAATTAGATGTGAACTTTAGGCAGTATTGATTATGAAGATCAAGGAGTAAAGGAAGCAAAGAATACACAGACTGCTTACAACAGAGGCAAATGAAATGAAGGAAAGGTTTTCTGGGGTCAAGAGGGGGCACGGAACTTTCAGAAATGGCTGCTAGACAAAAGAAATAACTTTTACTGGCAGTAATTGGATAATAAAATAGCTGCATGGAAAGAAGGCAGAAAAGCCAACCCTCAAGATTCCTCCATAAAGGAGGGGACTATTCCTAGTCTTCGATTCAAGGGACATTTCAAGCCTCATATCAACCGTTTAGAATTTTAATTTTACCGTCTGTCTAGTTCAAAGATGCTATTTAAGTTCTTTTCTTTTTATTCTCATGCAATTGACCTTTTGAACATCAAACCTGCCAGAATCAGCTACAAGAGAAATAAGCTCTTCAGCCACTGCAAAGAAAAGCATGAACTATCTACAAGTAATTTCAGCTTGCCACTGAAGCTATTCAAAAGGCATCCCGGTTCATTTGGTTTTAAAAAAGAGAAACAATCACTTTTCTTTGTTCAGAAACATGGGGTTGTCTATAAAAACATGGAATATGCAAGACTGATTGGTTCTTCCTAGGTGGTAAAACAGGAAATGTTAACTGCACACCAAGACGTTCAAACCCTCATCCTACTGGCAGGGTCCTCACTAACATGAGGCTAAAACACATGAAAATGCACAGGATGTGGCTCTGGGTCAGATCTGAGGTTCAGATTTAAATGGTTCCTCTCTCTAAAACCCAAAAAGAGGAAATTTGCAATTTTACCTTATAAACTGTAATACAAAGGACAGTTTTTATGATGGCCATGACTCAAAAGAAGCTAGGCCTTTTTCTTTTTTAAAATAATGCATAAAAGCGAGTAACAAACCCCAGGAAATCTGCTTTGGGCGTAGATCAAATCCAGACCATCTCTGCTGACAGAGAAAGTTTGGAGTGTTTGAAAACAGGAAAGTTTAATAGAAACCGTTTTGTGACTTTAACTATTGCTACAAGGCACTCATTAAAATGCTACAGTACATTAGCCTTAAGTTATTGCTGCATTAAAATATCCCTAAGGTGTAAAAATACAATAATCAAAACATTTCAGTCACTGCCTGCTGCTTTACCTGGTCACTGCCAGCCACACAGGTTGGGTTCATGTCTATGTCATTTCAACCTGATACATTTTGAGGGTTTTTTCCCATCTTAATAGCCTGAAATTTATTTATTTAGCTGTATTATATTGTGTTTCTCATTGCCATTTCTGAGAGAAGAAAACATGCAATTTCTGTGCTTTTCCAGGGAATTTAGTCAGAGGAAACACATCAGCTGGGAGCACAGTGAACAAAATTGCCCGTGAGATGATGGATATCCACTGACAAAGCTGAAAAGCAGATGGCTTTTGTTTCTGTTTCAACCCAACAGCAGAGAAAACTCCAATTCCAATATTCTAAACTGCTAAGGTTATTGTCAATAAATGTGATTTCCATTTGTATGATTAGCCTGAAAAAAAAATAAATCAGGCTCTTAAGACTGGGTTCATCTACTGATCAGACAACTCAACAAGATGTCAGCAATCTGAAATGTAGCCAGTAAAAACAAAAGGACATTCAGACTCCACCAGCCCTGGGCTGTGCTGACACTTTGCTGCAGTTTGATGGTCACAACACCCATATGAACAACACACAAAAAAGTTTCTCCAATATTCCCCATAACATAAAGCTCATCATGCTAATTTGAAAATAAAAATACTGTAGCATTTTAATTGAAAAGAATCAAAAATATATGCTAGCCATTTTCCACTTATTTTTTTTCAACAGCAATCTATCAAGGAATCCTTAACTAAGGGATGAATTCTTACATCCCATCTCTAACTAGGAAGACTATGGGCTCAAACCCTTTCTTAATTTTTTTGAAAAAGGATCTAAAGTCTTCAAATACAAAGTTTAAAAGCGTTTGAACAACAAATGACCACATGCCATGAAAAATAGAGGGGAAAATTACCAAAGGGCCTGCTTTGTATATAAAGGTCAGTGCTTCTGATATTTTCAGACCAAAAGACACTGTTTTACCTAAACAAATCCAGAAATTAATGGGGATTTCAAGGGAAAGGAATGTATCTGCTTTGTGCAGTTAGCAGGGATCTTTACTACTCACTTTACTTATTCCATCTTTCTTTCAGCAACTACTGAATTAGTGCACATCAGTTCACCAAGAGCTCTGCAAGATGTACATGCCTCAGATATGGAAGGAATGTGGTGGTGTCAACCACAAAGCCACAGCAACCAGCTGCAGAGCAATCTCAGACCAATATTGCTTTTTTTATGTCCTCAATGACAAATTTAACAAGAGACCAAAAATGGGCAAGAGCTCATTCCTGACACCCTACAAAGTTCCCTCTCTCACAACACACAGCTCCTGGATGTCACAATTTGGATACTAGTTTGGGACACCCCCACATTCTGGTTTTCCCTTTCTGCATCTGTTTCTATCCCAGCATCTGTGCTATGGGAGCTCTGTGCCATTCAAACAGAAGCAAAAAGTGGGGAAGAAAAATTAGTCTGGCAAGTTTTCAGCTGCTTTATGATTCAAACTCCTTTTTGTCTCCTGCAGCACAATGTTATCGACCCAATCTCTTTGCCCGTGGAGCAGAGAGCATTTGGATCACATTGCTCATGTCTGCTTGCTGATCACCCTCTGCTCTAATTTCCCTGATTATTTAGAGCCCTCATACTCTAAATTCAACACATTCAAACTCAATTTGGCATATATGGATTACTTCTGTATCACTCCCAGGACAACTGCTGGTACCCAGGCAAATATCCCTTGTTTATAAAATGCCTCCAAAAGCTTGAAGAGAAAGTGGCTGCAGGTGCTTCTACATGGCCATAGACAATAAGGGATACTTCCCTATGTGGTTACAAGCAGCAGAAGCTGGAATTAATGTGTGCCTAAGTTGGACCCCTGCCCCAAGCTTCACAACTCTTTGTTGTGAACGAGACACAAACACAACACAATGTGTCTTTGTTCACACACAACCTAACTCTGCAAACTTTCAGGGTGAGACTTCCAATCCTAATCCATCTGGAGTCAAGCTCAGCCTCAGCAGATTCCTCCTGGGATAAATGTGGCCGTACCTCTCTCTTCCAGCAGCAGAGATTCCCCACAGCAGTGGGACCAGGCAATCACCCAGTGCTTCTTGCCATCCTGTGCAGAGAAAGACTCTAGCTCCCTCTCTAGCTCAGCACCAAAGCAGGACAGGATACTTTTCCTCTACACTTGCAGAAAATTTGTTTGCAAGCTGCAGAAGTTAAACTTCTATGGCATTTTGAACCTCTCCATCATTACTTAATACCTCCCATAAAAGTTACAGGTAGCAGTTTTGTCTTGATGCCTGCAAATACAACATTCTTTAAGAAACCCGTGACCCTGTTGGCTTTTGTGTTTTGTTTTTCCCTCTGGAAGATGATCACACTTGTCCCAGGATGAAAACAACTGCCAAGCAATTACATTTACAATGTAGACATTCTTTGGTAGATCCTTTAAAAAGAGGAAGCTGGTATTTTTACTCCTGAAGTCACACATAACCATTTAATCAGAAGCATCCAAATCACTTCAAATGAGTAAGCATCACTGAGCTGGCTCTGCAGGGGTTCTGTGTTTGAACAGGTGAGCTCCCAGAGCAGCTGAGCACCAACAGTGCTGCAAACTCTGGGCTCTGCCAAGGGATGAGTAATGGAACTTGGAAGCTCCTGTGAGTGATCCACCTCTTAGTGCCACTTGATAGATGAAGTACTTTTCATATTAGAAATCCCTGCATTTTAACTACATTGCAATTACACTGCACACCATAACAAGCATCAGCTCGACTCCAGCTACACAGTGAGCAGTTATCACACCTTCCTCACACTTAAATAAGAGGTAATTGCAGTTACATCACCCTCATCACAAAAAGTCCTTTTTGAGTAATTAATGACTTTGATTAAAGCACAGCCATGCTGCCTAAGTGCATTTTGGTGACAGATGAAGACTAATGAATGTGTCACAAACCTGTGCCATGGCAGCCAGGCACACACAAACCACAGGGCACTACAGAAGTGCTTACTAAGCACCACAGAGCACTCAACACTTTGATATCAATGAGGCTGATGAAAAGCACACCAGACTTTCTAATAATTCCAGATACAACATAAAATTTTGATAATTTCTCAATTAATCACCATTTCCCATCCTTTACAACATGGTTCTGTGGTTTTTTTCATTAAGGAAGTTCCATGCAAATGAGACAAGTAATTTTTTGCATACTTTCCCCCCCAACTAGTTTCAATAAATTAAATTGATTAGTTTAATTTTGTTAATAAATGAAATTAAACCATTTATCAACAGTGACTGTCAATCAAAGTCATTTGGGCTTAGCAGTCTCAGTCCTAACATCTCCCTAGGTCCTTGGCATAACCACACACACTGAGCCCACATGGACTCACAGTTCCACTGATTCATTACTTGGGTAAAGCTGCATTTATTCTGTACATAAATGCATCTCTATTTGATTGAACGGCTCTTTTATCAATATCTGGCTAATTTCAATCCCCCTCAGAAGACTAATAAAGAAAAGAACAAGCCCAATCAAGGATAGCAACAATTGAGATATCCATAGGTAAATAATGGATGATTTTAGCAGTGCAACAGCCTGCCTGGCTGACCAGGGGGGTTTCAGGATACAAGGGGAGAAGTTGGCTTTTTTTGATAGTAACTGCTACACAGTACTAGGGTATAAATAAATCAAGGAACAAATTCACTGATCCCAGCTCAGAGAATTCAGCTGCCCTCACACAGAAAACTTCCTTTCCCCATCAGGGCACAGACACTTCATGTGGCACATCAGAGTGAACGGCAGGATGAGGCTCAGTCTGGTGGCACCACTCAGAGGACAGTGATGGGAACATGACATCCCTGGGAATTAAGGCAAAGTGGCACCCAGGAAGAGGCACTCAATCAAGCACCAGGCATTTCCCTTCTCCTCCAGACCCCTGGTGCCTTATGCAACCTCCCCCAGCCCCAAGGCATGTCCTAACTACAAAGGGATTGTAGGATTACAGGTCATAATTTATGAGCAGTGTTCCTCTTGGACATGTTGAGATAAATTCCACCTTGTAGTTCTGATCACACTGTATTTCCAGACAGGAGACAGAACACAAATACCCTTTGAAGCTGTAAAATTCCTGCTCCTGGTGTTTTACTGTTCATTTTGTTGAGATTGTGGAATCTCTATAGCTACCATGACTACATCTCTCTGATTTTCAAAAACGTTTCAGCCCTTGGTAAACGTCACCCTTAATTTAAGTGCTGTGTCAGAACTGGCTCCTCTTTGGGAAAATGCAGCAGGCGCACACACAGTTATCATCTTCCTTGAATTACCTTCAGAGGAAGTAGAATACAACCCTTTGAGAGAAGCCCTGTGATTGCAACACCTAGATAATGTTACCTCTCTTCTTCATAAGTGGTGAAAAATCAATGAGCTTGACTAAATTAATTTACTTCAACCTCAGCTCCTGTCAATAGCAAACAAATTATTTGAGCTGGGGCTCTGTTCAGTGAGCTATAGATACAGTCAATAACTCATCAGTAAATGCTGGCTCCAAAGTGAAGCTTCTTAGGTGTCTAAATCACTGTCTCAAACTATGCATATTTTGTATGTAACGCAACATTTGGGTTGGTTTTCCAGATAGAACATCAACACACCTCTGCTCCTGTCACTGTAGCTTTAACACAGGCTTCTCCCTAAACACACCCAGGTCTTTACTGTCCAAATCCAGCCAAATCTGCCTCCCCTCTTCTGGCAAGCACCTTGTCACTGGAATATGAAGTTAAAGTCCTGTATTCTTAGCCCAGCTCTCTCACTTGTCCTCTTTACAACGTGGTGGCAAGAGGTGATTGATTTATGGTGCCTCTAAACCAGGGCTCTGGAGATGCAAAAAAAGAGAGAAAGCTTCTCGAGTCTCCCACTTCCTCAGTGTGTCTTTCAGGTCACTACATCAAAGCAGGCAATGCTGTTCCCTGATTTAAGGGAATGCAATCCAATTGCCCATAGCCAGGAAGATAAATGAGGCGTTAAGAAGCAATAGCTCTGGGCCCTAACTCTTAACTCTCCAACAATGCTGAGCCAAGCTGGAGGTAGGTTCTTCTACCTGGGACAGAGGTAAGGATTCATTCATCCACCCATCCTCTTTCTGATTTTCTTTCAGCTAACAAAATAATGTTGGTATTTCCATGCTTCAGACACACCCCATGCCTCTGGATTTAAAACATTTTTATGAGCCTCCTACCAAAACCCAGCTGTGGCAAGCAGGTAAACTTTGGTGCCAGCTTGCTGTTGTGACTGAGGCATCCCTTGGCTGATACAGGAGAAGTGGAGCCCAGATCCCCCAGGACCCTGCCTGGCTCCTGGGCACAGCAACTCAGCTCTGGGCTGGGGGCTCTGCTGTCAGCAGCTCATGGGACAGAAACTCAGCCTCAGATTGCTCTGAGCAGCTTTTGGGAACAACAAACAGCAAAGCAGCATGGCAAAATCCAGAAGTTTATCTTGTCCTTCAGTAAACTGGCACAGAGCCATGGAAATCAATGAAACAAAGCTCATTTACACCCCCACAGGCTCAGACCTTCTGTTTGCTGAGTAATATTTGCAAGCTTGTAAGATACCACAAACTACAAGAATGCTTCTCCCTCCCAACAGCTGAGAGAGAAATCTCTCCATGCACACATCAATTTACAACACAAATAACACCTTCCAACAGGGTACATTTACGCTGCTGCTTGGCAAGGAACAGCAATGCATGCAATGGATGATCCAGTGTCTGCGCTGGAGGAACCAGAGTTCAATGATATTGACTTCTGGGCAGCAATGATTTTGTCCAAGGTGGTTAAGGTTAGTCACGTGTGCAAGTGCCTTGCTGAACCCAGGCATTCATCATTTGAGTGTCTCAGGCTCTCAGATCATCCAGTCTTTCCCTGCAAGCAAACCAATCCCTGCACAAACCACCTTGTGCTACTTCTTTCTTATTAAGGTGGTAGAAAAAGAAATGGGTTTGTTTGTTTGTTGCCATTTAATTATTAATATGAAGGAACTCTTTCCCCCCAGTTCTCCACTTTTAAAATTTAAAGTTCAGGATTTTAGCAATGAAGAACTGCTTTAAAATACTGTGATGTAAAATGCAAGCCTAGTAACCCCGACAAGACAAGGCATTAAGTTACAGGGTTTGGCAAATTACACAGCTTTTTTTTCAACTCCTGTTCTAGCTGACAAGAGAGCACAATGGAGGGCAGTGGCAAGAGGAGGAGAAACTGTATCCTTGTGTTTTCATCATTAGAAGAGAATGAAAGGACAGCAGTGGCACAGCCAGACAGGGCAGGGTGAGTTCTGCCCATCTCTCCCTGCAGTTGTGGGATGTGGGAGTTGCTACGGAAGCACTGAACACTTCTGTTTTCATCCTTAACACCACAACAGAAATTACAGCTTCGACATTAGCCAGATTCAAATGACATTAAATATCACTGTCAGATGTTATTTTTCCCTTGCCAGAAATATGTCCAATTAACATAAAAATCAGACATTTAACATGCAGATGAATTAAATTATTAGCTAGTTAATGCAAATATCATCTTGACACTATTAACCCTGCAGCAACTAGATCCTGGTTTGTACCACAAACCTCTGACCCACACTCTTCCCCTTCAGTCTGGAACTTTCTGACAATTTGAGTCGAGGTATTTATCACAAATATCTGGCCTGTTTTCCAAATACAAACTATGCCATAATTTGTCTGAAAACCACCTCATTTTCCAGGGGTTTGTAATCACCACAGAAGCCATGTCTGAGCATCTCCTGCAGCTCTACAGCCACAAAAATCACACCTGCAAATTAGTGACCCCATCGGAATCAGAGAATTGGTAAAGAAGAAACCAAGAAGTTCAGCTGGAAGCGAAGAAGGCAAGGGAGGTACCAAAAATAAACTCCTCTTGCACTTGAGAAATGGGAATTAGACCTTACTCCAAGAGTAGCTTTCTTTATCCTGCCAAGAGAAGCAGCTTCGTTGCCAAGGCAGGAGGGGTCCCATCCCATTAAAAGCTGCCCTGGACACATCTGTAATTGGGAGTGTTCAGGCCTTGTTTGCTGTGAACAAACCCCAGTAGATGCTGGCCCAGAAATTGCTGCCATTCATTTGATAGGTTTGTGCTTGGGCTCTTGCTGCTGGCAGTCTCTCTCCTAAATAATTAAAGATGAAGGATGGTTTCTCTGTTGGCAATTCCTCTAAAAAATGGGATATTTGGAATAGTCCTTGAAAGCATGCTGGCCTTATTACTGGAGAAAAGATGACATTGGGCAGTGTCTGAAGCACTGTAAAATGCTTATCCTTGCTTCTAATTTCCTTAAAAAGATGTCACGTCAATTTTCAAAGTTATTTGGGAGCTGCAAGATTATTAAAATGGAACTTTTGTTTAGGGAAACACAAATGTGGCCACAAAAATTAATTCAGGTTGGGGAATAAGTATTTAAAAATTGAACAGATATCTCTTAGGGCTTGGTTTTGTTTGGTTTTATCCTGAAGTGGAAAACCTGAATACTGCACTAAAGAGCATCCACATTTTGGTAGAATCCTGCCTGGATACCTGTGCCAGTAATTATCACTGTCAGGCAGGATAAAGTACTTTATTGAATTTGTCTGCATTTGCTGTTTTCTTCTTTGAGGCCATTTTGGCTGTAAATTCTCACATGGAGTTCCTGCCATAAGCCCAATTAGTTGGAAATACTTAGGCAAGAGGGAAGCAGCTGCTGCCAAAGGGAAAGCAGAGTATAAGATGCTTCCAAACCTTGCCCCAACTTCCCTCCAAAAATCAACTTGACTTTTTCCCCTCATTTCTCTTACACAAATCTCGGGAACAGGGCAGGCAGCGAAAACGGGGGAAAACCCGGACTGGATCTTGCTTGGACACCGGCAACGGGGAAAACCCGGACTGGATCAGTTCCACAAGTTTTGCACGGATCACCAATACCTTCATCCAAATTTTGGCTTTGATTTTTATTTCATTTTGAAAATAGAAGGGATTTTTTTTAACTTTTGTGAGCCTGATCTTACTTTCACTAATGCCAATGGAAAGACATTAATTTCCACAGGAGCAGCCTCTCAATTTTCATTGCCAGTATCTAATATCTAGAAGTCTTTCATTTGCTGCAAGAGCAGAGCCACAGGTATTTCTTACCGAAGCCAACAGGAAACCTTCTCCCCTTTGTTTCAATGGATTAACAAAGCCCAGACTGCCCCATTAGTTTTGCAAGGTAAGAGGATCAGGAGTTTTAAGAAAGCCTCAAGATCAATGATGTGTTTAACGTAAGCCAATCCACCCACCCTTTATGTTGCTGTCTCCCTTCTTGTCTGCAAAGGGCCTTGATTCCAAGTCTACACATTCCTAAAAATCCCACAAGACGCTGCCATTACTCTCTCATCTGCTGCATTTCCCATTGTTTAAAGCCACAGGATTGTTACAGAGATCCACACTTAGATTTTCAGCAGCTCCAGATGTGAAGGAGCGGTTTATGACTTCTGGGAGTTGAAGTGAAAAATCCCAACGTGCTGATGACCATTTCTAACATCCAACCCTCCCCTGAAGGTTTAGGATGAAAGACAACCCTTCACCCACAATGTCCTTCCAGGAGCAGTGATGGAAAATCAGCTCTTTGCTGTCTCAGACACACAAGGCCAAGTTCTCCTGCTAAAAAAGCATCTCCATGGAAACAAGTAGCTGCTCTACCCCTCTTGCCTAAGGCGAGCAGGACTAGGGAAAATGACAGTAGCTCTAGGAATAAAACCAGCCATGGCTTCACAATACTATTACTCCATGCACTGTTCTTGTGCCACAGACAGAAATTTCACCTCTGCTTTTGAGGAAGAGGCTGTGGAAATGGCCATGCTCTCACAGTCTCCCTCTCCCACAGATTTTGGGATTTTGGTGGGTTTTTTTCCCTAATGGTTGCCAGGATGAGCTCAGCTGCTCCAGCCAGACTTCATGTTTGTTCCTGATGGCTCTGGCAGCTCAATGGCAGGCAAGGTCGAATATTAAACACAATTAGCTGCTCCACACAGAAATTAATCCCAGCTATCTTCCATTTAGTGGAAGCCCCTTGCAATTAAAAAGCACTTCTGAATGAAGTGACTTGCAGCCAGGAATAAAAATTTCCCTGATTGTTATCGAGGGACATATACTCATTCCAGTCCAGAGCTGTGTGGACAGAATGTGAACAGCAGGAATGCAAAAACAAGTCAGAAAGCAGAGCAAAGGAATTTTTACCACCACCACAAAAAAACCCAACAACTCTAAACAAACAAAAAACCCAAACCCAACCAACACCAACCCAAACCTGCCATTTCATTTTAGAGCAAATGTTTGGAAAACAAAAACAAAAGTCAAATGCCATTTGGTTAGGGGCAAGCAGGTCACTGCTAAGTAAGCACTGTCTCCTCCACTCCATGGAAAATAGCATTCAACTTTTCTGCCATTTAAGAAATGTTTGAAGATATTTCTAACAAGAGAAAACCAACCAGCCCTAAAAAGCTTCAGGTTACCATCTCAACAGATCCTGGTGCTGTACTGACAAGGTTTCTCCAGAAGAGCTGAAGGTTTGAGGGGTGTCCTTTTTTGGATCCTCCCTGCAACCCACCTCAAACCAAACCCATAATTTTGGCTGTAAACCACACTCCACTCAAGCACAGATTTACCTCTAGCAGCACCTGGTAAGATTTGGGGGCTAAATTATGGCTTGACTTTGTTCAGGCATCTGAGCTGAAGGTGTGGTGAGCTCTTGGCATGATGAGTTTCTGTATCATTTCCTACACAGGGCTGATTGATCCCCTCATGCTCACATTCATTAACTCCAGCTGAATGATTTTTATGAAGAATACTTGTATGTTGCTCAATCTGCTTCCTGTTTAGAGGAAAATAGCCACTCTTAAAACATTTCTAATCAATTCATTTTTTCAGAGGCATTGTGATAGCTGCTGTTAAGAAATAAAATAAAGCTCCTGCACCCTGTGGAAAGGCAGAGGGGAGAGAGATCATTTATAATGAGATTTTGTAAGGAAAAAAGGCAATTAAAACTGGAAATAGAAGATTAAAAAAGAGATACCTCAGCAGCATATTTGATCTTGATTTTGTTGTTTGTTTAACATCTAAGGCCAGGTACTGGTTTGCAGACATCTGTAGAGTCCTGGTGAAATAAATGCAGCTGAATCAAAGATACCAGCTGATGATAAAATCCATCACATCTGGTGCACGCTGAGGGAATATTAAAGTAGATAATGAGCAATATAGATCACTGTGATGGTGCTGCTGTAATCCAACAGCAGAGATCTTGTCCCTTCACATCCCTGAGAGCTGCCTGTGCTGGTGCTAAGCAGAGCTGTCACATCTCCCTGCCTGAGGTTTGTTAGTGTGGGGGGAAAAAGGAAATAAAAAACCAACCAACACCAAAACCATTCTGATTTAAGGTTTAAACGTGCCAGCCTATCAGACAGGCTTGACAGGTGATTAAATGTCTTGCTGTTCTGAGTGAAGGCACAGGGGAAATGCTTTTCTTTCAGGACCAGGGTGTGCATCTTGTGGTGTGCAGCCCTGAGGGAAACAGCTGAGAGAGAAAGGCATTACTCAGAAGGGAACGGTTTATTTGGTTACTCCTTATGTGCCATAGGGGAGTAAAAGCTGGAAGCAGTACAGGTTCAGGAGAAAATATGGCATAGTACAGATTATGAGTGATATATACGTATAATTCATAATAATTGAAATAAATGCAGGATAAAATACTTTAAGCGCTTGAAAAACTCTGTTCTGAGTAACTTTAGAAGGCAAGTGTGTGCTTTTTGCTCCCAAAGTGGCTTTCCTCCCACTGCACACCCACGAGATGCACGTACAGGATAGCACAGGCCCTTCCAGCAAAGCTCTAATTGCAGCTGCTGCCGGAGTGAGGGGTCTCCTTCCACAGGAGAAAGGCAAATCCTTTGGCCCCAAGCTTGGAGGGGATTCATTACCATGCAAAATGGCTGAGGAAGCAAGTCTGCAAAATGGCTTTCACTCCCAATAGCACCTCATTAGCAGCACAAACTGTCATGATAAAGAATTCAAATGCATTCAAGCCAACCAGTCCTCTTTAATGTGCCAGGCATAGTTTCTTATGTTAAATAATATATTTTCTCCCACACAGCAGCAGAACATCTCACCTACTTTCAAGCTTTTATAAAAATCACAGTATTTGACTAATTCCCATCATATCAAAGAACATTTTTAATATCAGCTGGAGGAAAGGGGTCGCTCTCATTGCTGGCAGTTTCCACCATCAAAGTGGGTATAATTTGATTCTACATAAACCAAGCAGTGCATCTCTTCTGAGAATATAGATCTCCAAACATGACACAAACCACTCAGCAGAATCCACAATAACGCTCGAGCACCATTTTGAAGTGAATTACTTGAAGCCATGTACCAACTTTCTCTATGCCATGTTAGCTTTCTCTAAACCCACTAGTTTACACACACTTGTACTTTGAACACAATCCTCAGATCAATACTACTCACCCAAATAATTGTTTTTAAGCTCTTAAACGAGAAATACCCTCTACTGCAAAGTGTGCTCCCAGCTAAAGATGGCAGAAAGGTTGTTTCAAGGCTGTAGTTGCTCTTACTTGATGGGAAATGGGACAAAAGTAAACACCAGAGGGAAACAGCCCAACATGAAACACACTGAAATTCAAGAATATGACTTACACCACAGAAAGCCATTCTTAGCCCTCTTTCTGAAGTATTTAACTCCTCTGCTTTGGCGATTTCAGGGATCTGACAGGGTTTTTTTAATACAGTACTTGGAAGTCTGTGTTTATGCCACATGTAATTGGAAAATGTTGGCAGGGTGCACTCTTGATACCTGTTGGCTGCAGCCTCAGAGCCCAGGGATGGAAAACAATCCATATGAAGGACTGGCAGTATCAGGCTTGCTCTGCAGGGTTACAGGAAGGTCTTTAGAGAGCCCAAGACTGTTCTTAGTAACAATGGCACGGTTCTGTGCAAGGCCCAAGACATCTGCTGTGTTTTGGGACATCTATTAAATCCCAAGGATAGCTCAACTTGGCAGGACTCTCTCATTTATAAAGGTACTCGCTCTGCATGCACAATTCCTGCTCCTGGGGCAAGAGATGCTGCAGCTCCTGTCAGCAGCACACTGCAGTCTGGGAGCTGGGGATCCTTCAGGATCCTAAAATGGATTGTCACACATGGAAAAAACAAAGGCTACATCAATCCCCTGGAAAAGGGTTACGCCTGCTAGAAACTAAACCAGTCAAACAGCTGAAAATCAGAGCTAATGAACCTGTACTTGTCTTTCCCAACTGCTGCTGCATTTGTCTCAAGCAGCTTTTGCAGCCAGGCCACAGAAGCAGATATTCCCTGAAACTCCCATAACAGCTGGCTTCAGCAGCTTTGATGCAAGAATTTCTCTTGTGATTCATTCCTTGCATCTGATGATAATTTCTGAGGGGAAGCAGAACTACTGGCCTTCCATCAGAGAAAGCCAACATGGCAGCAACAGCTTCAGAAAGAAAGATGATGCAGATCACTCCTGTGCGAGTCCATGTCTCTAATCACTGGCGTGATTGATGCTGAAGGGCCTGGCCTCCTGCATCTCAGCATTTACCATGGGAACAGCAATTCCAGGGAGCAGAAAGGCCAATTCCAGGGATGCTGCCTTTTAATCACTGACTTGTTTTGGGCTGCAGGTAAAGGGCTTTAGTAGAACCCTCCCACTGGCTGGGCACAAAGCACCTGCTCACAATTAACATTGCAACATCAGGCTGGTTAAGATTTTTCTAACCTGGGAAAGAATGTTAGCCAAGGTTTGGATTAGTTTGAATTTTAAATGAAAAAGAAAGGGAAAAGTACCAAAGAGGATAATAGCCAAGAATTAATTTGTGAGGAAGAGCCTGGAGATGGCCAAACTTCAGCTACCTGATACAGCTAAATCAGAGCACCATCAACAGCAGCTAAAAGCAGCAATTTCATCCTCCCTTCACCCAGGCATATTCCCAGGTCAAGTGCCAGAGGCTCTGCAATTGCTGAGGTGGGTGCTCAAACCCAAGCCCTGCAGAGCAGCATTTTATACTGGGTGAAGCAATTTAAGCCCTCCAGCCTGGAGTGGGGACAGCAGTGGAAATCAGGGTGAGCTGATTCCAGTTTCCTTTTGGGAAAAGTTGGGCTTCACTGCCAGCAAAGTCAGGGGTATGGATGCAAAGCTTCTTGTACATCTTAAATCTCTTGTGTAAGAAATGGGCAAGCACCAGAGCAGATTCTGACCCAGCACAAATTCAAGGACTTCATTAACTCAGTCCCAGAAAGACACTCCTTGTAACTGCAAAAAAAGTTTTTAGGGAAAAAAAAAAGTCTATATTAGCATCTCCAAAGTCACAAATAATGTCTCATATTTCTAAGTATATAACCGATGCCTGGGATTTATTGTAAAAAGTAAAGGCCACTATTATAATGACTTCACTAAAAGTCATGAAATATTGTGGAAATGAAAAACTGCAGAGTTCTCTGGCACATTTGACTTGGGAATGGGCAATATATTTGCAAGTAAAATCAGTTTAAAGTATTATATAATTGGATGAATAATCAAAAAATGCTCATTAAAGCATCAAAGGATGCTGATTTAGCAAAGCGCTCTCCTCTGACCTTCAGCGCTTTACGTTGTCCATTTTGACTGTTTCTTGCTGCCTGCCAAACAGAATAAATCCTGACTTTGGAACTACTCTTCAGCAACTCCCACTTTCAGCCATTTCCACCAGATAAAAATGTCCTTTTATCCCTCTAAGAGGTGCCTATGCAGTGGTGGGTCCCTGTGAGCACACCCTGGTTCACTGCTGCATGAAGTCAGTAAGAAAAAATGAAACCATTTCCTCAACCTACTACTGATCAACAGTTCAATACAGGGGCAAATAATTTTAAAGTAACGTTGTTCCCAGTATTTTTTTTTTCCCCAGAATATCATGAGACTACCATAGAAAGCTGATCTCCAAGGACCTGATTCCCTGTGGTCAGAGTTAAATACATCTTTTAGACATGATTCTGTGAGACAACAACCAAAGCAAGCACATGTAACAGTTATTATTCTGTTAGTCATAATTTCAATCAGCAGGCGTCAAACATCATTAGCTGTGATAGCTTTGGGATTTTGAGATTTTTTTTAATGAAATACAGTCTTAATGGAATACAGTGAGGTGTATTTGTAATTATGTATCAGCTTGGCATTTGGCTTTTCCTCCAGGGAATACAAAAAGACAATAGATGTGAAGAAAAATGACAAAAAGGAAGCTCTACTGTAACTCTCAACAGAAAAGAAAGGACAGGAAAAAGCCAGAACCACAGATCTTAAGCTACCAAAACATACTAGGAGTAGATTTTAACACCTCTGACTTTTGGGGTTTTTTTTTGTAGTTTATTTTTTAAAACGGCAGTAGCTCAGTCCTGTAGCACAGGGGGAGGTTCAAGTCTTAATGATGAACAATACTGTGACAAGAGATTGTTTTTTAATAAAGAAATCTGAATTTATTGTTAGAAAAAAACCCATTTGATAGGTTTAAAAACTCTTATGATACCTAGCCAAGCACCTACCAATTTCCTTCTGTAGCACATTATTTTTGGTAGGTGTCCCAAAATGGTCTTTTAATACAAAACCATGTTAGCATTGGTTCTATACCAAATCTTTAGCTGCTCCAACTTAGATCCCTACAAACCATTAAACACATGTTCTGTTCACTTAAACAACTTCACAAAAGCCATTACTAATTTTCCAACTAACAAAATGATTTCCATATTAAAAATGAATGCAAACAGAAGCCAGTAATGGTCCATTTCATAAGCAAGACATATAGAAGAAGAAAACATTAACAAGTTCTTGTATATTTTTCCTCTCTATTTACATTTAAACTCGATAAATGTTTCAGGAATATTTGATGCACATGGCAAAAATGCCATTAACACAATTCAACCCTTCCTCCAAGGGCCCCATCCCCACCATCATTCCCAGCTGAGCTCTTTAACTGCAGCTGCCACCACCAAGTACTTTCAGAGAAGATACAAGCCATAGGTAGATGCAAATGGTTCATTTTTAATTTTTATAGTAAGAGAAGCCACTGAAAACTGTGTTTATTGTTACCATGCAGGAAAAAAACCTTCACGAGACCCAAGAACAGTAAGAACAGCTTTGTTTTGAATCACAGTGTTTCCACCCTCACTCAATCAGGCAAGTGAGACATGTTCTTCCCTCACACAGCAAACACCTCTTCCCCTCACTCCTCCATTACCAACATTTGGGGGAAAAAAAAACAACCCAAAACCTACAGTTCCCCCTTCTTTAAGGCCCTTCTTTTTCAAGGCACAAGAAAGCAAGTTTTTCATTTTTTCACTTTGTTCCTCATTTTTTTTAGCAAATCAAACCAAAATAACAAAAAACAAAAACCCTCAAGCCCAAAACCCCCACCAAACCCCAGAATATGAAATTAAATGTCACGAACCTCACAAGCCACGAACGTATTC
Organism: Parus major; assembly: GCF_001522545.3. Lineage (NCBI taxonomy): Eukaryota > Metazoa > Chordata > Aves > Passeriformes > Paridae > Parus > Parus major. Next base: position 2,086,709 of record NC_031770.1, read on the forward strand.
AGCTCTTAAATTCACAAACCCCACAAATCTCTTCAGTCCAAATAACAGCGCCGTTTTCCCGTCCAAACCAGGTCCCCACACGGAGCCGCCTCAGCCCTCAGGCGCCCACCCGGCTCCCGCCCTCACAGAGAGGCGCCTGCCGCCCTCAGCCATGAGGGGTCCGGGCACGGGAACAGCCTCTTTCCCTCAGTACTCCATTACCAACATTTGGGGAAAAAACCCCAAAACCCCACAAACAAACAGTCCCCTCCATTACGTAAGGCCCTTTTTTTTCAGGGCTATTGCACAAGAAAGCAAGTTTTTCATACACATTATTCCTTAATTAAGTATTTTAACAGCTCAATCCTGATAGCAAAAACAATCAAACAAACACATCTCAAACACATCCCCCCACCAAGCCCCAGCACTTTCAAATACCGAGAATATTAAATTATACTTCATAAACCTCACAAAAGCATGAACATATACAAGTTCATGAAAAAACACAAATCTCTTCTGTCCAAATAACAGTTCCCTTTTCCCGCCCAAACCAAGTCCCCACACGGAGCCGCCTCAGCCCCCAGGCGCTTACCTGGCTCCTGCCTTCCCAGAGAGGCGCGTGCCGCCCTCAGCCATGAGGGTGCCGGATCCGGGAATGTCCCACAGCCACGGAGGAGACGGACCCAGGAATATCCCTCAGGCACGAGGGAGCCGGGCCCGGGAATGTCCCTCAGCCAGGAGGGAGCCGGGCACAGGAGCACCCAACAAAGGCAGCAGGAGAACCGCCCTGCCTGGCTGCTGGCCTGGGAACGCCGCCTGGCCGGGAGCCGAACCAGCCGCAGGTGATGCCCCCTCGGCGCTCTGGGGCTCCACCGCAGCTGAGGGCAGTTCCTTGATTGCGTGTGCTGCAATAACTCCTTGATTTTGTTCACCTGTTCTTACCCGGCAGTTTTGTCAAGTCTTTGCACCACCTCCACAAATTGTGTTTAATCCAGAGTATGTAATTTGTTTCCTTTGACAATGAGGGAGATAACATACTATTTTCAATACTATGACCAAAGTACCAAATGTCAGAAGAGTTGCCTGCTTTACTTCCAGTTTCCACTTTGACTAAAATTAGCTCTAAAAACCTATCCAGTGCTGCAATCCTTTGAGACAACAGAGGCTTTTCAGGTGTTACTTGTCTTTCACATCAGTCCAAAAAGATTTACTGAGTTCAGCAAATGCAGGACAAGCCCCCTTTTCTGTAGCTGAACCACAGCTGATGGAGAGACCTGTGAAATGAGTGAGTCCTGAAAGAGGAGATGCCCCAAAGGCCCCTCTGTCCTCTTGGCCATACACTCAGGGCTGATCAGCCATTTAAATACTCCTGCAATGGATAAAAGGCAGCACTGCCATGTCTGAGAACTCTCATCATGTAAGCTGACAGAAATGATTGAACACAAATGGGGAAAAGATCAAAGAAGTGTTGTGAGGGCTTTTTTTTTTTTTCTGCCTTTGTACATATATCCCAGATGGACTGTGGCCACATGAGACAACTAAGTATAGGTTTATTAAATTCACATGTAGCCAATGCCACATGTGCCATGAGTTAGCCAGGTGTATGTATGTGTGAGGGCTGGGTTCGCTGCATTTTATGTTACTTCTAGTAGAAAGCCACACAAAATAAAATCTGCGGGCTTTGGTGGTTTGTCTTGTTGCAAACCTATTGTCTGCATGGTTGTTTCCCTTTTATCCCTCAATACAGCAGGCCTTTTCAAGGTACACATAATATTTCCCATCCTTACTTTGAAAATGCTCCACTGACCATCCATAGACCTTGATTTGCTCTCCTTAAGCCACTGACAGTATTTTCAGTCCTTTAGTAGGGCTCAGAAAAATGAAGCTTCACTTTAAAGTCTTCACTGAGCCACCTTGGGCTGGTTTTCTCTGCCCTCACTCATGTGGAGTCTTGTGGTTGCTGTATTTGCAGTGATTTAGGGGAAAACCCACATGAAAAAATTGCTTAGTGAAAGCAAAAATGGTAAGGGTTCTGGAAATGTGATACCAAGTGTCATTACTGAAGGCTGTACTGTAGCATTTATAATTCTGTCTTGGGGAAAAGTCCACTTGGTGACTTACCCATAAAGGGGGATGGTACAGGGAACATGAGAAGCTTCTGTACAAAGGTCTGGAAATATGTATTTGCACAGAACAAAAGGAAAATGGAAAATAGGCCTTAAAACACAAATGAGTTAAAAAAAATAATTTTCCTGGCTCAGAATTTACTATGAATAGATCTTTTCAGACCTAAGCAGTGCTAAGAAATTAAATGCTTCTCTGAAGTCAGGTTTCACCTGAAAAAAGGTGTTCCTTTTTATTTCTCCTTCTCTCACAAGCTCCAACTCCTTTCTCTTGCTTCTTCCCCTTTCTTCCGACACTAAGTAAAAAATTTTAAAAAAGGAGTGGAGCTGGACAAGTTTGATAGTTGGACTCAATTCTTACATTTGTAAAGAGGGTTTTTTATCAGAATAGCTAGCACAAATTGAGAAAACAAACTAGAAATCTATCAACAACAACAACAACCACCTTTGTGGTTTTATGTGCAGATTGAAAGAGGCGTGAAAACAGCCTGTCTCTCTAATATCCCTTTCCTGTGTCAACTCACTTGGAAAACAAAAAATCCCTGCACTAAATAAAGTTCATGGAATGTATTCTGAAGTCATCTCCCTATATTTAAAACAGATTTCTTTCTCATGTCATCCTGAAGTGATGTCAGACATGATTTTGACTTGAACCAGATTAGAGAGCTGGCAGCTGTTTCAGTGCTTGCTCTGCCAAACTGGATTTACCTGGAATCAGGAAGTCTTGATGGTACAATCTGAAAAAATCACTTCTGTAGCCCTGATGGTTATGGGCTATAAAATACCCTTAACAGATAATAATAATCATAGTAGTAATAATAATAACAGAAACAGCAACTACAGATGGAAAATATATTACTCCTTACCTAAAAGCCTAGGATCACTTTCTGCGAGATAATCAAGGCTGAGCTGGAGAATTCTGCTCCAATTTCCATCATTATTGACTGTGTGTGATGTGTCACTTCTCCAAACATGTCGGCACACTTTATATAACTTTTGTAACCTGTGTAACACTGTGCTGTTCCTGGTTAACAGAGACCAATTTTTTGTCAATATGATGCTAATCAATATATTACAGGAGTTGACTGCAGCTGCAACAATCCCAAACATTTATTAATTCCATCAGAAGAAAGGCTGAGTACAAAAGCTGTAAATTTACCCAAAATACCCACACAGGCTTCTAGATTTCATCCAGTTTAATTTTGCATGCACAGGCTTTACCACAGAACTAAGGATTTACACACTGGCTACTTGCTTTGAATGAATTACCAGCAAAAGTCCAATTCTGCTTAGAGAGTTAATGAAATTCACAGCCACAAAACCGATGCCGTGTTTTTAAACACTCCAAGTATTGCATTTGTTTATCAGGCTTTATTGACAAGAACTCTGCACTCAAGCCCAGGGCTGAGATAACTGAAAAGGGTCTATGACAGGATGTTAATTCACTTCTGCAGAGGAGAGGCATCTGGGAGGGTTCCTCGTTTTACAAGTACAACTACAAGGTACATGTCAGCAGAATTCCTAAGGGCCACAGCTCTGGAGTGCCACAGGGCTGGATGCACTCTCCATGCTGCTGCTTCTCAGATCTTTTTGATATTCTCTAGAGAGCTGCTGAAAGAAAAGATAGCATTTCAAACATTTTATTGGACACCCCCAGAAATCTCAGACAGATATCTGTGAGCATGTCTGAGTGAAAGCCCACCTGCAGAGTTGTAAAACACTAGCTTTTAAAATTAAGGTGATTTTCTCCAGTCTTGGGGCTGCTTAACATAGACACTGCTTCTAAAGACAGAGAATTCTGTCCCTGAAGAGTTTCTTCTTCCAGCTACAAGTTGGAAATCCAGCCCTGGAGCAAAACATGGAATCTTAAGTGCAAAGATGCCTGAGTGCCTCCTGTCTTTCAGGGGATTCTCCCAGGCAATATGTTCATGTGGGATTTAGAGGCTTTAGTGCACAGCTCCTTGAACTTACAAGTACAGCCACAAAAATCACCCAAGACATTGCTTTTTGTGTCATCAGAGTGCTACTGTTCCCTACACCAAATCATGGCAATGCTTTTGGCCTCATAAAAACAGTTCATGGACACCACTCATTTCATGGCTTCATTTAGCATAACTTAGGTTGTGAAAGATCTTTAGGATCATCAAATCCAACCAGTGCTTCCATCCCGTGCTGGAATTTCTTTATGTTAGCTGCCAATATTTCAGAACTAGTGGTTCATTCTAATGCCAGGCATTCACAGACAGAATGAAAACTATCTGGGCTAGGATATGGGATTCATTCAGAATGCTTTGCTGACCTGCCTGATCAACAGCCTTTTACACTGTTAACATGATGAAGTATTAGATGGAAAGCAGTGAGCTGTAGTTAGCTGCTTACCGTGTTTCCGGTTGAGAAACATAAGGTGATGTCACAATTTAAAACCTGACAAAATGATGAAATTTTGAATTCCCAAGTGTTGCACAGATTCCTTTCAATGCTTGCTCTGTCACCTTGTCTTGCTCAGTGAGAGGCATGGACTGCGATCAGATTGTCTTTCCCTGGGAATGGAGAGAGTATCTGATACATTCTGGCTCTGAGCCCCACTGGATTTCCCTGAAATACCATTCAGTAGAGACAATTTCCTTTTTTATTATCTCTTTTTCATTACAGTGTTTTCAATTGTACCTCCTTATACTTGCATGACTTTGTTTTTTCACACAGGAATCTTTGCAAACTGTTGTGTTCCCATCAAGGAAAGGTAACAAACCCCACCAAGGCTCTGCAGAAAGGGTCAGGGTCCCTGTGACTCAGAGATCTTGCTGGGAGAAATGGTTTAAAACGGAATTAAGGTCATTGGGCTGAGCAAAGGGAAGGGGTGAAATGGTTCTTCACATGCAAGGCCCAACTCTGATTTTAATGCAAACCACCAGAACTGTACCACCACTTAAAAAAGGTAACCTGTGTTTGTAATGATAGCCATTTAAAAGAGGCTGGGTAGACTGAACAGGAAGAAATAGATTAATAGATCTCCGTGTGAGCATAATTGATTTTGGGAATGTACTCCACAAACCCTTCACCAATGATTTATCTTCATTTGGGGGGTATAACACTGAGTTCAATCAGGTCCTCAGAGAGACATCCATCAAATACATCATCAGCAAAAAGAAGTTCTGCCTTCTCTTTCTATTTTATCTTTCCTTTTGCTTTCATATGACTGAAACAAAACAGGAGATAATTTTTCTTCTTTAAAAGAAAAATAAATCACTGCTAGTTATTGAAGTAATTCTGGGACAAGTAACCCACCAGTACATATAACAATTGAACTTCCCCTTTCTCTGGGTGGCAATTCAGCAGCCAAGAAAGTTTGGAAAGACACGAGGCAAAGGCTGCAGTAAGGTGTTTCAACAGGTTTAGGAAAAGGTGGGGATAGAAAAGAACTAGAGGGGAATCATCAGGAAGCTGCAGCCAGAATTAAAATTACTTTAAACATTCAAATATGACAAAAGAGGATGGAATAAGAACATAATGGTCAGGCATGAAATGTAAAAAGTAAATGTCATGCTATGTCCCAATCACTGTCTTTTTGATTTATCTACTTTTCCTGCATTTACTTAATTGTCAATTCTGAGGAAGAGCAATACAATTCTTTGAAATCCCATTTAAGAAATGCATGGACAGCATCTGTTTCTGGGTGTGTAAGCTCATTGAAATAGGCATCTCATTTATCATATTCCACCCATAATTATTTTGTGACATTAAAATAACACTGAACTCCATCAGGGCAGAAAGCAAATGACAATTTTAGGAATATTTCCCCCACTACTTGCCTTGCTTTTCATAATTTTTGGCTAATCAGGTGTGTGCAGAGGATACCTGTGATAAATACAGAGTTCAGACACTTGCAGTTCTGTACCTTCTTCCTGATAGCAATTCAGACACATGGAAAAACTGAGGTAGGAAGGCATTTTTGGTGATGCTGCAGTCCAAGCACCTCTCAAAGCACAGTCAGAACAGGTTCCTTAGGACTGTGTCCAGTTGGACAAAAAAAAACAACAAAAAGGCCCAACAACCAAAAAAAACCCCTTAGCAACCAACAACTGGAATTCCCTGAAAATCAGCTTATATCCATTGCCTCTTACCCTGACAAGATTTTGCATTCAAAGCAACTCAGGGCAGCAAATAAAAAAAATAATTTCACTTTTTCTCTCAAGTTCAGAAACCCAGAGCTGCAGGTAGAACTGTCAGTGAGTTCTGAAGTCACACTGCCAGTCCCTATGCTTAATCTACAAAAAAAATGGAATGTGATTAGTCACAATGAAATACAATCCCCAAGTAATTGAGACAGATTCAGATTTAATTCATCTTTGCAAAGGAGTTGGAAAACTTGATGGTGAAAAAGGTAATTTTTCTTTTATAAAACAGCTCCCAGCATGAGAAGGGAATTTTTTTTTCTGTATAAAAATGACCTAACCTGAAAAGAAAAATCCCTCAACAATGGGAAACCTGATCCTGCATGAAAATGTAGCAGTATAGGAATTAAATCAGTAAAATATCTTCAGCTTCTGGAAGACTGAAAATTGGGAATAATTCTCTGGTATTCTCCTGGAAAGCTTAGCAGCACTAGTGAAAAGCAAGGTTTTCCTGAAGTTCTGTTAAAGCATCCTAGGCAAAATAACAGGGTTTAAGCAACTATTCCTGTGTTAGCTCTGAGAGGGTGAAGTGCTTATTGGTTCTGCCTCAAATGTGTGTGGAATAACACAGCAATGTGTGTGTGGGAAACAGCTGGGGATGGGAATTCCTCCTCCAGCCCTTCTCCTCTGGTTCTGGGGCAGATCTCTGCTATCAATGCTCCACTTCCCTGGATGTTACATACATGTGTTTTGGTGCCACTGGGGCACTGCTCCCTATCTGTTTGGGGGACCGAAAAGCAAAGGTCTGTTTAATCAGTAGAATGAATTATTTTGCAAAAATGCAGGAATCAATCTTACTTTTAAAACAGAAGTACTCCCATTTGTGATCATCCAAGGAGTTGGTGGCAGAAGTCATGTTCCTTGGCATTGATGGCCAAATGTTTTGCTCTGAGATTATCCATGGAGAATAATTGCATTAAACCTTTAGTGTGTGATTTTTTACAGACCAATACATTTCAACTGACAATTTCCAAAGGCCAACCACTGTCAAAACCTACAAATAATTAAACTTAAAAACAATACAGATCAACTATTTCTCCAAGGCAGTTGCCATGAACTGGTCACTGAACTGTTTTCTGTGTATGCAGGGACCTCAGCTACACAATGCCCTGTTAGTACTCTACAAAGAAGTAGGAAAATGTAGCTTTATTCACTATACAAAATCTCTATTAAAATGTATGGTCCTTGCCTTCTATTTTATGAATATTTAAAATCTGTAAGTCCATTTTTTATGTTCTCCATCACCGAATACCACAATTCCCTTTGTGTTCAATGTGCTGATTTATTCCCACTGACACCAATAATAGGTAATAGAAAAGACACCACAGCATAATTAATTACCATGGGTGTTAATTAGATGTTACACATGGGAACAAGACAGATGGCAAGACAAACAGGAGTCAGACAGACAGGTATGGCTGAGTACCTCACACTGTCCTGGAAAGATGGATGAGGCCTCTCTGGGTGTGTGAGCTGATAGGGAATGACCTTCGCTGATGGAGAAGACACACTGCACTAAGAAATATTAATGATGAGACAAGTACCAGAAACTTCAGGTACAGGAGAGATGTAAAACCAAAGGAACAAGCAAATATTTCCTCAGCTCCAGTAATTGAAATAAATGGAACATCCCAGCAGAGGAAGGGGATGGCATCTGCAGTGAGTGACAATGATCCCATGCTGAAGGATGGCTGGTGGCTCCCCACAGCTGCTGCTCGCTTTGCTTAATCGTCTCCTGACAGGAAGAGTGATAACATGCCAAAGGCTTCTCATCCTTCTTTTTATTTCGCTCTAATTGCTATTTTACTTTTCAAATAATTGACAGAGCTTAGTTATGCATTTTGTATTAGCCCAGTAGAGCTGTAGCTATGGGGAACAGAACCCAAGTAGGATCAAAAGATGGACCCTGTGCTCCTCCATCCTGGCCATCCCATCACCACGACCCCAGTCCCTGGCAGTGAAAAGAGAGAGACAAAAAAGAGCAAATGAAATATTTCCTTTGAACTCCTTGCAGGAAAATACATCTCCTCAACCCAAAGTTTTTAAATGTCTAATTCACACAATCTGGTAGATGAAATTCAGTGAAGAGGTTGCCCCTTTCTAGCAGGAAGGGATGTGTAGTAATGGTATCCAGATGCTGCCCAAGACATTAGAACAAACTGATCCCCAGTTTGATTCCACGGGTGCCCTGTCCTTGTTCTTTCCCACCCCAAATAAGCAGCATCAAGCCCACTGGGTTGGGTAATGGTGTTTCAAGGAGTCCTTGGCTTTCTGAGCCTCCCTTCATCTACTGCCTGAACTGCCACGTGCAATCCTGCATTTAAAATGAATACAACAAGCAGGTTGTGTCAGGCAGCAGAGAGCTGTGCCAGCTGCAAGAGCTTGTGATTTATTGGTTTTGTCCAGTGATCCACTGGGTGGGGAAAGCCCAGGGATAGCCCAGGGATACTGGGCCCCAGCCTCAGCTCCCACTGCAGCTCTGCACCCACCAAGGGGCTGGGACAGGCTTTGGTGTGACAGCAGTTTTAGGGTTCCTGTCCTAGGACAAAACAATCTTGTGATGGACTCTGTTACCTCCCAGCTGAGGCTGATGAGAGCCTGTCTCTGTCTGTCTGTCCCTCTGTGCTATGTGACAGTTGATGGAAGTCAGAATGAATGCCCAATTCCTGCCCAGCTGGAGATGACAGTCAGCTGCTCCTTGCCCCAGGGGGCTCTTTTATCCTTCTTTAGCTTTTGCAGACAGACAAAAGTGATCACAGCTTTTCCTTCACCCCAGGGGTATTTCACCAAGCACATCTTTATGCCAAGCCTGGCAGGTTGTTTCCATATTGTTTGGATGAGGCAGTGCTGTCATGATCCACTAACACAAGCGGGAGTCGTGAGAGGTTTGTTTGATCTCAGAGTGCAAAAAGGACACCAAGGGATTTCAGTTTAAATCACAACAGCAATAAGGCACCTTTATTTTAGTGCCAGCAACAAGGGTTGTGCGATAGATGAGAGGGAAAGAAAGGGAGAGAGGGAGAGAGGGATAAAGAGGTAAAGAGAAAAGAGAAAAAAGGGGAGGGTTATAGCTACCAACAGACGAGACGGGGTCGCTGGGGTCTTCTTCTGTAGGGAGAGCTCTCTCAGAAAGTAACTTAGAAAGTCACTTTCATAGTCTGTTTCAGAGCGAGGGGCAGCTGGCCAAGAGGTGGGGAGATGCACAGGCTGTTGTGGTGACACCCGTTGCTCTGGGCAGCAGGTGTGAGGTACAGAACAGGCTGCTCCTCACCAGCCCCTGCTCAGCAGCAGGAACGAGGGCAGGGCACTGTGACAGCACAGCAAACACCTACAAACAATCACCTGGGCAGCATCCACCTCAGCCAGGCCAGAACCCCTGCACAAAGTGCCCTGGGGTCTGCAGGGTCTCGGTCTCTGCTCTTGTGATGGTTGTGAGGCAGATGAGGAAACGTCAGACCCTCTCTTACAAGTGTGTGTTTGATAGAAACCCCAAGCAGAGCCAGGCTCCCACTCAGAGCATGGCTCACCCACATCTTTATCCTGACAAATACTGAGGCTTACCAGGGCCAACACGTAATTAAACAGCCAACCTTGGCAGCTAGCAGTAGATGCTATTGTTCACCAGAAACTTTCTCCATATCCTAAAAAAGATGAAGTTTTCCAGGTTACATCCAACGATTTCTCTCAAGGCTTTCTGTGGAACTGATTTCCACTGAACCAGAAAGCAGCTAATCAGCTGAAGGCTCTGTGGTGGGCAACTTGACAGACAGTTAATAGATTTAAAAATATTTTTTCTGTGACCTGCCAAAGTTATTTAGTTTCCCTTCAAGGTTTGTAATACAGCTCTATTCGCTGATTTATTTAAATTATTTTCCAGTATACCTTGAAAATCACAGAAAATAGAAATAAATGGATAAAGCATGGAGTGCAAGGATGCATTGCTCTGGACTGTCTCCTTGGCTTCATCTTCACATAAGCACAGAAACAATGAGTCAAATGTAAGGAAATTGGAAAAACATCGGTTTAAGCATAATCAATTACTTACATGTTACTGAATAACAAGAACAAACAATACATGTGCAGTTCAAAGAGAAATCTGGATTTTTCGTGCATCTTATAGAAAGATGGGACCATTATCAACTACACAATATTTTAAAATGACTGTTAACATGTAAGGTCTTACAAAAATCCCACATTCATCTCTCTGGTTTCACTCTGTGAGTTTTGAGGGAAACCCCACCTCCCACCCAGCAAGGAAAGCTGAGGAAACTTCAGCTGATATATTACAGCTATAAAACTCAGCACATAAACTGTTGCATGGACTCTTATACATTTAGTGTAGCAATCCTGAGATCTCTATGACAACAATCCCAACAGATGCTCTCTGAATCCTGCTGCTGCACAAGGCACTTACTGTGCTTCTAATGGGAAAACCATTATGCTGATTCCCACAGATTATTTTTGGAGTGAGAAATTACTTGTTACGATATTTTACTAAGAATATGGAGAAGGGGTTGCACTGAAACACGTAAAATGAACTAAAATTCGAGACATCTGAGTACAGAAACAAATGTAGGAGTTCATGGTGATGTCAGTGCTCTCCTGCCCCTTCCTTCCTTCTCTCCTATGGAAGGTCATTAGGAATTGACTGGTTTGGGCCCAGCTTAGCTCCAGGAAGCCCAACCTGGAGTTCAAGCTGCATCATGGTCCGAATTAGAATTAGAGAAGAAAACCCCTCCTCTTCCACTCTGGCTGGGTTGCTCACCATCCATATCCCCATTTGCCCATTTATTTATGATAAGAGATCAGTGGAGTGCTGTTCCAGTTTTCTTCCATGAGACTGGAAGCAGTCAGAGGTGGCTGTCAGTCCCTTTCTCCCACTGCCAGGACAGTGGCCACGTGCACCACTAAAGACATGAGCAGAGTCCTTTAAACTGCTCAGCCCACAAACCCCCATTTTCTTCTTTTTATTTTTCTGAAATAGGAATGGATTGAAAGCAGGCTCCCCTGTTTGCAGCAATGCCTGTTTCCATGGCACCCAGAGCAGCAGCTGATGGCCTTGTTATAACAAAAACTCTAATAAATTTCAACAGATTGCTGGGAATTGCTTTTTTATTTTCCCTAAACCAAGACGATCCTCCATTCCTGGAACCACCTCCTATATTGTCCAAAACTCTATGGTGAAGTCAAACTCTTCATAGTGATGATAGTTTTTAAACAAGAAATAAAATAGAACATACATCCCTCAGAGAGAAAGAGAAGGAAAAAACCCAAACCTTATCAATTTTTCTTAGTTATCACAGACTTGACAGAGCTCTAAATGTGTTTTGTCTGATGAGTCCTCCCAGTGCAGCATCTGTTCACAGCCACTGAAAAGCAACCATGGACAGGCTCAGAGACAGAACATCTCCCTTGAACTGTGCTCCTGAAAAGCTGATAAGCTGCTGTGCTGCCCTGTGAATTTTTGAAAAGACATTAATGAACATGGGTATTTTACACTCAAATACACTTTTCATCACTCTGATATTCATTTCTGTAAAACCTTATGAATATGTAGTATTGTCTCTTACTTCTTTTTAGGGTCTTCCATCCCAGGTTGAGTGATTTTTAGATTTCTTTGGTTTGTAAGGTGCTGAACCTGAGGATCCTTTGATTTGATGGACAATTATAACTGATTGAACATTGAGGAGCATTTATGATACTGGGAAAAGCAGTGGAAGAGAATTGGCTTTTCAGAGTTGCAAAGGTAGCTTTAAAAAATCTGCACATTTTCCCTCATGCTTTATTAATTATCCTGGTGACAGAAACCCTGTATTACACTGGCCTGGAAAGAGAATCAGATTTCAAAACTGAGGAGAAAACCAAAAGCAGTACTCAAATGACTATAAGGAGAGAAAAGCAGAGGAAGCAGTACCAACACTGCATTTGAGAATTCAGTATTATGGAAGATTCTGTGCTAAATTCAGAGTAGCTGTTTGCCAGAGATGTCCTCAGTGTTGAGCATTACCAAGTTTTTATGTTAAAGGGCATCAACAAATGTTTGATCTAAGCATTTCTCCATGTCCTGGTCTCAGTTCAGTGCTCGACTCTTTGTACCCCAGCACCTCATAGATGGTGACACAAGACTCAAATATGTCTTTCCCCAAAGAACCTGCAATTCAGTTAATTAATTATACAAATAAAGATCCTGCAGAACCAAAGAACTGCATATTCCTGAATGTGTGTCTTCTTGGCACACTGTAAAAAATACAACTGAAAAGCCTTAACTGAATTTCAAAAAGAAACTACATTTAGACTTTAACATTTCTTTATGTACAAATCTTGTCAAAGGTAACTGTCTTACAGGTAATTACAGAGAAAAACATCCAGAAATAAAATCACATGAGCTTAACCAAACATCACCTCAAAGGAAATGATCTTTGGGAGCCACAGGAAGGAAAATATGGATAGGGAATAAAGTGAGACCGCCGTTCTTTAGGAACAGTAACTTAATCACTACAGCTACTGACAGATCATTTCACTATGAGAAATAACATACATTAAAAACCATAGAGGAGTTTCTCAGTGTTTAGGGAGACATTGCTATAACACATCTAAATTATCACTAAGAGGTTAGAACTGCACTTTGGCACCCCAGGCTCTAGCATATGGTGTGCATCCTCACTTCTTGAGGCGCTGCACAGGCACAGGGAGTGTGTTCAAAGAATACACAGCCCCAGCAAGTCTCCATTTCGTCCACAAAGGGCTTAATAAAATGACTGAAATTACTCCAGTTTAGCACATCATTATTAATCATTTTGCAGCCCTAATAGTCTCAGGTTCAGACATTAAAAGGACAATAAAACCACTTAGAGGATGTGTTCTCTCCAGTTAAGAAGCATGATGGAATTCACCAAACTTACTTCAGCTTCTGCAGAATTGCCAGGAACATTAATAAACTCAAGTGGTTGAGCAGTCTATTAATTTTGGACAGTGTGATTTATATTCTGATGCTCTTTAGAAAGCTGCACAGACAAAACTCCTCACTGACTGATTTTGTGCACTGTTCCTTGCACTCCAGTAGTTCTCCTTCCACTCCCTGCCCTGGCTGGACTTTTCCCCTGGAGATGAGAAGTCCTCTGCATATCCTTACTCAGCTGTGTCCTGCCTGCTGGAGGGGTCCAAGCAAACATGCCAGTGATGGAGCATTTTCCTCCAAATGTATGGAAAACGTGACCAAGCAGCTTCCTCTTTTTGCTTGGATAATCCTAGACAGACTGCTCCCAGGTGTGTGGGCATCCACATCCTGCCCTCAAGCCATGGAAAAACTGCCACCCTGCTGACTGAACTCCACCTTGGAGATCTCTATTTTTCATCTTTCCTGTTTGTTTGTCAGACTGAAGGATTGATACAAGCAAGGGATTAGCGTTTGGTTTGTTTTAAAATGCTGCAAAAACTAATTTTGCTGGCATGGCACATGACCCATCCTCCAGGGAGGGACACTGTGCTGCTGTCACCATTTTTGCCATGACATCTTTACCACTGGCTGAGCAGGACAATATTCAATATCCAATATTCCTCTCAGCACAGCCCTTCCTCACCTCATTGAAAGCATCCCAGCCATCCTGTTGATCTATGTTGGCTAAATGGCAAAAAACTGCATTGTCTGTCCCCTCCATCAGGCTCCTCTGGTGCCATGGGAGCTTTAGATCAAACCAAAGCCATATAGTTTGTCCTGAAATTATATACATTAAATTTTCAAAATACATCCCTGCAGCAAGTTGTACTAAATACCACTGAGGGAATATTAAACAACTCCAGAAAGATTTGGAATTCTACCTAATTTGTGTCTCAGGCAGGTAAATTATTAGGAATTTGCTATCAGAGAGTAAAACATTTCAATCTTCCACAAGATAATAGTAATAAGACACGACAACAGCTGTAATTTGTGCATTAGGATAGATCAAAAGAGCTGCTTAAGGGTGTGACAGTGGCTCATTTGCCATGGCAGAGTGTGACATTTTGTAAACCTGTGACATGGCTCAAGCTGTGCTGTGCTGTGATTGCTACACGTGCTCCTTTCCTCCTCTTCCCCACCTTGCTGGGGAAAACAATTCCTACACCTTCAACTACAAAGCAAAGTAAACGAGAGGGAGAGATTATTTGTGCTTGATGTGTTCTGCTTCTCACCCTCTATAATTTAATCCAATGGTGCTGCTCCACACAACTGATGTGATTTACTGGACTCTCTAGCAGCTAATGTTTTTATTTTGAAATTGTTATTTTATTGATTAGATTTTTCATATACTTCACATTTACTTGCTTCTATCTCCTCCAAAACACTTTCCACACTTCATTTTGTCCACAGTGCAGTTCTACCTACTTAAATATTGTAACACGTTATTTTATACAACATAGAATGAATGCAGGGTTCATGGTCAATTTGAAAGATTAAAAGTAAGGTTTAAATTCTCCTAGCTGAAAGTGACTTCTGAAAAAGTTAATTATTCCTCTTTATCTCAGATTTACCCCTTAAAGCTGTCTGCTAAATCACAAGAGATCTGAAAGGATTTCACTCTTCACTCCTGGCCACAGAATGGCCCAGCAGAATTTTAAAAGCTCAAATAGCGTGTGAAATGTGAAGAGTTATTGCTACTATTTACAAAGTACCAGGAACAAGTCCTGCTTTCAATTATTCCTGAAGATACTCCACTGAGTCTGATCCCCTATTGCCCTGCATAATATATACATTTAAATCTACACCAAGTGGGTTAGAAAGCACTCCTGGTCTGCTCTGCACACATTTCAGCTTGAAGGGACACTGATAAAGAGCCACAAGAGAGACACTTGTTTCTAACAAAGATGCTTTAGGCTAACAGAAAATATTATCAATAAACCTTCTGTGCATTTGAGGAGGGGAAAAATAAGCTGAATTTCTAACGTGCCCTGTCAAGGCAGCTGGCTGCAGTTCTCATTGGGCTGAATGGGATGTATCCGATTTCTGCTGAAAACAGAGTAGAAATGGAACACCAGTTTCACAGAATATGTTATTAACATCTCTTATCTCAGAGATTATTATCTCATCTAATATGATTTCTGGAGCGGTATCATCCCTGGAAAATCCCAGAGACATGCAGCCTGTGGCTGGGAGAGGTTAAGCACAGTTGTGTTGCCTGTACTCACAGAGAGAGCAGAGGAGAAGGAAAAACACCTGCTCAGGTCCTCAGGGCACTCTTCAGGTGGGCATGAGAAGGATTGATCCCGAGAGCCAGCTCCTGGCTAGACAGGCTGGAGCGGGGTGAGCATCGCCCTGCTGGGGGCCAGGGGGGAGAGAAGGGTTGGTGCTGGCTGAGGGCCACCCACAGCACTGCAGAGGGTGCCAGCACTGGGCACTGGGTGCTCTGAGGAGAGTCCAGAGCCCACAGCTGGTTGCAGTGGGTCTGTCCAGCTCCAGAGGCTGGGAGAGCCAGCAGAACTGAGGCTTTTTGGGTGCCTGACCTGTGGGAATCCTCCTACAGCACATGGTCTTGTCCTTACGAACGGTGTCAGTGCTAACAAACAAGAAAGCCCTGCATTCTGTACAGGAGTGAGGGGAAAGTTCTGTGGGATGTGCTGTGGAATATCTGCTGCTCGTACACGTGGTAAAAAAACACAGGGTTGAATTGGGGTTTGACAGCATTCTTAAAAGAGAACTTTGGAGGAGGAGGTTTGTGTCAGCTCCGTGACACGACCTTTGCAGCAGCCAACGGGCTGATTAGCTCAGCAGCCCATCAAAGCCTCACCACCACCACTGCCTCCCCCACATCCTTCCCCAGGGCTTTGCTGCCAGTGAGTTCTGCACAAACTCGTGCCTTTCCACAAGCCACTTGGGGTGACAGTCCAGAGAATCCCTTCTCTTGTCTCTGCTTTCCATGGAGCTCGTGCACCTTCCCCAGCTCGCGTGGGGCTGCAGGTGAGCTCACCCAGCACCGCCTGGGCACTGGGAAGGACACCCAGACACCTCCTGGAGCCACAGAGCCTCCTGCCAGGAGGGAAGGGGGACAGGGATGGCTGCTGAGGGCTCCCAGCAGTCACCTCCATGCCCCAACACCCCTGTCCATGGCAGAACAAGGGTTCTGGCACCTTGCACAGCATTAGGCACAGTGGGAACACCTCCACCAGGATGAAATGTTTCCATGTTATCTAATGAGGTGTGACTTAATAAATAAGTTAGAGCAGTACAGGATGTTATAACGCAATCATGCTGTAATTAACAATTTTTGTCAATGCTACAGGAAAGGAGGCAGTGCTGAAAGTAAGCTGCATTTCCAGCATTGCCTGTTCCTCCCTCCTCCTGCACAAAAATCCAGGGATGACTTCTGCCAAGAGAAATGGAGTCAAATAGCTCCAGACATCTGTGAGCCTTGTAGTGCACATTATTTTCCTAAAAATTAAACCATGGATTCCACAAAAAAGTATTATGGCTTTTCATGCAATAGGATACCAACAACACAGCAATGACATCATAAATAGAGAGACTGGGGAACTGCTTGCAGTAGAATTCATTTGGCCTCTGTTAAATGGATTCATTTGGCCTCTTGGTTTTTCTTTGTTAATTCTTCATGAGCTGATTTGAACAAATACTACTTATTTGACCACTAATTCATGCAAAGATGTTTCTATCTATAGACCACTTGCAAATGATGCACTGCTACTGCTGCCTCAGTGTAAGCAATCACATAAATTTTATATTATGAACTCTATTTCCTGATCAGAGACTCGCTGAAAACAAAGCTGAAGTGCACAAGAAGTGTCACATCTGTTGTGACCAAACCCCTGACCATGGGGCTCAGTGAGAATTCTCATCTCAGTGCAGTTGTGCTCATGTATTCCCAGATTCTTGGTGCAAACACACTTTTCTATCAGTACAACTGGCTGGAACGATTGCCATTAACTTCCCAAATGATGAGTTTTTGGAGCACCACTTTCAAATAATATTACAATTGCAAGTATAATGTGAAGTTTGTGACTACAGAATAAATCCTGCTCTTTTAAAATAATAAACAAAACTGACAGGATATTAAACTGAGTCTCCATGAAAACAATTCTCTGTGGTCTCCTGTGCCAGTTCATTGGCTCAGAGCTTGATTAGACACTGCCATCGAGACCAACCCAGAGCTAAGAGCTCACCCAGGGAGGAGAGCAAGGAGTCCAATCCAATTTCACCCCAAATGATTTTTGTTTGCTCTTTGTTTATTTGTTTAACACTGAAAAACTATTTGTTTTAACTCTTAAAAGCTCTTTTAACTTTAAAAGCTCTTTGTTTAAACTTTGTTTAACACTGAAAAACATAACTTCGACACAAAACTGCCAGAAAGTTTTTGATCTGTGAGACAAAAGCAGGAAAACTTAAACCACTAAAAAACCACAACACCAAACACCAAAGATTAAGTACAACCCAAAAAGGACTGGAACAGTTAACAAGCTGATCCTGTGTAGGTGATAAACTATTAGTAGGTATAATCAATTAAAATAAAATATAAAATATCATCACTTAAAAGCTGGTCTTAATAATTCTTCGTGTTTTGTCCCATAGAGCTTTTGCAATTGCAGGGAATACTTGTGAAATACATTATGGATGGGAATATTCCATGGCTGTCTCTGTGTGGGACTGTAATGCTTTCATCTCCTGCTGTATACAACAAACACTTATGTACAAAAGAGATGAGGGCAGCTTGTGACAGAACAAGGAACAATCTCAGGCTTTACACTGACACATTGTTCAGACCTGCTGTAACACAGACTTGAAGAATGAGGGGGGATTTTGTAGCTGCAGCCTGCCTAAACCCTGAACCCAGCCTCTGGAGACACAACCTGGCAAACTGGGATGCCATAATTGTCCTGCTGCCTGTAATTTATCCATCCTAATAATACACTTACATTGATGCCAGTCCCTGAGCAATAATCTCCAGACTCCACAGTCTCATATGCATAATTCAAGCACATGATTAAGATGACTGGATATTTCCTGGGGGGAATACTTCGATTTAGGTTCAGTTCTGCTCAACTTTGCTACAGACAGAACTAGCTTCTACACATATCAGAACACATAGTAAGTAACAAATTTCAGATTTTGTGGGGGGGACATATTCATATCACTGTGACAATAAACCATTTATACTGCAGCTGATTAGGTTTTGACACACCAGTGAATGAATCAAATTTCAAATCTGATGCAAAGCATTTTTACTCTTCCTTATCCCTTTCTTCTATCCTTCCTTATCCCTTTCTTCTATCCTTATCTTCTAACAGAAGTTTTCCACTTCTGCTAGAGTTTTGATCATCTATCCCTGTATTGCAAGGAAAATCTCTAACTTTTGCATTTTAGCATGTTTTTCATCTTTTGAGTAAAGTTATTACCTATTTTCAGCCATATTTATTCTTCATGTAAGTGCAGCCAGGATTTCTTTTAAAATGTCCAAGAATGCAATCAATTACGGGTCTGACCTGCTAGGAAATTCTTTCAGGATCTGATACAGAGAACATAGGAAACACTCCAACAAACCTGAAAATTCTTTAAGGGGGTATGAAGAACAAAGTAAAAGCTTGCTAGTACAGGCAACAGGGAATAAAGACACTGATGGAGAATTTCACTAACACGGTATGGTAAAAGTTATCAGCAGCCCGACTGAGGGAAGCACAAAGTTAGGATTTCCTTTGCCAGAATAAACAAGTGAAAATAACTATTCTATCTGTGCTGTGAGTTGTGCCTCCCACTCTGGTGGACAGGAGGCATCTCCCTCTTGCAGAGCCTGTAAACCATAGAAAGTGCAATTTCACCAGAATAAGAATTTTATAACTATGGCAGATTCGGCAAGAGCAGCAAGTTTTCTGAAGGATTTACTTATGAAACTCAAAGTCATTCATTTAGAGGACTGGAAATGTCTGCTCAGGCTTCTGGCTGACCCTTGAGGCACTCTTTGATCTCCAGGGAAAGAGAGAAGAGGCCAGGGATCTGCATGAGCTGGGGGCTGAAGCAGTGCTGGAGCCTGGGGATGTCACCCACACATTCACTCCTGGCAGAGCCCCCGTCACCCCCATGGGGTCTGGGAGAGCTGGAACACAAACCTCTGCCTTACAAACTCCACCTGGGATTGCTGACTCTCCAAATGTCCCCTCAGACCAGGGCTTTTGGGTTCAGCTGTTGGTTTTACTCACACATTGAAGCACAGTGGCAGAGGTTTGTCCCTCTGCTCCAAGCCACGCTTCACAACTCTGCATCATTCTGAGTCAGTAGAAGTAGCAATTCACCTGAGACTTTCACAGGCATCACACTGACCCAAAGCAATCCCTTCAAAATTCTGTGAGCATTTGCAGCATCCTTATTATTCAGCATTTCTGAGCTGCTAAATCTGGGAACAGCTGTGGATAGATGCTCGGAGGATTAGGCTGTACTTTGCTAATAAGACCTGACTGCAGCATCTCAGGAAACACTGAAAGTCATTCTATAAATAGTGAAGGTTTCTGTTACAAAATGCTTTTACATATATTAAATCAAGATGCTGTAATTAAAGTAACTGTTTCAGAGGAACAGATAATAAGGAAAAAGTCATTAATAATCTCTTACCTCTTGTGGCTCTGGGAAAAGAATCTGATTGAGTCTAGCTAAAAATGCTCTGCAGTTGAAACAAAGTAGTTATATTTTCACTGGTTTAAAATAAATTACTGGTAGAGAAAATGATAAGGAAAACATACAAGTCTATTAGTAATACACACTGCTATAGGTCTTCTAAGGTTTTCCTAAGCATATCACAGTGTTTTCATAATCACAATCAAAATAGCTGGTTAAGCGAGTGATGTAATTTAAATTACAGAATTAAAATGTTTCAACCATTTTCCTGCAGATTTGGAACAGCTCCTTAAAGCATCTGAAGTGCCAGTGGAGTGCCAGGATTCTCTGCAGTCAGTGATTGTCTGCTGTTTGCAATCAGTCTCCACTTTGTCACTCTGCTTCCAATAAAATATTAATGCAATCAGATGAAATTATCCCCCTTGCAGCCCCACGTGTCCTTTGGAGTCAGTGTTGTGTTTGCTACTGCTCCAAGTGGCTCCATGGGGCTCCAGAGGAGCAAGAGATGCTGAGAGATCAAAAGGTGACAATTCAAAAATGATACTTGAAGCAGCATTTTAAATATGTCATGGCATTATAAAGTACAGGGTCACTCTGTCCTAGGACACAATTCCTGAGATGCCAGAGGCTTCCTGGTGATGGGGAATATTTGAGATACCCACCACACTGTTGCTTTTGTCCAAAGAGGGTTTCGGTTGTCAGCAATAAAGCTGGAAACCATGAACATCAAAAATCTGTAAAGAAATTAAGTTACCTAAACAGCACAGTGAAGTAATTAGTCACAATTAATGGAGCTATAAATTATAAGTGATTAAAAATGAGGTTTAGATAAAGACAGTGAATTTGACTAAAAATGTTTCCATTAGGAAGATTTGACCTTCTCACCCATTAAATCTGAACATTAATCTACAGATGAAAATCAAGTTACAATTGAACAGAGACAATTACATTTCCATTCTGGTTGACAGTAAGCTCAGGTTTCAAATCTAATCCAGTTATTTTGTGACCTCGGGCACCTCATCTAAAGTCCTTTCCATCTCTAAATGAAGATAATACTTCCCTGCCTTTGTGAAGAGCTTTGAAACCTTGGCTGAATTGTTATTATTTATGTGTACAGCCCTGAAAGCATAACTCAACAGGATGGCTGTGTTTGCACATCTGAGCCTGGACGGTATTGTGAGCAAAATATTTACTCTCTCTGCACCCAAATAAATTTTGCTGGAAATATTGCAGCAGATGACTACTAACACTTTGCTTGCCTGCTTGTTTTTCCAAGAGAATCCTAAATAAAGCTCTGGATCCTTCCAAAATGTATGTACTTGACTTTAGTCACAGAAATCGATCCACTGAAATCCATGGGACTGGTCACATGCCTCTGTTAGGTTTAAGTGTACAGCAGCAGCACAATCACAACTTAAGGGAGCACCAAATATCAAATCCATCTTTAACCCATGCAAAGCCATCCTACACCAACCCCACCTCGATGCCTTTGTCCTCACATCCCAGTTTGTCCCGCTCCCACTGAAGTCTTTGGATCAACGTCTGATTAATTTCATTGACTGATGAAATACATCAATTTTTCATTCACTACAGATTCTGGCTGTCCCCTAAAGAATTGCCTGATCTCATCCTCTGGGGTTTTAAAGAGTTCAATAGCAAGAAGAATTAGGTGTTGAATATTGGCAGGGTTTGATAGATACAAATTAATAGTGATGACATCACTGAATATGTTGTCTAATTAAAAAGAAAAAAAAAAGAAAGATTGGTAAAAAGTAAAGAAAAAATAAAGATTGGAAATGTATAAGCACGAAAGAAAGAGCTCTCTTTCAGCCTCTGCCCTAACAATTATTAAATCACCTCCCCTCAAGCTCAGGAGCACTGCCCTGTTTCCAAGGGACTGGGATTACCGTGGGTGAGTGGGGGAAGGTGATGGCAGTTCAGCAGTGGAGCACAGGGCAGGAGAGCACATCCAGCTGACAGCACAGCCACGGGATCAGCACAAACAGCCCCAGAGGCCCCTTGGTGAGGAACATTCCAGTGATGGAAGGAAGTCCCTCAGCACCTCCTCTCATGCTGGAGATGGTGTGAGCAACAGCTCCAAAAACCTCAGGGACGAACTGTGGCAAGATGAAACTTGGTGGTTCTTTTCCTTTTGGATTTTCTGCTTGCTTCCCACTCCAGCTGCAGACACGGCTCACACAAAATCACCATTCCAAGTGCCCTGCCAGGTAAGCTGACTCAGCAGGTACCAGAGAGCCAGATTTGTAAAATGAGCTAATTCTCAAGCCCCTGACTCCCAGAGAAGCCAGGAGCACAGCCCTAGTGCTGGAGTCCAGAAACACCTCTCTGCCCTGTTGCTCACCAACACCTGCCTGAAGCTGGTGCAGGCTGACCTATGTCAGAGGTCTGTGGTGACACTTGTGCATTATCAGTTCTCACATTTAGGATTTTCCTGTCTCCTGAAGTGCCTGTGCCATTCAGAAAACAAGGATGAGAAGGTGTGTCTGCAGCGTACCCTGCACCACCACTGCTGGCTTGCTGTGACAATGAGGGTTGGCACACAAGTATCAGCCATCTCTGAGTGAGACATTTTTCTCACCTCCTGAGAAGGGGATGGAATATCCCCTCCTCTAATGAAAGTGATTGTTCTTGCATATTCCTAAGCCTTCTAGGTTGTGTTTCGTAGCCAGCAGCCAAAAAAAGCTCCAAAAAGAGTCTTCAGAAGTCAAATAAAAGCCAACGTGGATGTGAAGGTCGCGCAGGCTCACCAGGAGCAGCTGCATTTCTGCATTGCAGCTGAAATCAAGATTATGCTTCAGGTTTCCTCTGCAAGCCCCCAGGGAGAACATTGCTCACGGAGATGCAAAATTAAAAGTACAAGTACAATGGATTTCTTGCTCATTGGGTACGAAGGCCACAAACAACATGACTGCACTTTCACACAATAAATAGAAATGTTTTAATTTAACAATGACTCTGCTGTTACCAAGAATACCTTTAAAGCTTTCAAAATATATTTGCAAGATTTCCTCTTTGGCACTGCTATTAGCAAAAAGCAATGCAGAGCAGGTCAGTAACTGGCTGAGGCTCAGAATGGAGCCAACATCATCTCTGGCAGAACTTTCTATCACTTATAAGGAGTGAGTGACACACAGGCAAAATTAAAAGTATTACCTAGAAGGAAAAGACCTAAAAGGTAGGCCAGGGCTACAGAAAAAGCCATAACTGTGTCAAAACAACAAGTCTGAAGGGAAATAAAAACATGTAATAGAAGCCCAACTCTAAAAATGGATTTTTTCAGTTTTTTCAGTTACTTTAACTTCTCTAAAAGTCAGAGGAAAGCTGAGAGTGAAAGAGGGATGTGACACACCTCCAGCTTTCAATCTGAACTGCCTGCAATCTATCTCCTGCTGAACTGGCCACATTTATCTAAAACTGGGGTTCTAAGCTCGTGACAAAGATCACTTGCGTTATTATGAGTCACATGGAAAATCACCAGTCATGTTCCAGAGGGCTATATTGAAGTATACTTAATAACAATAATTAATACTTATACTAACTATACTTAAAAATGTTTATAGGTCAATGTTGGAGTTTTTTTGGTTATGTTTTTTCCATGTGTGTGTGTGCCAACATGTGAAAAAACACACGGTCCTATTTCAGAAGTATTCCATTTCTTTCAGAGCCACGACAATATGTCCTATATGGCTTCTAACTTTCTCTGGAATTTATAGTAACATATGTAAGACAACATTTAAAGCTTGGTAGCTGTGGCCAGATCCCATTTTTTTTATCAGTTAAATAAAGGAATGCAAACTTTGCCTTTTTTTTTTCCTGGTGTTTGTTCAACAGGAAATGAGAAGAGGTAGGGAAAATGGGTACAGAATGACACCCTTTACTTTTTCACAGGAAAAAATATTACTGAATATGCAAGTTGAATTGCATGACTGCAATTATTTGGTACCTAAATCTCATCCATTCTCTTCTGTAGAGTGATTTAATTGAAGAGCAGCTCCCCTGGGATCATTCCCAGGCTGTCCAAGTGTGTGTCTGGGTCACACCAAAGAGCACTTCAGCAGGTGAAGTGACAATTCCAGGGGCTGTCATCAGGCAGAGCACTGAGAGCCTCATTTCTGGAGGCCTGCTGAGATGCCCAGATCTCAAAGTTAAGCCTTGGCATTAAGTACATTCCAGTCCAGGACAAGCAATGCTGGGGAGCCTGAGGGAGCTATAGGGAAACAACCTGATCTTTCTCTTCCCATGAATTTTAAGCACTGGCACTTCCCTGCTAACTCTGTGCACTGTGGACCATGAGAAGCAGAAATATTTGACTTTTGGGTATTTAGCAGCGAGCTAGATGGAATAGTTCTGCTCTGGGTAAGGCAGACATTTGCTCACAGGTGCTGAGCACAGAAATGTATTTCCCACTTGTGCAGCAAGTGAATTACCTGAGAAACCAGCTCAGACCAGCTCCCTGCAGCCAAGCAAGAAAGTCAAAGTCGGTGATGTGCAGATGTTGTTTTCTCACCCACACACCCACTGCCCCTCATACTGCCTCCCTTCTCACACATGGCTTTTTTACTGTATTTCCCTCAAAATCTTTCTTTTACCCCGATTATCCCTGCCTCTATCCCTTACTCTTCACAGGCTATTTGAAAA
This sequence comes from Parus major, assembly GCF_001522545.3. Classification (NCBI taxonomy): domain Eukaryota; kingdom Metazoa; phylum Chordata; class Aves; order Passeriformes; family Paridae; genus Parus; species Parus major. Next base: position 2,111,230 of record NC_031770.1, read on the forward strand.
CCTATTTCTATTTTAAACAGGGTAACAGTTACCCAGGGTGCATCTTACCTGAGTATAATCCATGTGTTCCCATCTCCTAATAGATTCCAACTACTCTCCTGCAGGAAGTAAAGAAAATACCCCACACCTCAAACAATGAGAGCTCCTTTGACTGTTTCAGGCTATTAACTGTTGTCAGTAATACTAGTGTTATTCTTTATTTATAACTAACCTCAAATAATATTAAATTACACCACTAGAGAGACTTCTTTTACATAATAGCTATACAAAAGGTCCCACTTCACGCCTAAAATGCAGGGAGTTAGGAACGTTAAAGAACCAAAATGAGGACAAAAGAAAACCAGAAGTCTGAAAATTGTCAGGAAAAAAAGGTGTCAGGGTAGGCCCCCTCTGTGAAGTTGCACAGGAAAAGGCAAATTTATCCTTAGCAAACCACTGCTGCAGCTGACTGCTTTATGTTCCAGCAGCATCAGGATTCCCAGGGGACAGCACAGTGGGGCCATATGTTCAGCTACAGAGGCATATGTTGGATACTTTATGGACATAAAGTCAGAATCCCTCAGCTGTGCCTCAGGAGAAGGGTTGCAATGGCCCAAGAAATAAATCCTGAAGTGCACTGAAGTTACTCATTTATCACATCTTTCTCCTGCCCCAAAATCACTCAGAAAGGAGCAGCAAACAGCAGTGAATGAAAAGAAACTCTGTTTCTAGAAACTGATTTTAAGCCATGGGTTCACTGCCTTTGCAGGTAAGGAGATGCTGTGTTCAGGCTGCAGATAGAGTCTCCAGGGGGATTTCACAAATTATTAATGGGGGAAGGAAAACAGAGAGCTCAGTCAGACTCAGAAATGCTCCAGGTATTTGTCTGGCCAAAAATAAAACAAAGTAAAGCAAAACAAAGCACTAAAATAACCTAGGAAGGCAGCTCCCTCTCTTCAGTACAGTGTCACCAGTGTTTTACCACCACAGTGAACCTGACCCTGCTCTCCCAGCCCTGCTGTCTCCAGCTATTCCATTACACACCAATAACAATCCACGCAGGGTTCTGAAAATGGCTGCACACAGCTGAAAATCACATTTTTCTAGCATATTCTTTGTCAATTTTTGCCCCTAATACATATTTGACCTGCTGGTCAGACTCCCCACTGGCCCACCCTCATCAGGATGAGAGAAAGGCGAGCACTGTCAATCAAGGGCTCCTCTGGCTTCCTCCCTCTGAGTGTTTATTGAAGGAATCACTAAATCTGTCTACAAGTACCTTTTCTCAAGAAATAACTGCCTGCTTGTGGTGCTCAAATAAATATCTTTTATTGCCTGTGTGCAACTCCTGGTTTTATGGAGAATTGGGGAGATTAAGGATTAATTACAGCACTCATGGCATGTCCTTTGGAAAAACAAAGCCTCCCAAAATAAAACCAAGCCAAGGAGAGGTGCTGTGCTCAGGACTTTGCAGTTTCCACGTCAGAAATCCACCAGCCCAGCTGTCTGCATGATGTATGGAAGCACAAATTACAGGAATCCTATGGACTGGCTGCTGATAATTCCTAGTCTGGATTTGTAGGCACCAGAGGTTTAGATCAGTTTAGTGAAATCACCAGCACGTTACACTGCACAGAAATAAGGGCTAAGATTTGAATGGCTCTGTCCAAGTAGACCTGAATAGGATGGATATTGCAAACCAATAATTTCTCCCTGCATACACACAAATCTAGTTTTTCTGTGTTGGATTTAATTGAAGATAGTTGTCATGTAATCTTTCTAACAGGGCTTTATGGAATGACATGTTTACCAACACTGCCATGCTGTTAAACTCTGCTCCCCTGAATGCAAAGTGAATTTTGCCATTAAATTCAGAGTGACCATGATTTGATATTTGGCTCATTTTTCATCCTCAGAGAATCTGGAGTTCACCAACAAAAGTTCTGATTTTACGACTCTCCATTCACTGCTAGTTCATTTTATGTCTATAGAAAACTCATCAAAGTCAGGTCATTAATTGTTTTTTCACAAAGCAATGAAAAAGCCATTAATTTTGAAACGGAGCCTACACTATGAATGTTCTTGTGGTTTACACTGAAGATTGATCTGGTATCTATTTATTAGTGCAGTTCTATGTACTTTAACTAATGGCTCTTTAGGTCTTCAGACTAATGGTTTCTTCATATGTTCCTGTGCAGAAGTATTTACCACTAACTTCAGAGAAAATTGGCCTCATGAAGTAAATGTTTATCACACTGAAAGAGAAAAGTCAATGATGAAAAAACCCTGCACAATTTAAAGGGCTCCACTAACATGGAAATACATACTTTATCCAAATAGGTAAATAGATATTATTTCAGAAAAAAAGCTGTACTTCTAACGTTTTTGGCTGTTAAACAGATCTTTTAAATATTTTGTGTGTCACACCCCATTTATATTTTATTTTTATTTCCAGATAATCTGATATCAGTGAGAGCCCCTGGCAGTTGTTTCACCCTCATCTTCCCTGGCTGCCCAAGTGGGCAGATGGGAAAAGTGGCAATATTTGCTGCATGAAGAAAAGCGGCCCTGAAAACATCAACTAAAATATCTTGGTTAACTTAACCAGAATGGTGGGAATTGATTTCTGATTAATTGTAGTCAAGGGAATTGTATCCAAGTGACGATGGATCACTGTGAATGTGGTGTGGGAACTGTTGTCACCTCCAGTGCCAATTACTAATTTATAATATTTTAATGACTCATGTTTAGGCATTTCAACTAAAAGCAGTCAGTCTATTAAACTTTTAAATGTAGATGCATTTAAGATGTGAACACTCTTCAATTTCCACTCGGTGTGCACAACAACTTAATAACATCATTACACGTAAATACAGTGCTGCACATGAGGAGTAAGCTGTGGTACAGCAGAAATTGGATTGCACATTTACCCTAATTATTTGATGAGATAACACTACACCAATTAACTACATATTTTAATTTCTCTTTCTACTGAACTGTGCTTAGAACTGAAACAACTTTGTATTGTTATGGTCTAAGTGTAACTTTCAACCAAGACAAAAAAAAAAAAAAAGAGTTCCAATATGACTTGCAAAAAGCCCCTTAACCACAAATCTGGGGGCTGGGATAACGTGAAATTTTTCAGTATCTATGCAAAACAGTTAGGGAAAGCCATTAAGATGCTGAATGTAATTCCATTTCTTGCTTTCATGCCACCCTTAAGTCCATGGATTATCCTTTCATGGGGTCTGTGAGGCAGAGACCCATTCAGTTTTTCCCTTGTTCTAAGGCCAGAATCCAAATTGAACATGTTAAAGGACAGGTAACATTTCCATTAATCCTCTAACTCAGCCAGGTTACACTTCCTTGCCATAAAAATTGTTCTGGTTCCCTGTGGATTTCCAAACAATTTCCTTGGAAGCTCACAGGAGGGTTGGTGCAATCCCAGCTGTAAAACAAATGTGGCTGCACATGCTTACATGGCTGTGGGAGGCAGGAAAATGGGACAAAATCTGTATTTCTGAGCAATCTGAAACAGGACAGACCTGAACACTGCCAGGTTTCATGGACAGAGAAGGTTCAAAGCTGTTGTGTAGTTTGGCACTGTCCAGATCATCACCAACCAACCATTTTTTTTAAATATGCAAAGTAAATTTACATGAAAATTGTAGATTTGTCAACTGAACCCTCACAATACTATCTATGAAAACCAAGACAGGCTCAAATCTTATCTATAAAGCACAAGCAGAATCAGTGAAGACTCTGTAGTCATTTAGTGGCTGCCTGTTATGACCAGTCAAAAATCACAGAAAAAACATATGATTTTAATCTTAGACACATCTTTGTACATTCCTTTAACAGATTTAAATATATTTTCCATTTCCACTGTAACTTCATTTCTTTGTTTCCCTAATTTTTTCTTCCTTTGCTGATAATCATCCCTCCATTGCTGAGTGAAAGCCTCACCTGCCTCAGTGAAATTCCCAACCATAAAGCCTTAAACTCAATCAATAAAAGTGAGTTTCACAGAACATTTGGATTAATGAGGCGCTGATAAAAATTCAGTGGTTTCAGTTTCCGTGCAAATGGGCTCTAATACGCTGTACTGCAGGTACAATCCTTGTGGCACTAACGAGGAGAGCTGGCCTGAATGCTAAATGGTCACCCTGTGCTCTGGGGTGGTTCCTGCCACAATTATCCCAAACAGCCAAGCACATCTTCTGGAAATCAGGAGAATAGAGATGTTCCCAAAACTGACCTCGGAGCCCTGGTTACTACAGGGACATTGAGCTGTTGGAGCGAACCCAGAAGAGATCACCAAATTGATCAGAGGGATGGAACATCTCTGCTATGAGAAAAGGCTGAGAAAATTTGGATTGTTCAGCCTGGAAAAGAGAAGGTTTGGGGTGATCTAACAGCCCCTTCAAGTACCTGAAAGGAACTTACAGGAAAGATGGGGCAAGATATCGAGTGACAAGACAGGGGAGAATGGGCTCAAATTGAAAGAGAGTAGGTTTAGACCAGATTTTAGGAAAAATTATTTCCTGTGAGGATGGTGAGGCCCTGGCACAGGTTGCCCAGAAAAGCTGTGTCTGCCTCTGAATCCCTGGAAGCGTCCAAGGCCAGGCTGGAACTAGATTATCTTCAAGGTCCCTTCCCCCCAAACTGCTCTGGGATTCTGTGACTCTGCTCCTTACTGTTCAGGGAGCTTTGGCAGCGGTAGCAACAAATACAGCCAAGAAATGTCCTCTGGTCCCTCCTGCTGTAAGTTACGTACACCTGCCAGCAACAGAGGATGGAGTTTTCTCCCCAGACTGCACTATCCTTCACTCATCATGCCTTGGAAATGTAACAGCACAGAAAACCAGTTCTTCTACTTGACTAGACTACAACAGCCCTGCAGAGGACAATGGCCTGCCCACAGAACCAGCGCCTAATGGTCACTCTCTCCTCTCCAAGGGATTGTGGAGAGGTTCTCACAGCCCACATCAATCCCCAGACTAATGCACAACACCAGCTTTTGCTTTGCTGCTTCATTTATCATTCCAGGATGGCCTTTTCCCTGGCTGCACTGAGGCTGGTCCCACACAGCAGTCAGACCTCCCCAAACACCTTTAAATATCTGAAGCCCAAACTCAAACACAGCTCTCTGCCTGCCTTTTGACACAGGAGCAGCGAGAGGCATTAATATTCATTGACAAAAATAAAAAAATAATTTACCTGGAATAATTATTTTAAAAATACCTTTTAGCAGCACAGAATCATCTGTGGATCCTGCTTATCACAATCACTTACCTTGCAGGTAATTTCTTCTTAATAAAAATAGATCTAATTGATATTTAATGGGAATTCTAGCATTCTATTTGAAAGATACTTTCGCCCATTATTTTGCCTTTAGAAACACCCTGCTGTCAAACTCTTCAGTTTGATAGTCACTGATGGAATAAATATTTTGAAATTCACTTTTTGTCCCCTGGTTAGATGGGAACAGACACAGGATAATGGCTGTGCACAGCTCAGCTGTACTTGCAGGCTTCTGATGTTGCACTTTGGCTCAGATTTTTGATCTTTGATTCCCACTCCTGTTTTTTGCCTGACTGCTTGTTAACAGCAGTGCCTGGGACAGCTCCTCTCACTGGGGGAATCCACCACGATGGAATGCTGCCTCTCCCTCCCTTGATCCAACCATTTCTCATCTCATGCTACGTGGAGCGTGTTGCCAGAATTGCCCCTCCAAAACCTGAAGTGATTTAATGTAGCATACAAAATATCATCTATACAATTACATGTAAAATGGGGAAAATATGCAAGCACAGAGAATTGGCCTTGGAAGAGCTCCACAGGAAGAATTTTCTTTTAAAAACACTGGCTTTACTGCACCCAGGGGAAGCACAGGGGAGTTCCTGCTTCCCATTTCTTATGATGTGCGAGTTCTTCACGCTGGGCCACTGAGTTTCTGCAAGGCACTCGACAAAACAACAGATGGAGAAAGGAAAAGAAGAGGTCTGAGACTTCTGGGGTGAATTTTACACCAAAGACCATCACAGGAGTGGATTTTGCCTAGCTGGGTTTTACACTGAATTTATAATGCCTTGAGAAACAGCCTGCTAAGAAACTGGATATATCACATATTCTTGGGAAAAGGAAGAATTAAGGTAGTTGCTGTTTCTTTCACAGTAATGTTCTATTTGGGATTTGGTCAACAGGCAGTATTAGAGATGAGGAAACAAGATAAAAAAACACAAGAAAACCCACAGAATTCACTGCCCCATTTTCCAAAACCTCTACAAGGACCCAAGTCCTCTGTTATCCTGTTGACTACAAATTTGAATGATATCATGAAGCTGACTGTCTCCAGAGAACTAAAAGGGCTCAGCAGAAGATCTGGTGGTCTGAGCAAGGTTCAGGCCAGTCAGACCCAAAGAATAAGAACAATTTCAATCTACCAACATCTGCAACTGCTGCTGTGAAAGGTAAAGTAATTCCTTTGCCAAAGAGGTGAGAAAAGGAAGGCAACCATCAGACAAAAATTCTGAGTGGCACTGCCCCTCTTCAGAGAAAAGCATCAAAAGGGGTCTTAGAGATGTTTCTACACCACCAAGATAAGGAGACATCAAAGAGTTGCTTCTTCAAGTGTGGTCAAATGAACTAAAACTTTTAAAGGAATCAGAATTAACTTCTAAGCCATTAAGGAGATACATTTTCAACACCTTTGCTCTTTTAATGTCCCTCACTGAAAACTGCCCATTTTCTGTTGTTACTAAGGAAAGACATTCTGACTTGCTTCCAGGGCTTTCAGTGACTGAAGGGGCAGGAAAAGAAGTGGAATGGGAAGGATCACACAAAGCAGGAGTCCTGGACTTGGCTCCTCAGCCCTTGCCATCAAGGCAGCACCTGCCAGCGCAGAGCTAATCCGTGTGTCAGGCCGTGTCCTGGCTGCTGCTCTCTTCCCTGGTGACAAATACCTTTACCCAGGCAATTTTACAGCCATCTGTTAACTGGGCCAACACCACCACTCCACACTCCCAGGGAAGCCTCCACCTGGATGTTTCAGGCCAAAGGATAATTGAGATGCCATTCCAAAGGCATACCCAAAACAAGCTGGATTTGAGAGGGGTGAGCCCTTTCGAGGTCAATTCCCCCAAACAGCACTAATGATCTTCTGAATAATGAATCAGGGCAGAGCAGCAGCTGGTGCAGAACCAGGGGTGAGTGGGAATAGTCAGTCTGGCTGCCAAATTAAAACCAACACAAACAAATCCACCAGCACCTTAAAAGGGTTATGTTCTGCTTAATCTATCTGTGCTGATAGAGCTTCATTTCAAATGTCTCTAGGTTCAATCAAATAATTGCCTTGTGTAAGATAAATATTTCTCTCTTGTTTCACCTTTTAATGGCTGAAATGTTACTATAAAGGTCCCAAAAAATCTGAAAAAGCAGTTAGTGTTGGCTTTTGTTAGGTTTTTGTTAATTCTGCTAACGACCTGATTGTATCACATTAAAAAAATGATGAAACACATAGTCCAGCTTCTCTCGGGTCTCACAGCATGGGTGAGGCAAATACAGACTTGGATAAATCCACCAGGAGAAGAGCTGGGGCACAAACCTTTCCATTAAATGTAATTTAGCCCAGGTCTGCTGCTTAGCATGTCCTCTCTGGGATAAAGCAAGAACATTTCCACAATTTATTTCCCCAGGGAAGTAATCCTGAAAGTTAAGCACTGGGAATGGAGTAGGAGGTGTTTGGTGATTTTCTAACAGCTTCAGTTAGGGAAGACATCTCCAGCCAAGCTTAAACACATTGAAATATTTCCCCTGCCTAAATGGGATTCTGGGATTAATGCCTATTGGGCTGTGTGCTCTCAGTAATACCGAGACTTTAAGCCAGAAAACTCAGAAAAGAGCGATGAGCATGATGCTGCAGGAGCTCCCAGATCTCTGGTGCTTTGCAGCCATATGCTCTTTGTTCTGCTGCTGCCTGGGCAGAAGAATCACAGGAATTACATGAAAGAGATTCACCTCTGGCACTCAAGGAGATGTTTTTAAAACCAGCAGAGCCCTGAAGCCCAGTGCCCCTCTCAAGTTCTGAGAAGTCAGGAAAGGTGACCCCCTGGTTCTCCTGTGCTGGGTTCAGCGAGAAGCCCAGAGCAGTGCTCAGGCAAGTACTGACCCAAAGACCTCACTGAAGGTATTCACACCTTTGCAAACTGAACATCACAAGAATACGCAGGTTAAAGTGAAAATTCTGACTACAGCCTGAGAGAAAAACATAAATAATAGAAAAAAAAAGATGTGATTTTCCTCTCCTTTGGCAGAAGTTTGAAAAACTCAAAACTTTAAATGTGCATTTTCTATTTCCAAATGTAAAAATATATCTGCATGGTGCAAGCCCAACTGTGTGAGCTGAGTAAGAAGTTTTGGTAACTAAGGCAAGGTAAACAGAGTTTCCATTGTCCATTTATTTATTCAGCTCTTATTCCCTGGGGCTAAACTATACCATCTCTCTTCTGTGCACAGCCCTGCTTCTCCTTTTAGCAATTTGCTTATCGTTAGGCCCTGTACTGAGTTTACTGCTGGGAATCTGAAATTTTAGACCTCAGAAGATGCCATCATTCATTATCCTTGATATCATCCACTAATCCAAACCCTATCTTTCATCTGCCTACAGGTGAGTCCAATACCACTCCATCACACCTTATCTACCCGAGTCCTATTTCCACTCTCACTGGGGTCAGAAGAGCTGTACCTGTGCTGCAGATAATGCCCTGTTTTGTTTAAAAGAATGAAAAATAGGCTGAGGTAGAGATGGAGATGCAGAGAAAATAACCCTACGGAGTTTGTGTTCTCCCTCAGCATACCCTGGAGACTACAGGTGAGGTTTGAAGCAGCTTAGGGAAATACATGTGCAAGTGTCAAATGTTTGACACTCTTCCCTTCTGGAAGCAAGGTATGAAGCACACTTGTCACGTGTTGTTAAGAAAAGCACCAAATTCAACTGCAGTGATGGAATGCAAATTGTTTAAGTGGCCACGGCCTCCCTGGGGTGGAGAAATGGCCCTGCAGGGAGCTGATTGCTGAGGCCTCTTGCACCAAGTGCCCAGGAAGGCTCTGCCAAGGGGGTTTTACCTCCCTATCTGATGCTGTGTTGAGCTGACTTTTGAGTTAATATAAATTATTCATGGCCCTTTTATCAGTTGTTTCTCCTACTTTGTCCTCTGCTTGATTTTGTTTCCAGCTGCCAGATTGCCTGGTGTCTCTCCAGTATAAATGATAAACTGATATTCCAGACACATTTGTCGTTATTTGACTTTTGCTAACAAATTCATACATTTCAGCATTTTAGTATTAATATATCCCAGGGTTAAATTACAGGAATTACAATGGTTGTTTTATCATCATAAAGAATACTCTGAATTCTTTGTGCTCTATTGGAGTTGTGAAATTATTTTGACATTTTTAAATCCCAAGAGTTATTTCCAAGATACAATAGAATTGTTCAGTGGCTTCCTTTTGCCTTTTCTTTAGCTTTGCAGTTAGTAATAATTTTCTTTACTAAGTGATGCCCATTAGCTACATGCATAAACTCCCAAAAAGTATCCAAAAGAAAGTACAATCCACTGTTATAATCCTATCACAGCAAAACTGTTTGGGAGTTCCTTTGTAAAATGCCTTAAAAATTGTGTGCACAAGAATTTTCTATCAATGGCTGAGAGACTTTAGGCGAAACAACCCCTCAAAGCATTCAACTCCTTCTAAAAAAACCAAACCTATAAAATCATGTGAATTTATCCTACTTAATTAGATTTATTAGGCACAGAATCTAAGCACAAAGGAAGCATTTTCCAGGCAATTACAGAGAGCAGATCCCATTCCTCTTTGTAGCTTCCCTGTCACAAAGGAGTTGAATGAACGTGGATGGAGCTGTGACATCTGTACTACCCAAGGATCTGTCCCCAAAACATTACAAATGAATCCCTGACCCACACAGTTCTGCAGTTTAACAGCCCACATTAACAGCCTCTGCTGCTTCCAGAGATTAGAAATGCCCAGAGAAAATCCCCATGGTCTCCATTCATCCCTGAGCTGCTCTCTAATCCCATTACAGCTGCACTGCAATGTTGGAGTGGTTAATTGAGCAGTTAGGAGCGTGGAGTACAGTTAAATGAATAGGAGATGAAGAGATGAGAGAGTCCAGGACAGAGATGAGAGAGCCACAAGGAAAAAAAATAGAGACACTGGGAACTCCCATGGTTAAGATTCATAAATCTCCAAATTTAGGCTGAGATGAGTCAGTTCTGAGGAAAAGGTAAACCCCAGTATTAGGGGTTTATCCTAATTATTTAACCCAACTGCAACATCCAGTTCAGAATGTCCATCAGCCCACGATGTCCACAGAAAAGCTGAGGAGGAAAAGCACCAAGACACAGAAAAATCAGGTGTGAAGAACCTTCTTCCTTAAGACACACCAAGCTTAGAACTGCCACATGCAGTAAAGCTGAATTTCTGTCCCCCTTTGTCCTGGGTTTGCCCAGAGCTCCTGACTGACAGAGAAGCACAGATTTCAAAGCAGAAGTTGGCAACTGGAAGTGTCAGGAGAGACGAACAGAAGAAAGAAGACAAGTGCCCAAGTCAGCAAAGCACTCTCAAGAGAAAAGACTTTGAAGAAATGAGTTGTGGCTGGTTTTTGGCAATGAAACAAATAACATGTTAAAACCAAGCTGGAGACTGCTCCTTTCAGAGGGGCACCTGACCCTGTCAGTTTGCACATGCTCTCCCCACATCTCACCGACTGTTCTGCTGCAGAACTGGATCTGGGGAGGAGCAGAAAGCTGGAACAAAAAGCAGCTAAAACCTGGGAACTGCAACAACTACAACGAACAGCTTCAGCAAAACAACTAAAGTAATGTTTATTTCTGTAAGTAAACCTAAGAGATTAAATGCTCTTGTTTCTTCCTCTGTCAGCCTGCTTGATACATTTCTCATGTAACACCTGACACTTGAGCAACAGTGAATTTAGTAACTAGTTCTCTTTGTTGATAGCTGTATCAGTCTGGATATGCAAATCATCCATCATAATATTGAAAAGGTCCCAGCATTTATTACAACAACATACATGCAATGCAATTCTGTCCTGTGCAGCCAGTCAAGCACAGCCAGGGAAGTGTCCAACAGCTGCCTGAGATGTGTGACCTCAGGGCTGAACCAGAGTCAGGTACCAGCGCCTGTTGCTGACATGGAGCAGCCTGTGGTCAAGCACTTCCCCCTCTGGCTTTGAGCTGTTCCACAAGTTCCTTGACAGTTACAGCTGCTTTCAGGAAGAGCATGCCAGGATTCAGAAACTGGGCCTTCCTTCAGCTTGGCCTCCAGCCAGCCTAGTGTGAGAGACAGGCTCCTCACACAGGTCAGGACCCCCACAAACCCCAGCATTTCCTTTTGAAATGAAAGTGTCAGAGCAAGGCTTAGAAAAACTGTGCACTTTGATGCTCTTTGATCCTATGAAGAGTTAGACTTTGTATTGAGACCTGCCCCAACACTCTTGAGGAAGCTTGGCCAACATGCAAAACAGAGTATGAGCTTTATTCCTCCATTTATAACACATTCCTTCACCAGAAACTCAAGGAATGAAAGCAAAGTAGAAAAATGTCTCCTGTGCACACGTCAAAGTGTTTCTATCTGAACAGATGTCCTCCCTTTTCTACAGCAAGCAAACACACTCTGGCATGACTCAACTAATGCACAAACATGATAAACCTACTGGAAGCAAAGCAATTGTGCTTTTCCTTTCTGATATTATTATATCTGCCAGATAGATGATATCGTTCCATGCAATGCTTTATTAATCAAAGCTGAGGAGGTTGCCTTTCTCAGTCATTAAAATTCCATGTTTGCAGGTGCTGATCACCTAACACTATCTTTCATGTTTTGCATTTTTTCTTATATTTGACAATTCATTAGGCATTTGCCTGTGCTATTTCCCCAAGAAGGTTATGCATTACTCTTTGAAGTAATACAGATACATACCTGTATTTATATAAAGTTTCTTGCCTATGAGTGATCTTGCTTTGATGGACATATTTAATCAAGACATTTTTACATCCACAGAGCTGTGCACCCTAGAATTTCTCACATCACAGATATACTTTTATCACTCAGGTAAACATCCCCAACATGATACAGCACAGATTTCAAACTCCACTCAACACAGGGACACAAAGTAGTCACCAGCATCCTCTTCTCAACTGACTGAACACCCTCAAATATTCAAAGGCATTACCCAGGCTGCAAGCCAGGAGTTTTCCTAATGGAGAAATACTCCGGCTTCTTTCACAAATGAGGTGTATTTTATGTATTGTATTTATAAAAGGGTAGGTTTTAAAGGCATCTCAGGAATCCAAGTACAAGTGCTCCAGCACCAAATACAGCTCTCAATATATACTGCAGAATTGCACAACTCTACACATTCACTCTTCATTGGAAATTCCTGTCACTTCCACATCAGGTATATCCTAAAACTTCCCTACAAAACTGATCTGAATTCTAAGACAAAAACAAAATTATATTTGCCTTTTATTGCTTATTCTAAATGGACGGGGTTGGAGAACAAGCTTTTGCAAAGCTGCCACATCTAAACAATGATCACTGAAATCCCATTTATGATAACCTGTACAAGCAAAGGTGATTGCAATGTATGAAAACAAAGACTTTTGGAACCAGTCTCCTGTGCCTGGTCACCAGTAGCATGGTATCAGCACAGATTCATTGTCCAGCCCCTACAGGTAGGCAGAGAAGTAAGAGCAGTAATTACCTCCACAACACACACAGTTTCATCCCCCAATTTCCACTGTCTCATTCAATCCCTGCCTTAAAACTCAAGCAATTGTGCACGTAAGACCTGAACAGGTTTTGCTCAAAGAATCAGAGCATCCTCCAGAGTGATGACTTAACTTTGACCTCCAGGAAAAAATACCTTCCAAGAAAAGCCACAAAACCTGAACACCATTAAATTCAGCAAGCACAGCCAGTGAAGCCATGAGGAAGAAGCAGTACACTGGATAAAACTATCCAGATGACAGTCCTTGTTTTCCTCATGTGCCCTACAAAGTATTTTACAGAACACTATTATTCCTCCTGAAAGTTGACTGGAGGTACAGTTAGAAGCCATCCAGGGCTATTCTCAAATGATGTCCAAGAATAATCCTATTTGTTTTCAGGCCTCCAATTAACCTGCTGTCCATCCAGCTGGGTGAGGAGGTTTCAGCCTCTATGTTTTAGGGGGCAAATGTGTCTCTGGATCACCTATGAAGGCTTGCACATCGCACCCAGTGTGGAGAACAACCTGACAGGCATTCCATAGATTGCTTACTGCTGATTTTTCTTTTTTGAGAGAATTAACAATTTCCTCTGTGCTCAAACACTGCAATGCAGAATTGGAAGGAATGTCCTGGGTTCAGTGTGCTGCTATCACAATGATCTCACCACATCGTATTTCTCCTCAGGGCATCACATTAAAAATCACAAGGAACATCTTTAAATGCTGAAACATTTCCTGAATATTAAATAATTTTTAATATAATTTAAATTGTTTCTAAAATCCCTATAAATAAATTTTTCTTTTTTAAAAGAATCAACCTGTTAATATCTGAGTGTTAAAGGCCAGGACTTCACAAGCAATTTAAGCTCTGGAATAACTTGAAAGACTCCTCTATTAAATATTGAAAATTCCTTCCAAAGTATAAAATTACAGACATTGTGAATTAGGGTGGTAGAAGTAATACCCTCTTTTCCAAATTATCCTATTTTCCTTGTTCAGATGATGCAATTTATTATGGAGTGAATAATTCATGAGTACTATGAGACCCTGGCCAACCCTGCACAAAATCAGTTGTGAACAACACACTGGTTGAACTTTAGGCACCTTTGCTGTGGTTACCTTCACTTCCCAGCATCCCTGGTTTATTGGCTGGCTTGTTCTTCTCAAAACCCAAATCACCAAAATTTGCACAAGAACTTGCCTCCACACTGACCCAGCAAAATAAGAATATGTAACACCAGCTAAAGTCTGGGAATGTCACCCCATGCTCTAAACTTTCAAAAGGACTTATGGATAGTATTTCAGATATCTTGAAGGCACAAGAACCATTTTTTCACTGGAAATTAGTGAGAAATAGGTGTTCACTCAGAGCTTTTGTGCTTTCTACCCCTGTCCCCACCAAAATACCTTAATTTACAAAAAAAATATTAAATACTTAAAAACATCCCGCAAACCCTAATAATCCTCATACTCTGGTTTCAGGAATTCAGAGTTTCTTTTTAACTTCTTAGAAAATAACAGCTCAAAGAAACTGAATTCCCTGTACTTTAATCTTCCTTTTAGTCCAGAAGAAAGACAGAGAAAGGGCAAAAAGGTGTAAAAGAGCTCAAGACATTAATCACAATGGCAGCAGCAGCCTGAGTTCTGCTCTGAGTCAAGAGAAATCTCACAGACACCTCGTATTTCTGACTCCTGACTGTGAGAAGCAAGCTAGATATTGATGGAGGAATGGAAGGCATGTGACTGAGGGAATACACATTCATTTCAGACAGTGGTCTGAGATATGTGAGGGAGCTAATCCATTGCTGCCTCCTTTCCCTAGTATTAATAATAATTCCTAAATTTATCAGTGACTTTGGGAGTCATTTTTCTCTTTTCCACATGCTAGACCTCAACAATGAAAAGCTGTAGCCATAGTAACCCTGATGCCATTATTAGGGAGAACAGTACATCCACTCAGAAAACAAAAAAGTGAGTTTAAAATGAAACATCAGCATTGAAATGGCAAGGGTGGGGGAAAGGTATTTGTGGTGTGTTGTAAAAACAAATATGTCCAAGGACCAATTCAGCATCAGTGTCAATAAAATGAGCAGCTTGTGACATTCCATGCTGCTGCTGCTGCTGCTGGAAGCCTTTTTATTTTTTTTCTGGTTTTTAGCAACTCAGGCAGTTATGACAAAGAGGCCAAATGGCCAAGAATGTCACCTGTGATATCCTACCCCTGCTGATGTCCATGGTCTGTCTCTGGGTGATTTTGTAGGGACAGAATTTGTCCAGTTTACCTCTGGGGAGAGCTTCTGAGCAGGATCAAGTTGGCAGGACACAGGGCAGTGCAAACTTCCTGTACCTCCATCCTGAGTGTACCCTGGATGTAGGAGATGCAGCCATGCCACAGCTATGATCCTAAATCCTGCCAAACTAAACTTGCAAAATCACCTGGTAATAACAGCGTGGGTGAAGACCACAGCAACACTCCTCTTCCTCCATGGGATCCCTTTGGAAAGCAGTATCTATGCATTTGGCATTTCAGTGAACTGTGTTTTCTAACCTCATCACTGAGGTCTCACCAGCACTAAATTACAGAGTGACAGCAGCATTATTGGGTAACTCCTCCTCTACCCACCTTCCACACCATCGTGCCCTACAGAGGAGATGCAGAAGAGAGGCCCCAGATATGTGAGGAATTCCATTATCCACACAATTTCCCACAACAGCCCTAAACTCAGGTACCTCCTGTGGAAAGCTCCTGTTTGGCAGCAAGAGCAGCATCAGTGTCTGGGTGTTCCCACAGGGAAGGGAAGCAGGAGCTGGTGAGGGACAGAGGCACAGACACACTTTGCAGCTTCTCCAGTGGCACCGGTGACCCGACACGAGCGGCTTTAAGAGATCATCCGTGCCCCAAAGAGCCACATCTGAAGCCCATTTGTCAGTACCATGTACAGATGGAGCTGCCATCCAAATTCAGCGTGGCTCTTTAACCAGCAACCCCAAAATCAAATAGCAAAGCTCAGGGACACCTGCAGTGATGCCCAGCATGGAACTGGCTTGTCCCTGCTGTTATTTTAGAGTTTCTGAGAATGTATCCTGATTTCTTTTAAAGCGTTTCTTTTGCATATTCCCTGCTGGAGCAAATGATAGCACTATAAATGACTCAAAAAGCATTTAATTTAGATTTAATAGGGCAGTAAAAAAATCTATGGGTTCTAAAAGAACACTTAGATCAGTTTAATGAGTACATGGGATAAATCTGGGCAAGAAATATTCCATCAAGACAACACAGTGCCAGGTTTGGAGTTCATTACCTGGGAGATAGATTTGCTTACTTTACATTTGTAATTACATTTGCAATAGAAGTTGCAACCCAACTGAAGCTCAACCCCCCTTTTTTTTTGATGTGAATTAGCAAATGGAAATGCAGAAAACCCAGGAGCACTTCATCAGCTTGTAGCCATTGTGGACACTTAGTGAAAATCAGCCCCTGGAGCTCCTGCACTTGGCACAGCCGGAATGCTCTCGCTCACCAGAGTCATTTCCAGGAGCTGCCCCGCTGAGGATGAGCTTTAATCAGCAACCCAACCATGCAAAACCTACCCTGGCTCTGTCTCCCTCTCCACCTCCCTTTTCTTTTTGTTTTTTATAGCAATCCTCCTTTTTAACCCATCTGCAGTAACCACAGCTCTGGATCAACTCCTGGCTTTTATTCTCCTTGGAGATGTCCTCAATCCCCACTTTTTGATCCTGCAGCTGCCCTGTGTGCAGGGGTGCAGCCAAACCTCCTCTCTCCTTTGGAGAGAGCTAAGCAAACAAGGGCAGTGACAAAAAATATTCTGAAAGTGCACACAGCCTCAATCCCTCCAGGAAAGAGAATGGATGGAGCAGCACAGAAAGATGGGAGCAGTGTCAGACAAGCCTCTCTCAAGTGAGGCAGCCATGGGCCCTCTCTCTCAAGACTGCACTTGAAAATTCTTGTTTTAAACTGTGCTTGCTGACACAGCTAATAAATGCATTAAGGGCCTTATTAGGGGAGATGGATTCTGAAATGTGTACCTTTGCCATGTGGTTACTTTGCCTATGAAGTTCAATTAGCAGTACCTACTTCAGAGAAACCATGGAAGGTGCATTTATAATTAATTTATGTCCTGCATTTTAAGGTACTCAGAGGAAAGGCATCCTAGGGGCACAGTATTACTATTAGCATGTTTCTGCACTGGCTTGTAAATATCTGTCCTACTTCTCTTTATTTTTCCTTCATTTTCAATGAAATTACCATATTTTGGAAAAAACAAATGCTAATTGTATGAAACCTTTGGAAAGAAAATTCTCAAATAAGCTTGGAAATTAGATTTTCTTTCATAATTGAGCATGTTTATTTCAGGCAATAGTACATGTAAGCCAGAAGAAAATGGGAATATAAAAATATATAGGATGTCTGCCACATAATAGTTCCTTGCAAGAAATGGAACAATAAATATTTAATAGAAATGCAAATATAAAGCCATCTGAGGAGCAACTTTTGCCATCATTTCACAGAGGAGACCAAGTGGAGCTGGGTTAACACCCCAAACCTCCTTCAGGAAGCTGGGCCTTCAGCAATTCATCCCCCTCACCTCGAAAGGACTGAGCTGAATTATTTATGCTTTGGAAATCTTTGGCAGCCTGCATTCATCAGTCCAGCACAGGAGATGCAGTTACTGCCTGTTGCTCCAGCCTGACAAGCTCTCCTCATGTGGGAAATCAAACAGAACAGCTCCAGGAATTCTCCCCTTGGCCACCTGGGTGCTGGCAGGTGGTGGCACCAGCTGGGACAGAAAATTGGGTTGGGTTGTTGTCTCAGACTCTGGCTGCAGCTCTGGAGGAGCTGTGTCCAACAGCAGGTGAAAGGACCTCAAGACTATTGGACGTTGTTTTCTTATCTCTTGGATGTCTTTGTGATCCAAATGAATGGGTTCTCTAATAATTAAGATACTGCAACCTACTTAACTGATCCTATCACTGAGCACCTAACAGGAAGCATAAATCATTTTTCTCCCTGCTTTCTTAGTAAAACAAAACCTCTTTTTTTTTTGTTTAGATCCATAGAGAATCTTCAGTTAGAGAAATCTGCACAGAGCACCAATTAGCATTTGTTCTGGGATGCCCCATCTTCCTGTGCTGCAGCAGCACCTTTCTTTTAGAAATGAAGATTAATGGAGTGTAATTTGGTAGGCAAAGCCAGAACCATCAGCCTGTGGTCATTTGCTCAGAATGCAGAATTAAACTAGAAAAAATGACTTAAACACACCTGGCTGGGAGCACTGGATTGTCAGGGCTCCAACTGCTTGGCTG
This sequence comes from Parus major, assembly GCF_001522545.3. Classification (NCBI taxonomy): domain Eukaryota; kingdom Metazoa; phylum Chordata; class Aves; order Passeriformes; family Paridae; genus Parus; species Parus major. The sequence continues at coordinate 2,129,345 of NC_031770.1, forward strand.
AACCACTGCTGTGAGGAGCAAAGGTGGGCAGGGCTCATCCTCATCCACAAACTTACTACAGGGTGAACTCAGCAGGTTTCTGTTTTCTCCTGGAAAAAAAGAAATAGAATCAGAGATGGAGTTAAAACTCAAATATTTGCGGCACCATATCTCCACGAAAGCACTGCACCTCAGAGTAGGTGCTGAAGTCCAACACATTCGTATTTGTTAAACATCTACCCAAACTCCTTCAATATTTGAAATAAGGTAGCCATGAGCATAAGAAATTTGTATTTGGACCTGATGTTGCTTTATCTACTTGTCCTCAGTTCTTCCATATGCCATGGAGAGAGGAAGTGCCCAAACCTGTAAATGGGGTGATCTCACCAGACAGAGGTGCTTGAGAGTGACACTGCCACACCCAAACTGGTGTCACCTTGTGACATTTCACAGCAGGCACAGAACTTAGCCCAGTTTCCACCATGGACAGAGGGGCTTTTGTAGTATCTTTTTTCTTTTTCTCTGAAAAGTAAAACAACTAACAAAAGTATTTTTTGTGTCTGGCCTAAAAAAGAAAAGGTGACTTCTCCCACCTTCAGCTCTGCAAACTCACTCTGACACCCAAGAGCAAAGCTGGGATATTCTGGCTCTTGTATCTCTGACAGCAACAAAACCACAACTTCTTAAACTCTGCTGGAGAGCCACAGAAATCAGAGACTGGTGCCACTGGACATCCTCTGCCAGGACAGTGTGCCTGGCCACCTGCAGAGGGAGCAGGGCTTTCGCAAGGAGGAATTCAGGCTCTGTGAAACCAGCTGGATAAAGCCTTGAGCAACCTGGTTTAGTGGGAGGGGCAGTTGGGACTGGATGATCTTTAAGGGCCATTCCAACCCTTTCACACTCTGTGATTCTCTGTGATTTCTGGTTATGTGCTCTGTTTGAGCCCTGTCCCACAAGAAGCTCCTCATGGCCATTCCTGGGGAATTCACTCTGTTTTCCTCATGTTCAGGACTCACTGAAGCGTTTAATGCACTCAACTTTGCCTCCTTCACTTTACTGTATTTTAAAGAATCCTGGTTCAGTTTTGCTCCTGAGCTGTCTTGTGGTGCAGGACCACAGCATGGCCCCATTTCCCTGTGTCCATATGATTTTCCCTTTGAACACATTCCTGGTGGAAGCCAGGGTAGGAATTCCCATCTGTTTTCAATGGCTCTAAATAGCAGCAAAGGACCAATCCCTCTATATTAGGGACAAAATACATTTGAGACCTTCTGTAGCTTGTGAGATTCTTCTTTGCCTGACACTGAAAGAGCTGGTGAAATTCAGGATACAAGGCAAAAATGACATCCTGCCACTATTCTCCTTCTCTGTTCTACCTGTGTAGAGCAGCCCCAGGGAATGTCTCCACTCTCTTTAAAAGGTGGAAGAAAGCTGAGGCACCAGCCACGAATTTCTGCAGTGCAAAGGTACTTCAAGCCCCCTCTCCTCCTTCCTGCCCATGCCATATCCTGGACACAGTGGTGGGACAGCAGCCAATAGAGCAATGCCAGGCATTTCTGCCAGCAGCAGTGCCTTTCTACCTCTGGAACAGTGCAGAGAAATAACAGTGCCACCAGAGTTATATCTGCATTCAGCTTCCCCTGTTAACACCCTGCTTAGATAGCACAACTGTGCATCTTAATGGTCTCTCACCAATGGGCTGTATTTGGATATTTTTCTTGTTCACAGCTCAATAAATACTAATATTTTTCTTCATGGACTTAAATTCAAATATTCTATCCAAGGTGCATACCTGTAAATAGTTTCCCTGTAGGCCAGCTCCTCGTTTGAGAAGGATTTGGTAACAAGAGGAATGGAGTGGCTGATTCCCAGCCAATTATTTATTCAGAGAAACTTCTCCTGCTTGTGAGCAGACTGCAAAGTCCTCAGGTCTGTTTCTCACTCAGAATTATTCATGGCTTTTCTCAGTGACAGAGAGTTGGTCTGCAAAAATGTGCATTTCAGAATTTTTCACCCGAAGAAAGCTCAGTCTCTCAGGGATCTGGGAACGTGACAATCCATACAAGAAATACAATGCTGTGCTGCACTTTGGACATTGACAATGTAACACTAGCCTGGAAAAAGAGCTAAGGATGCTTAGATTCTAGGAATTTCTTTATTTTTTAGTCTATACCTGGACATCTTTGTCCTGTATTTCTGTAAGGGGAATGCCAGCAGGATTGTTCCAAGAGCCAGAGTTTTTAGATGTCGATAGTCCATCCCAGTACCCCGAACAGCCGATATCCAACACATTTTTGGCTCTGGAGGGTGATGAACTATCAAGAAGAAAACTGTATTTCTTTTCCAAGAGAACCTCTGACCCATGGCCTGTTGCTTGTTTCAGACATATCATCTCATTACCCATAAAGATACATTATACTGCTCTTTTCTTTAAAAAAGTACTGCAGGATCCCTATCCCAGTGAAGTCAAATGGAAATCTGCTGTACGGTCCCTCCAGGTAATGATATTTTTCTTACCTTAAAAGTGGACCATAAACACTATCATCTTTGATATGGTACCTCTTAAACAAATTTATCCTGCATATTTTTATTCCTCAGCAATAAACATTTGGAGTTTGTCTTTATAAACTGCTATTTTATCAAGCTGTATATTTACACAGACATAATTTGCCAGTCCCTTTGTTCACTGACAGCATCCAATTATCCTCTGAACTCTTTCACAGAGCACTTAATTTCTCACTTTGGCGATTCCTACTGTATTTCAGTGAACCTTTGTGCTGAGCTCTCTACGATCTGCTAATAGCTCTGGCCTTTAAGAGCTGCAGACCCACTGACAATTCCCACCACCTGTGTCCATTCCCTGTGGCACCAGGGCTTTCCTGCCCAGCTGGGCACTTGTCTTCCTCACCTGGCTTCTGCTGTATCCCCACCCTGCCTAACCCAAGAATTTTTCTTGCTCTCTAACTATTATTCTGCCCCTCACTTTAGATTTGATTCAGTCGTGTTTACTGGTGCCTTGTGCCCTCCGCAAACCTTCGCATTTTCCTTCCTACAAAAGCTGGGCTACAGTAACACATTTCCTGTAACCATGTGTTACCGTTCAGTCTATTTTTACTTTGCAGGAATGCTAGCACTGACTTCAGCACCAGGGGAGGAGGGAGAGAGAGGATGATTTTTGCAATTACTGATGCCCAGCTCTGCTCCTCCTCAGGAATTGACCAGCTGCTGCAGCAGTAGGACAACGCTTAACATTTGGGAAAATCTCCCTGGATTTTCTTCACTATCCTTACAAGTATCAGCATCGTAGCAGCATGGATTTTACACTCATAAATTGCTCAATTGGCCTTAAGCCCTCCTTCATGCCAACATGGCATCACAAATTACAGGAGACAAGTATAACCGGGTACAGATTGATTTCCAAACAACTTCATTGTGTAAAACCATGAGAAAACAGGAAGTATTTCACATAATGATTAATATTTTGAGTGGGGAAAAAAATCCCAACCCTCTAAAAAAAATCAACAGAAAACCTCAATCAACTACTTGGATTAGGACAGGGAAAATTTCATTTATGTGAGGCCCCAATATGTTGTAAAGTTGTCCTTAATTAATGGCTTTAGCTTTAAGAATGAATCCACTTTTTAAAATACTCCTCGAGTGTTTTGAGTCCGTTTTGGACACGCCTCTCTCAGCCCTCCCCAAAGAGCACCTGTTTCACTCTGGCTGGGATGATGTAAGGCAAGATCCACATGTTAAATGCGAGGGTGTCCTCTAGTGGTGGCAGAACTGGATTTTTCCCATTGGGCACAGGCAATCCATGAGGAAAAGATCCAGGAGGGCTGATCCCTGTACATTCGGTGCCACCCCAAACACAGGCATTTGCTCTTCATGCAACGTTTTTGCTTTCTTCTTGCACCTTTTAATTTATTTTCTTTCCTACTTGCTCTATAACCTCCTGTGGGATTTTTACTCCATAACATCCATCCAGAAATAGCAGCTACAACTTTCCCTAAAGACAGTGGTGGGTTTAGGAGTTGGTGACGTCATTCAAAAACATCAGAAGTGAAAGTGGAATAATTTCATTTTGCAATCTGATGCTACTTTTACCAGAAATCTGCACTTTAATTTTCACCAGTGCAGAACAAGTAATTAATTCATAGTGCTCAGTACCAAACTGCAGACCCTGCAGCTTTCTGCCGTCTCCTCCAATTCAGCTACAGGTCAGCAGTGCAACACTGGGGGCTCAAGACACACAGAAAATACCACTCTCAATCTCCTGCACAGCATTTCATAGAATGCCTGAGCCCTCCCAAAACTAATTTCACGTGGCAGGTGGCACTAGGTTGTTCCATTCATTAATTTTTGTTAATAATTAGATTATTATTTTTAATATAATTAATTAAGCCTCAGTAGCACGGGTTTGGTCTTGTTCTCAAATGATTTATCTTGTGAAAAACTTGCAGCCGTTCTCTGGAACATTCCTGGCCCTGTTTGTGTGTCTGTGCAGGAATATAAAAGGACTGTCAGCTGCTCTTTTGTGCTCTGCCATCCTGTGGATTTGTTGGCACTTAATCAAAAGGAAAAGATTTCTTGCTATATGTTGCTACAAAATAGCAAGAGGTGATACACAGTAATTACTGACAAGAGACTGAGGCAGAGGAAAAGGAAGGAGAAATCCATCTCTGTTCTTTGCCCTGTTCTGCTTTTTCCTTCCGGGGAGAGAGTTAAAGGAAAATTTGATGTGATTTCTTTGGGGCAATAAAAACCAGAAATCCTGCACACAAGTCAAGATGCAAATGTGCTCGTCAGTGTTGCTGTGGTGCCAGGGGAGGAAAGGAAAGCACTGGAGTTCCTGGGAGAACAAGGCCATCCCCAAGGGCACCCTGGCAGGTGATGCCAGAGGTCTCCTTCAGGGCACCCACACACCCTCAAGCAAACATATCAAACCACATAACCTGGAAATTTTTGTTTTGTGAACCTGCTCTGAAAACATCCTGGGAACCACGAGAGTTTGGAAAATTTTCCACCCTGCCAAGTTCTTTCCCTGCAGTATAATGCTTTTGCTGCCAATCCACAGTCTACAGAAAACACATTTGTTTTAACCTAAAGCTGTTTTTCAGACCCCTGGATGACTTCAGGTCACCTGAATGAACTGTCAGGTTTTGTGGGAAGTTTCATTTTTCTTGCTCCAAACAAACTGATGGAAAATACAAAGATGGGCAGAGCAGGCACAGAAATTGATGGACACTGCCATTGTGCGATGAAAGCTCGGTGATGTGGGAACAAGAGCGGGAGGAAACAAGTTTGAATGATGTGTTTGGGTGTCAGCCTCCAGCAGGTTACAAACTCCTGCAGTAAATGTGATTCCTTTCACTTCTGACAGTCTGGGGAAAACAAAGGTCAGAAGTTACCTGCTGTTCTGGATACAAGAACAGCTGCCAGTGGAAGATCAAATATTAATGATATTGGTGTTTTCACCTGATTCCAGTCTCCCACCTCTGCTCAGGAAGCAGCTGCTGGTGTCATGAAGCGGAACTGAGGTCACTGATCTGTGACTCAGCTGAGACCAAGGGGAGCTTCCCTCAGGCTCCTCAGGCTGGGAGAACATTGGGAACTAATGGCTCCAGCCCCACTCTTTTCTCCCAAAGGATCTGCCAGGGCTGACACAAGAGGGAACTGCCCAACTGCACTGCCTGATTCGAGCTGACTTTCCAATATGGGCACATTTCCATCTCTGACTTAAACCCTCTCAGCACAAAAATGTCCCCATGCCAGCACATCTCACTCACTCACTCCATCTACATGGTCACCCTTCCCTTCTGATTATTTCCAGCTTCTCTGGGACTGTTTCCAGTGGGGATAATTGTTAGTATTACGTGCTAATCCTGAAAGTATATTGTTCTTCCTAATGTTCTTAGTCCTTAAAACACAGGACATTTAAAAGAGAAGAAACACAGTTTGATGTGTATATTCTATTTCAGGGCTTCTGTGAAAAACCTCTTGTTTCTAGTCTCTCACGACAATGTGCAGTGGGTAAAATGTAGATTACTTTTTTAATACAGCACTAATAAATATTTTAGTGGTATCTCCTTATTGTAGGACTTAGCTATGCTAAAAAAATTGCCTCAGTTATATGACTTCAGGTAGAGTCATAACATAAATACTTTTGATAGCCATGTTTTACAGTGCAAGCCAAGAAAATGTTTTATATAAACAGAGATACGAAAATTATTTATTACTGTCACTGGCCAACGTTACATGAACCTTTCTGCATTCTTCGTACCACCTAAGAACAAGCACAATTCTCCTTTGCCTCGTACCAAGTGATCTCACATGGTAGTCATGCTGAATTATGAGCCTAAACGAGCATCAATCACGGTGGAATTCCACAACTCATTAGCTTAAAGGTGAGTAAAACGCTTTTTTAAAAAAAAATATATGGGGAGGAACAGAGAACAAGTGAGAAATGTCATGTTATATAATTAACGTTAAAATTGCTCATACACATCTTGTTATAGCTCAACATCAGCAAGACTGGTAGAACCATCCTCTTAAATAAAAAAAAAATTTAAATGTTTATACTTAGTAATTCCCATTCATTAATGCTAAGTAGCTTGAAACAGTTCCCAGTACCCACCACAGCGTTGTTGGCAAAGCAGCTTCCAGTGCTGTGAAAATATTCTATTTCTGTAATGCAATTTAATCGGTATTAATTCACTTCTTATTCACTGAAAGGCCATAATCACCAGAAATACTTTTGGTATTCATAGAGGAGCAGTGTGTGTAATTCCATCAGAAATGCACTGCACTCCAGGACTCAGGATAGTGTAGCTAAAGGCTTCCAAAAATCTGTCCCATTACATACCAATGTCTGTCTCCCAGAGCTTTCTGACTCATCTGTACTTATCTAGTTTAAGGCAAAGCTTGAGGAAATATTTTTATTATTAAATGACTAAAAGCTCTGTTTTTCAGCATAACACCACCCACCCACCAATATAGTTATTTCTCTCTTGTTAAGTCAAATGTTCAACTTAATTAAGGAAATTTTCAGGGAAGATCTGATTTCTGTCAGCCAGTGGCAGGCACACAGGCTCAGAGAAAACAGCTGCTCTTTAACAAAAATCAAGGCATTTTGCAAGCATTAGAGTGTGACTTTATACTTCATTTTGCTCTAGCAATCCAGTTCCATTAAAAAATGTGAGTGGAGACGTACTGAGGTACAAATAAACTTGGGTCAAAACAGAAAAAAAAAAACAGAAAGAGAAATGAACAACTTCTTGTCTCAATGTAAGACCTCAAAGGGCTCCTTCCATGTGCTATTTGCTTTCTTTTTGCTAAACCCCCTGGCCTCTGCTCACTTGAAAGCTGCTCAAGTTTTCAGCTAAAAACCTATTGAGCTTCAGCCTCAATCAAGGCCTTCACCAGTCACCTATGAAAAATTCCTATTTCTGACAAACAGCATTTTGGTCTCACTTCACCAGCTTAAAGAGAATGTCTCTACAGGAAGAGCAACACTGACAACTGATCTTCATTAAAGCTCTTCACTGAGAAACACAATGGAAAACTTGCATCTGAACCTGTAATTGGTCCCTGCCACTTATTTTTTCCCAAAAAAACCTGTTTTTGTTTCATTAATGATAAAGCTGCCCTCATTTTTATGCCATGTCCTATTTTCTGGTGGGTGGGCAGCACAGTAAAGCCCACAGCTCTCACTGAGGTACCCCCAAAAAAAGCTCAAGGAGAACTTTGCCCAGTGCTAGGATGGCTCTGAGAGGATCCCTGGGATGCACAGGGTGTCACTCGAGGTGCAGCAGAGCAGGGGCCCTGGGAACTCACCCACACAGGGAAACTCAAGGAAGGGCAGGAACCTCTGTTGCCATTCAGCAGTTTGCACATCCCTTGGGGCTGGGCAGAGCTGTCTCCCCTCGCACACTGTCACGGTTGCATCTGTCAGAGCCTCCCTCACACCTTCTTTTGGAACTAAGCATTTCTTTCAAGCACAGCCACCAGCACCTCCCCTGTTACGTGACAGCTCTGTGATAAATCTGCCATGAGGCTGACATGAAGACATGAAAGATTTTGCAACTCCCTAACCTATCTAAGAGGTTTCAGCTCCATTTTTTCACCTCTAAGGAAAATACCTGAATGACATCTGCACGAGAAAAGGGGAAAGGGGAGACTGAGAGCTGAGAATTCCATTCCATCCTGTGAAAAACAAACACACCATCCTCAGAATCTATGAAGAGCAGAGAATACGTGTGTAAAACTTGCTAACACAGTGATCATGACATTCTCCTAGGAGGAAGATCTATGTGTCTTTTATAGAAAGCCACGGCTGGATAAAATAAACGAGTCCCTGGAGAAGGCACTGAAAAGTCAGTGTTTCCTGCCAGATGGTACAGCACACACACTGGGCCTGTGGGAGCTCCCCCAGCTCCCAGCAGAGCTCCGTGCCCCGAGGACATCAGGGAAGAGCACGCAAGCACATCAGGGGCTTCAGTGCTGGGCAGCACTCAGCTGATCACCGAAGAGCCTCTGCCTCCATCACAAACACTTCTTGATGCAAAACCAATTGCTACATGTACCCCTCAGCCTTCAGAGAGACCAAGATACGGATCTGATTCTGTTTTTATTTTTATAGGCCAGCACAAAATGAAGTGCAAAGAGGCTGATAAAGGCACCGGTGCCATGGTTACCAGTGACATTAGATCCCCGGCAGAGCAAACTGCTGCAGGAATGATTTCTGTATAAACAGAATTACTCAATTATGTCAGCTGTGTGTCTATAAAACGTGATGCAATTGGATTTCACAGATGCAGGAGGTGGTTGGTGTTTGCTCTGCCTGCGTGGAGACGCCTCAATGAACTCTTTTGCTCTGCTCAGTGGTGACACTGTTCCACTCCGACCACACCAGCTCTGCCCTGGCTCCCAAGAGATGGACTGGCACTGAGCTGGCAGAAATTGTGGCTCTGCCATATCATTCCAAACAAAATAAAAGATGCCAAAAAAGAGTTTAATTTTTCTCCCTCTCATGGAAAATACAGAATTTACCTTGCATGACATAGTAGAGGTGAAACAAATCTCTGGAATTCTGGAAACCCGAGTCATTCCTGTCTCTGGAATTGCAAGCATAGCACTGTACTGGTTACAGTTAGTCTGGTCTAACCAAAGGCAGGGCAGGTTGCTGGGGCTAGTCCAGCTGAGCTGTGACTACATCCAAGGATGGAGATTTCACAGCTGCTCCGGGCCCCTGTTCCATGTTTTCCCAAGCTCACTGAAGCATGATTCCATGGGGCACATTTGTAAGATAAATCAAAGCCATATCATTTTGCTTTGCATCTGTTTCTGCTACTGCAAAGTGGAAATAGTATGATAATCATCTTTTTTCAAGTGGTCAGAGACTTGTTGATGAGAAGCATGGCAGTTGTCATATCCACTTATAAATTCAGACTGAAGTCTGAGAACAGCAACAAGTTTATATGCAAGCATGCAAAAGCTGTTTTTTCCAGAAGTAGAAGGAATTTATTATGCTCCCAGATCTGATGCTCAGAACTGTAGCTGCTGCTCAAAGGAAAGAGACATTAATTTGGACTTTGGGGGTATGGCACTAGTGACATGATCCGAGGAGTGAGAATTCCAGAGACTGCAATAGAAATATATCCCTCTAATGGGATAGAGGTTTCATTCACCAAAGAGAGAAGTGATCACTGGAGTAACAGCTGAGAGACAGAAATTACTGATGATATTTGATAATGCAGCAACAAAATAGATCCTCTAGGGTTCCAAGGAGGAGGCAAGATCCTGCTGTGAGTCAAGCACTTATTCTTGTCTTGGATGCAGGATGATAGGAAGTGAGACTATAAACTAGTCACAGGTACTTGAACACTAAACTGCTCCATAAAGCTTTGACTTTGGGCATGAATAGAACAGAGCAGCTCAACTTCCAACAGCAGCACAAAGTGCTGAGACCTGACTTTGACTCTCAACAAAGGTCAACAGGACAAGCTACGCCCTTGGAAAATACTGTCCTGAAAGGAAAAGTTCATCTTCTGTGTGCTTGTGCTAAAGCTACACAACCCACAGGCACCTGGGAATGTCTGGGGCTCCCCTTCCTCAGTGCTCACAGGAAACGTGGGATACATTACCTAGGGGATGAGCAGGAGCACATTTGACAGGTTTATTCAGTTTGTATCACACCCAAACAGCAGCACTGCTGTGAGCAGCTCCTGACAGTAGCAGCACTGCAGTGGCATGGATTTTACACTCATAAATTACTCAACTGGCCTTAAGCCCTCCTTCATGCCAACACTGCACCACAAATTACAGGAGGCACATCCATCAACAGCTTGTCATTAGCACAATCAAGTGGACTGTTCCTACCAGTCTCTGAGATGATGGCAGAAATTGTGTCCAAACCAAAGGATTTTTTCCCGAGATTCTGCCTTAGAAAAGTAACTCTTGATGGTCTCAGGCTAATCCAAATATAGCTGATAAGTACCACTTGGTGGGTTTTTACAACTAGTACTCTTTCATATCTCAGTTCACATCTCTTTATGATCCTTATCCCTTAAAAGCCTTTGATTGATGCTGTGAAAGAAAATCTCTGGAATCCTCATCTTCTCCTGGCTACTTTCAGCCACTCACAGTCAGATACCCATTGCCAATGACACTCTCAAGCTTCAGATGCTGGTCACAAATTCTGGAAATAGGCAAGTCCCAGACTCCTGCAGCCAACACACAGAATTTAACATTTACTTTACCCTGTTCCCTTGGCACATATAAACACAGCTTCTGCTTAGTCCTCCCTTGACCCATAGTCACAGCAAATAACTTTGGCATTTCTTTGTCCTGGCACTACTGGATACAGACAATGGCAGATTTATGGGATGATTTTTTTGAGAAAACAATTTTTTGTCATGTATTTGAAATTTTCTTACATTGTTTTCATCACTGAGCTAAGTATGGTGGTATAAAAAAGAGGGCAAGTTCAGCTCATGAGGAGTTACAAGGGAAGATATGAGGGGGAACTGATATTCTTCAGTAAATTCTAGCTATTTAAACACAATTTCAGGTCTGTGAGTGGATGTCAGGGAAGCAGAACAGAGCACAAAAGGGGTCACAGGAGAGCAGGGCTGACCTGCACAATCTCACACACCACTGCAAAACCAACAAATCACTGAGGCACTCAGGTCTTAAACAAAATGGTTCACAGCCCTTCTGCAACACTGAGGTGAGACTTGGAAACCAAAAGACACAATTATTCCATTCATGCTTTCATCATCCTTTTCTAAGCTATTCCCACTGCCTTGAAGAGTGAATTAAGGAGAGGAGGATTAAAGATAGAAGAATAATAAAGGATGAGAAAAGGCAAAACATGAAAGGATAACAATGACACAAGTACTCTAATTTCACCTCTCAGTAACAACTTTCATTTTTATTCCTTCACTGACTGGGAAAACACTGTGTGTATTGAAGAAAGTGCTCATTTACAATTTGTGACTATTCTAATTAAATTTTTAAAAACCCAACAATGGGGAATTTCTACCAAGTTATATTGAATGTTCAAATTAAACTGAGAAAACTCTAAGTCTTACTGTGTCTGCATCATTATCTGGATTTTCATCTGAATGTCAAAAAGCTGCAATTAATCCCTAATTTATTTTTCTTTTCCATTCTGTATGGACCAATGGGATTTAACAGCTCAGTTTTACTCCCATGCACATCATCTCTTCTGTGAAAGTGCTCCTACCTGCAAGCCCCTCAATGAGCTCAATGCTTATTCCAACTGGTGCTACCCCAAAATCTGTAGCTCCCTGTAATGATGAGAATATTCTGTCACTGCAAAATCAGAGTGCTGAGTTTTCACTGGTGTCCTTGGTAACCCCCACAAGTGATTTCTGAAGTAAACTGTAATGGACAAAGCTGACAGGCACTTGGCACATTCCTGGTAAGTCAGAAAAGGGCAAGGAAAGGGCTTGGCAAGTGTCCCCAGAAGGATGACTCTGCTGACAAATTCTCCTGTGGGGGAGGAGGCAGCCCATCACTGGGATTAGCTCCTGACCAAACTGATTTGGAACATCCCAAACAAGATAAAACAGCTTCTTTCCCTCATTTCTAGCATCTTCTGATTTATCTGAGCCAAGCACCTATTAACTTGGACATGTAAAGACATGCACATGGAAAAGGATTTAGAAAAGCACACACAACCTTTTACCTTCTGAATAAAACAGAATGTGTGTGTAAACAAATTCATCTGAATTTACATCATTCTTGCTTTGCACCTGCCCATCATGGGAGACGGAGAGCCACAAATGTTGCTTTATCTTTCACTCCATATGGGAAGCAGCTCATGCATGTTTCTAAATACTTTTTATTTAAGACAAATATCCCTTATGCTAGCACCAGTCTTCTAAAACAGCCATTTCAGCAACCACATGTAAGATGTTCTGTTCTAATGATAAGAGGAGCAACAACAGGATTTGAGGTGTCAGGATTCAAGATAATCTCTTGGAAGAACACCAGGAGGGAGTTGTAGGAAACCACACTATAAATCTGGCTGAGGTGCTAAGACATTTTAAATAGTGAATCTACTTTATCAAAGTAGCAATTGTGTCATGTCTCTTTTTCCCTTTGCTTATTTTGGGTATTTCTAATGCACTCACATAACAGCACTGAAGTGTGAGACAGTAATTGTGTAAAGGACTGAGTGTGAAAAGCAATGATTTCACAACTACTTCTAATGCAGCTAAAAGCTGCATATTAAAGAAAGTGGCAACATAAATGTTTAAAGACTCTAATACAATTCAAGAAAGAACAGGAAAAAATAAAGGAAAAAAAATCAGATGCTGTGAGACAGAGAAATAGAAATGAAAGCAGCCAAGAAGGTGTTGGTTTGAAGGCATTCTGGAGGCACAAAAACATCACCCAGCAGAGACTGAACATGGCAGGGCCAAGAAAGAGAAGATGCAGAAGATCTATTTTCTCACTCATGTTTTACCACTACAACAAAATAATGGGTCCTACTTGCACAACCTACACGAACTACAGACATGCTTTTCATAGAAGAACAGAGAAAGAAGGAGAGAAGGACGTTTTTCTAGGCTGATAAAAACCAGAGTTTGAAACCAGACACTTATTTACACAGCAAAATCCTCAGCTTAGAAGAAAGGGGTAAGTGGTGCTGTCTCTAGTGCTCTTCTCTCATCTCCCAAGAGTAACAATTCAGAGCTCTCACATTACAGTGTGAGAAGAAGGTGCTTCCATAGCTGCTGCAACTGTTCTACCAACAGGATGGAGAAAGTTCCAGTAACAGGGAAAAAAATAGGATTTCATATTAACATTTCTCTGAGAGAAGTATTTACAACGCCACCTCTTGTTGGGTGAAAAAGTGTATTTATTTCTTTAGGACTTGCTGCATTTCTTTGTGGAAGCTGTTCACTGTCCCACTCCACTGCACACCTGGCACATCCTCTCCGGATTTTTCTCCAGAACTGGATCCTGACAGCTCAACAAGGGAGAAAAGCCATGGTCTACTGTAGTGCTTGGTAACTGGAGACACGCAAATTTCATCTCCATTTTCTCTCCAAAATGTCACAGTTCTTCACAAAAAACCCACAGAAACAGAGCACTGAGTTTTAAGCACAGAAAGCCAAGATTTGCTCCTATAAAACCCAGGCACTGAGCAGAAGCAGAGCCCATGGGGGAGCAAAAGGTTCTACTTGAAATACACAAGCATTGCTCAGCTGGTGAAGATGTGGGAATCTCCCTGCTGTTATTTCTAATATTCTAAGGAAGCTATCCAAGAAACTCATCAGGGCTTTTACATTTGCTTTGCTGTACCCCAGGAGGAGCAGCACCACCCAAACTGGAATTTGCAAAGCTGATTCTCAGTGAGATTTTCTCTTTTTGAAAGGAAAAAATCCCAAACAAATGTTAATTTTCATCAAGAAGAATCAGGACCCTCGTAAATTTTCTGCTTTTAAAATTTCTATTCATTTTTTCCCATTAAAAACCAAATCTGTGCTTTTTAACATTTTGGGCTTCTTCTGAAGTTTTCACTGGGATAAAACCCAAACTAATTACTTGATAATCTCCAAGCCTCAAGGTCACGTTTCCTTGCACACGTACAACGAAAAATAATGAGTAAGGTGTCTAAGAAACCTTTCATTGCTGGGTACTTAGCAAAATTGATTGAAATTCAGATTTTTTTTTTGCCCACTGGCAAATTCTGATAACTCGGTATCTATTTGCATTGCAAACCAACATGAAAAATCGAAATATTCATAGACTCTGTAAAACAAAATGCACTTAACAATTTAGCCATAGAGAAAATTGACTTTTCAAAGCAATTTTAGTGCTATTTTTCCTTTCTTGGATATACCTTCTCCTGGAAGTCAGCATGGGGACATGTAGCCCTGATTTCCCCAATGAGATATCATATGCATTAGGGGCTTTTCCCCCCACCAATTCATGTACTGTTTTTGTCAAAAGAAAAAAATAAAATCAGGAGTTAAATCCTGAGCTTTTCCTAGCAGCATTTTGCTACTTTTTAAAATTAAGTTCTTGGGTATCAAATGAAATTTGAAGATGAAAAGAAAAATATTTACACCCCAAAGTAGCCAAGTGACCACTGATTACTAAAGTGAAAATCACCTCAAACCCAGATTTAAGTTATTACATTGGAGACTTGAAGTTAAATCTTTCCTCTCTCTCACCACAACACTACTGCTTAGTGCAGGCTTTTTCCTTAGTTTTTTTCTAGGAAAAAATCCAAAGTAAATGCAATTTTTTACCTAAAGCAAAAAAGGAATGAAACCAAGTCTCTTGTGGATTTTGGAAAGGGAAAAACCTTCTCTTTTTTATCTTTTAAATATATTTTTAAGCCAAGTCCGTTGGGACAAGCTGCAAGCTCCAATAAATCTCCAAGTGCTTCCACAGTCCTGAATTTCACACTGCAGCTCGTGCACCCGCGTTGTGCAAAAGCCTGGGCTGTGTAAAACCCTGGATTGTCCTCAGGTAGCTGGAATAATGGGAGAAAAGAAGGAACTGACCCACACATGAACCTATGAACTAAGCAGAATGTGTCACTTAATATTAAAATTAATTGCAACACGTGGCTGTGTTTAACAGAGTCAGACCATCCTGGTAGCTCTGTTGGGGCGATCTGCAATGCAACAGCCAAAGTCACTCACAGAATGGTGTCAGCAGCACCAATTTAATGGGATTGCTGCTGGAGTCACAGCAGTGCCATCCTCTGTGGTGTCTGGAATATGCACGTGGACATTAATTACAGCCAGTGACTCACAACCCCAAGTGACCCTGCTCTCACGGCTGCACAGAGCAGGCCACACGTGTCCTCATGGTGACAGCCTTCACACACCACACACTAACCTGTGCTTGGAACACCACTTCTAACATGCAAAAATGAGGAAAAAGGATTTGAGCCCTTTTAAGGATTTTTTTTCCTATGGGGCTGTTAGAGAAACGAGTGTAGCACGAGCTTTGGAGCCTACAGTGCACCCCTTTAGCCAAGCAGAATTAATGACTCTAATTAGCCCTGCTGGGGGCAGCAGTGAGAGGCAGGTATTTACACACATGGGAAAGCTGAGTTGTGCTAGAGGTTCTCCCTGGAACAAAACAGGAGGTTACCTGTGACAAGCACACAGTAATGGCAAGCTGCCTTTAGAGAAGCTTTACCCTAACAGCAAATAGTGATTCTCACAGCAGGGCCATTTTTTAAACCATCTGAAAGTGCATTATGATGAAAAGCATTGTGAGGCACTCAGAAGAGGCTGTTACTCTGTGCCTAGGACAAACAAAATGGAAAGCAGACACTCCAGGTTGATTGCCATCATATCTGGTCTCCTTCAAGAGCCAGAAATTACCTTATTTATCCCATTTGCATCATACATGTCAGTTAATGTATAAATAGAGATAAGTGTACGGGATCTTGTGCTGAACTATACCAGTGAGTCACCAGAGAGAGGGAAGGATAATCTTTTCTCTTGCCTGTACAGGTAAGATAGTATTTATCAGCAAGTTAAAGGCAAGGTTGGAGTACAGGAAATTCTGATGAGAGAGAGACACGGCTGGTGAAACACAGACAGGCTCCCAGGTAATCCATGGGATCTCCTTAAATCCTGCTGGACAAGGTCCTGAGCAAACTGACTGAACTGAAAGCTGGCACTGATTGAAGCACAGACTTGGACTAGAGGCCTCTGGAAATCTTTGAAAGTTAAAGTATCCTGTGATTCTAAGAGACAACATGGGCCCAAATAGAGAGGCAGTTCTGGGAATCCACAGCATCTGAGCTTCTACCTGGAACTGTGCTCAGAGTATGTGCTTTTCTTTGAGATGCAGTAATCTTTGTTTTGCTGGGAGACAGTTTTTATGGTGCTCTGAGTGAAAGAAGTAACATAACTATAAATCTGTCTCAGACTTAAGGGAAGTTGGGTTGTACAGGGACTGCAGAATATTGCACTAGAAGCCTTACACGGGGTTTAGGGAATAGAGGGGTTAGGGCAAGGGAAAATGCATCTCATTTGTGGCAACATCATTTAAATCCAGTTCTGGTGCTTGCATTTAACTCCACAGTGCTTTCTATCATAAATCAGGTATTATTTTCCTTCTGCACAATAGTACACAATACAATCAACAGCAACATCTGGGCTCTGCTTTTCTGAATAGCACCTTCATGCAGTTATAATGTAAAATGCAAGAACTGGAATTAGAAATAAAACAGAAATGCTAATTTGACACTTGGAACTTTGTTACAGCTGCACAATTTAAAGTAATTTTAACTTTAGACTTCTGCTGTTAGGTTACATTTTTCAGTAACACCTTTTTCATCCAGAGGTGTTTTCTTAATCATCATCATGTGTGTTTTGGATGGTTTAGACTTATTTTTCCTATTCTTTTTTTACAGAAGGCCATGGGTCACTTTGAGTCAAACATTCCCCTTTATGCACTGAGTGTCCCCATAACTGTTCCCTGCCATGTTTCAGGATGAACTGAGCTTCCTCCCAGGTACAGACTGACCTGCAGGGTCCCTGCTGTCTTTGCTCCATCTTTGACATCAGGCACTTGTAATAAGGCAGGCCACAAGTTTAGGCATGGCACAAACATTTTAACTGTATTACCTTCTCCTTACCTGACCACATTTAGAAAGGGCATAAGCTGAAAAGCCTCCTTTTATCATCCCTCCTGATGCTCCTGTGTCACTGGTGCTGGTCTCTCAATGTCTGTGCAACACTTCAAGTAACACTTCTGTAAACTGCCCCTCAGTGATAAAACTGCAACAGCACCCAAAACACAAAAGGGGAAAAGTATAAACCTTTCCTGATGTCAGCTTTGTCTCCCAGACCTTTGGAAAACCACAGAACAAGACACTTGACCTGATCTGTAACTTACCTGCAAATG
Organism: Parus major; assembly: GCF_001522545.3. NCBI lineage: Eukaryota > Metazoa > Chordata > Aves > Passeriformes > Paridae > Parus > Parus major. The sequence continues at coordinate 2,146,742 of NC_031770.1, forward strand.
CAGCTGTGAATGTGTGGCAGTGCCTGAAGTGTTCCTCACAGAATAAATTATTTCTTTACAATCAGTTTATGCCATTTGTACCTCTGGGAACATCAACTAACCTCTAATTTCCCTTAGCTCAACATTACATTGATCCACTAAGACCTTTGGGAAAGCTCCCCCTTCTCATTGTATTTTTATTTTCCTGGGGAGAGGGGAGGGTTCGTGGTCATAGATACACAGAGTTTCCCTTCCAACCCCACCTTAGGAGTCCATGAAAACACCTTGTGAAGCTCCTGCAGCCGGTGCTGCTGAGTGCCAACGCCTCCAGCCCCACGGAGCTGATGGAAAGGCTGGAGAGGGCCCAGCACTGTCCACTGACTCATCCTCTCTGCCACTGCTGCTCTCCAGCCAGGCTGGAAAAAGCCTGCGGCTTTTGCTCTTGTCCAATTCCCAGCCTCCTCCAGGAAACCTTCTTGTGTGTTCCCTGGGAGCACCTTGAAACCCTGGTGTCACAGTGCCTACAATAACACAATTTACAGCAATTCAGAAGCAAGTTAATTAGCTACAAATATATGCAAAATTCACTTACCACATCACTGAGATTTGTGAAATGTTTGCACCCAGACTCCTGTTTTCCTATTCCTTATTCTGCCTGATTAACACACGATGCATTTACTTCTGTCTTGAGGTTAGATGTCTGAAGCTTTTCCACAGGAAATTAAAAACAATTCACATTTCTTGAGTTAACATTCATTGTTTCACTAGAAAGAAAAAAAACAACAAATATTTTGTAAGTATGAGGTCTTTTATTTCCCATGAAATCAAATAATCACCAGTACAGGCTGATGCCAAAATCTCATTTACTTCCACTGGTTTGAATAAATTATCTAATAAATTTGGGTCAAATGCTATCTTAAGATTAATAAATGATTTACTGTTGACTTTGGGTAGCCAGAATTCTATTTTGTGTTTCTACCTGGTCAGGAAATTTGAAACAATCCCCACCTGCCACACACCAGCTAATTATGCCTTTTTTTGCTACCACTAGTTAACAGTAACTATAAATTGGAAAGATGTCCATTTATCTTTATTTACATAATCTGGAAAAAATATTTGTAGCAGGGAAATAAAACCAGAAAGGGACCAAAGGAACAAGAAGGGAACAGGAGGAATTCACTGAGTGTCACCAGTTTTGTGACACCTCTGGACACCTCCCAGCACCAGCCCCTACACCAGGAACTAAGTGCACCTAATGCTGCTCATGGATAATGATGGACAACACTCAGCACTTTACCAGGGGTGAAAAAATATGTTTGTGATGTCCTCATATGAACTATACAGACATGGATTTCTGAATGGGAATTGTGAGAGGAAATCAGGCAGCTCAGTATCACACTCTGATCTAAACTTGTGATCTAAATGTGAGCTGCACCCAAAATGTTGCCCATATGTTCCTTATTCACCAAGGGATTTGAAGGAAAGGAGGTTAAGTAGCACATTCAGACAAGCTCTGGTAATTCATGTGTGCAGCAGACACAAAATAAGGAGCTGCAGTTGTATGGCTGGAGGCAAAGTGGAGACAGAGAAATGGAAAGGGGAACTGAGAGGTCCACAGCTGAATCATACCCAGTCCTCTCATCTGTTTTGGTTTTACCAGAATCCTTGGATCTGGAAATACAGTTTAATTTGCCAGTTTGACATTAAATGCCAGCCTGTGCCAATAACTACTACAGAGCAGGTGAGTAACTTTCAATAGTTCCTACAAAAGAAGACAAACATGTTACTGACAGTATCTCACACTCAACTGATTTTATGATATTTTCTCCTCCCACGCCCACTCCCTAAAATGAAATAAATTAGGACAAAAAAAAATATCTATATTTAGAAAGTGTTAACGAGCCATCCTTGACTTACTGTTTTTCTGACTGACCCTAAACCTCCAACTGCTCATGTTCTGATCCATCCACACAGGTGGGAAGCCACTGTGACGCTTCATTCAGGGTGGAATCACACCAGTTTAGAACCACTGAAGATCATAAATATGATGCTAATTAAATGGGTGGGGAGTGGGGGAGACACCACACAAAAACGCCACAAAACCCTGATGATTTCTGTGAATAAACGCCCAAAATTCAAATTCCACAGCTGGAAACTGCAGAGAAGCTTCTCTGACTCCCTGCAGATTTCTTTTCAGCAGGAAGATTAATTAAGGTGGGTTGTTTTGCTTTTCTTTGCACACAGGAAATTCCCTCTGCATCTGCCACACAGAGTGATTCTTTCATTTTCAGGAACAGGAATTCAAAGGAATCCCTGAAGCATAACAGAGTTGGGTTTGTGCTAAGTATCAACCATACTTATCTTTTAAAAGATGTGATTTGTCTTATTTGAAAGATGAACACTAATTCAAGGCTTGCTATCATTTTGCCTCTGCATTGCTACGACAACTGAAGAAGTTAATGGAATACATAAAATACTGCAATAAACCCAAGTTTGCCCCGCAGCATTTCAAGTTCCCTTTCTAAATTAGTTCAGGGAAACAGCAATTGGGTCACTCTCATTTTAGATCTCCCAACAGCAAAAAGGCAGATTTCCCTGATTTTGGTAAAGAAGCCTAAATTGTTGGTTAATTAACAAAGCCATTTAACTTTAGAAATCAATCAAGTCCCAGAAGTGAATGTCAAGGTTAACTTCAGTCAAGAGCACTGTAAAGGAATAAAATAAGGTTTTATCACTATCACTATGCCACAAACATGTAGAAAAATACAGGGCTTTACCCAGAACATGAAAGAATTTCAGAGGGTCAGAGTTGAAAGCAGCATTGGCAATAGCTTCAGATCTGTCATGATCAGGGCCACAGTGATTATTTTTCTCTCTCAATCACAAAAGGGAAAACACACCTCTAATTTTCTTTTAGTTTTTGTTTTTCAACAAAAGAAGGGGTGTTCAGGTTAAAAGCTGTACAGCTGGTTAGAAGCAGCACTGTTAGCCACAAAGGAGAACAAGCTTAAAGAGAGTCACAGGATCTCACACTTTTGCCAATAAAGACTTTTGAAGCACCCAGGAGAGGAAAGGCATCCAGACACCTGAGGAATGCACAAATCCCAGGAGCAAACTGGAGTGTGCAAGGAAGGGACACAAAACCTCCACAGACAGCTCTGCTGGGACTGCTGAGGTGAATGCCTCACCAAAGTGCTGCTTTTCCCTGGACAATCTTACAAAATGTTAATACTGAAAGTGCTCACCAGCACTACCCACACAGCTGTGCCAAAGGGCTCCACAAATACTGTGATCCGGGGGATAATTAACAATAACTTCAGGACACACAGAAACACATGGCCTTTTCTATTCAGTACTTCTAAAGTTGCTAAAGACGATTTTGTCGAAAATTGCTCCATATCTACCAATGCTCTTCTGACTGTCCAAGTCACACCTATATTGTTTTGGGGTTTAATTGTTATTTTTACACAAACCTCCTCAGAAGACTAAGTGGGCTCAGGGGGTTAAAATAAAGATTGAAATTTTAAGTCGTATGATAAAAGCAAGTACCATGTTCTCAAACACCAGCACAGAGGAAGGGTATGAACAGCTCCAACTCACCTGACACGCCCAGCAGACATTGATTCTCCCTCACAGGAACATTCTCGCCCAGCTTTCCCTGCAATTATGAGGGGCAAAAATGCAGTCCGGGTACCAGGGTCTCTGGTGGTTCAAGGATCAACCTCAATTCCCAAAATATTTGCAGTACAAAGAGCCAAAAGTGTCCCGGCAAGCAGCAGGGACCGTGGGCACCGTGAGGGGACCCAGTGCTGGGCGTGGTCCCGGCGGTCCCTCAGCCTCACCACGGGGGATAAAATGGCACCCTGCCCTGAGGGAAACCTTCGAAAAAATAAACACTTAGGTGTCTTATACACAATATTTTATAGAGAAAACATCCTGGTATTTTATAGCGAAAACACCTGCGATTTTCCCTGGGATTTGGCAGCAAAACCTAACTGGCTGAGGGGCCATGGGCACCGTGAGGGGACCCAGCGCTGGGCGCGGTCCCGGCGGCCCCTCAGCCTCAACACGGGGGTAAAATGGCGCCCTGCCCTGAGGGAAACCGTCAAAAAACCGAACACTTAGGTGTCTTATACACATTGTTTTATAGGGAAAACATGTTTCTCTGGGATTTGGGCAGCAGAACGTAACTGGTGGATGTGGGTGGGATAGTGAGATAGTTTGTGTGCCCTTGTCACCCTCATGGCAGTGAGGACTGGAGCCTCCTCACCTCAAGGCCTGTCCTTTCCACTGCACATCAACAACTGTGGACAGCGCCTAGAAAAGTGAAAAATCCAAAAGTCACTACACAACAAAGGCAGATATGCCAGGAATTTTAAACAAATAACCTCTGTGTGCATGCACCAAGAAAAACTTAAGAGAAAGGTCCCTTTAACTGCCAAATTGAGTTCTCGCCAGCTCCAATTCCACAAATCCTTCTGCTGGGGGAGTCACATCCTGAGCAATATCAGGATATCATTTAAAATGTGCATTGTTTATCCCTTCTGATACATTATACATACGGCTCAGCTGTCTCTAATGCAAGAGCAATCCAAGCACAGCACTTTCAATACAAAAATTCATTAGAAAACACTCCTGGCTTCAACCAAAACAGGCCATTTTCCCTTCCTTTTGGATTTCAGAAATAACCTTATGCAAAAAAAAAAAAAAAAGTGATTACAGTTGTAATGACAAAAAAAAAATGAGGGGGAAATGGCAGTAAATAATGTAGTGTCTTTTCTGAGCACATCAAGGGTTTTGGAGCTTCAATATATGAAGGGTCTTTTTTACCTCAGTGAGCTGAGTAATAAAAGGTGTCTAAATGTAGAGAAAAAGAAAATATCATCTGTCACTGCTATAACAGCAAGAAGATAAAATTATTTCTACAGGCTGAAAACAGAAGTGCTCCTGTAAGAAATCATTGCTGGAGAATTATTTTTGGAATAGTATTCATCAAAAGTTTAAGGGGGGAAAAGAAAAAAATGTGCATTGGGGGAAAGAAACACAACAAGAGAAATTAAATACTTCAAACGCCTATTGAAATATAATTTCTAAACTGAATTAAAATTTTAGGAAGTTTTACACAATCTGTCACATTTTTCATTTCCCTGTTGCATGGGTGACATAAAACATACAAACAATGTACTAAGATAGAGATGTTATACTGACTGATACTGATTCCTTTTTTTTATTTTAATGCCATGTAAACCAAGACTTGAGACCAAGTTAGGGCCAAAAGACATGATATGATCTGTAACAGTTCTGATCAAGCCATGCCAAAAGACTGGTTTGATTTTCCCTGGCTTCTGAACAGAATCAAGGCTGCTTCTTTCCTGTTTTGTACCACTGTGGCTGCACCTTCTTTCCCATCCAGCTCTGGACTGTGATTTTGGGCAATTTGAGAATCAGATCAAAGCATTCAGCAAAGCTGTAAGATGTCTACATGAAATCTGAAAGTGCCTTAGAGACCTCGTGGAGATTTCCATTCAGCTTTCTGAATGCAATCAAGGGCTCTGTCCCCTGACCATGACTCATTTTTCAGGTTTAAAAAGTAATGCTGTATATTCTGAATAAGCTTCAAATGATTAATCTGTTTGCTACAAATTATTATGTATATTAAAAAGGATAATTAGGGAGAGAAATTATTATTTTAAAAGTTAGTTTTCTTTAACTTGAGGTTTGCTAATTTCGCCTTTTACACCTCCAGCCTTCCCTTCTAAAACACTGTTAGTCTAAAGAAACTTGATCAAAGATAGATGGTCTCCATTTTTCAGCAGCTGGAAAACCTTTCTTCATTAAATTCTTTCACTGGGAAAAAAGGACTGAAGTAATTTTGTCTAACGTTCATGAGAACATTCCATCAGGTTGAAGTCAAATAGGAGAGATTTCAGCTCCAATAATGAATGCTGAATGTGCAAATCATACATTAATCATTAATGTTTTTTAATCAGTTCTGCTTTGACAAAAATTCTCCAGCATGTACCAGGCACTCAGAGCAGCCTCTTCTCTTCCAGTGCTCCTTACTGGGATGTAGGAAATGGCACCCCATGTTCCAAAAGGAAATGAGAAACACTGGATATATTGAATGTCAGTGTGATCAAAGGAATCAGCTAAAACACTCATTGCATGATCTTTCCACTTAAATACCTTTTTGTCTGTGTAACTCTCAACACTCTCAGACAGGATTTCATCTCAATTTGCAGAGAGAGCATTTATATTTATCTAGCTAATTCAAACTACAGATATCATTAAAAGAAATGCACTAATACTTTGTCATCATCCTGACAAATCCCCAGGGAATGGAAATGCCTCACAAAATCCTTTTAGATTAAACCCAAGGTAGGTCACTAAAGAAATCTGGCTGAAGAAGCTCATGACATCACCCAAGCTCGTAGCAGCCATGTGATGAAAGGCAGCACAACACTCTGTGATAAATGTGCAGACTTTCCAAGACAGGTTTAATAACTTAATTTGACAGCCTTCTGGAAGATAGACATGAGTGTGCAAAGACAAGTCAAATGGGGGAAAACCCTCCAAAAACCCCACAGGAAATCCAAACCTGAAGCATCAAAACACTTGAAATTCATATTCAGTTTGCTCTGTATCAGCTCTATTTTAAACCAGGCTGTGTGTTTGCATTAACAGCCAGGGTGCAAAACACAAACAGGAAAGAAGGAAGGAAGATCCAAGATAGCAGTGACTCTCCACAACTACAAGACTGCTTCAGAAAATTCACATCTCCTAGTAAAGGTTTATGACCAGCACCAGCACTCCTGCAACAGAAGATAGACAAATAATAAATAACAAATAATAAATTAAACCTATAATAAATAGGTTTTCTCACTGTGTTCTGCTTTCTGCAAGAACTCATTTTGTCTTTCCTTGTTGTTGAGTACGGAACAGAACCATGAGTGAACCTGCTCCAGAGTCCAAGGATGCAGAGGATCACTGCCACCTGCAACCAAACTGTTCTGTGTCTTCTCATCTACAGAAGGGTTCAAGGAATTTAAAAAGAACCTCCTTTTTAGCTCATCCATACAAAGGTTTTTCTTTCAGCAAAAAGCATTTTCACCAGCAGCAGCCAGTCCCTGAGACTGCTACATTTAGCATCAGCAGAGATAGAAACTGGCAGCAGCAGGATTGTACAGCCCCTTCTAAAAGAAGATTGACACTAGAGAGCAAAAAGGCTCTCAGTTACTAAACCTACACAGATTACTTCATTCATGCCAAGACTCCCTTTCAGCACAGGATCACTCAGAGATTTCTGTCCTGATAACATTTACTGATAAGAGCAGCCTGCACTCTCCCATGCTGCCCTGATCTCACACAGTAGGCTGGGCTTTAGGACTTGTACAAGATAAGTTGGTATTTGTAGGCATTATTCTGCCTTATCTGCCCTTTATTCTGCCTGCTCCCTTCCAAATGGATTTCTTATTTTTAAAAATCAACCCCAAACACTTCAGATTTATCCCTTATTTCTAAATCTGGAGCCAAACCTGGAATTGTCATCTGCAAGTTGAAACATTACTTTAAGCAAGGAATTGTCATTAATTTTTACCTGGGTTCCCATGCACTCCATGATAACCCTGAGTTTTAAAAGAATTAGTAATCCACTCGTAAATCAACCCAAACTGGAAAGCAGGAAAACAAGCAAAATGGTGTTTTATCCTGCTTTTTTTTAAAGGCTGCCAATGCTATTTCCTTGGATTTGAGATCTGGGCTGTCCACACCCTTGATGTGGAGTATTTTAGAAAGGGACAAAGAGGTCAGCACTGCATTTGAACCACCTGGAAAGGGGAGTTTATCCTGGAGGCGCTGAAAACTCCGGGCTGGAGGGGCAGCAGCAAGCGCCGCTGTCAGCAGTGCTGAATGCAAAGGTGCAAAATTAATTTTTATCTGAGACAAAGGCCAAGATATTCAGCTGTAGAAATGAATCTCCCAGTGTAAACTATTTCCACTTCAAGAGCAGCCTTACTCAATTAAAGCCTGCAGTATCAGCTTCAAGTGAAGAGATCAGACGGAGGTCCCCAAGCAATTACATGAAACAAAGTCACCCTTGCAGCAGCCTCTGTAATAAAACCAGGGCTCCATTTCACACTCTTTTATTCTCAAGAGATATTTGCTAACTAGGTTTCAAAAGGAATTCAACTTTTGCAATTCACGAGCCCAGATTAAGAAATCCAGTCCATAGGTCAAAGACACAATTACCTCCGTTTCACATAAATCTCCTTCCCTCACAGAAAAGTTGACAGCTTTTTTTCAAGAGCAAGTGAAAAGAATCATAGAACTGATGTATGAATTTTTTCTTATTTCTGTGGCTCCTCTCCTAATTTTCCAGAAACTTCAGTTTTCCGAAATTTAATATTTCAACAAAAACAACGAAAAACTACCAAAGAACCAAACTGTGAAGAATGTACTTGTATATAGCTTGATGGAGGTAATGAAACCCAAATTGTGGCTTTGAAAAAATATTTGTTCAAACCACTTTGAAAAACACTTTTTTTTAGTTTTCCAGTCTGAAATTCCTGGGTTGTTCTGTTGCTCTGTTTGGTGACATTTCCTACCTTCTGAAGTGGTGAAATGAAGTCCTTCAGCAGCTTTAAAGACTAAAATCCTGCAGTGACTTCAGCCTGCTCAGGTGGACTTTTACCTTATTGTCTCTAACAGATTTAAACCAAGTTTGTTGCCTTGTCTGCAGCCATGTTCTATAATTCTTGCTGAATTTTACAGTCATCATCAGTTTATCCATGGACTTAATTTAAACACTCACACAGGTATAAACCACTAACATAAAAAATATAGCCTTGTGTGTGAAGCTGATTAATGTTTCTGTTAACACCTACTTGAACTCTTACCTAAGTTGTTGTACATTGCTGCAAAACTCTAATTTCTCCCTTTGCTGCAAGAGAGCAAAGGGATGAACTGGGCAACACTCCCTTTACAAGCTCATTGTATTGGAATTAACGTGTTGAACAGCACAGGCAAAATTTCAGTTCTACTTAAAACAAATTTAAAACCCTCCCTGGCCAGAAAAATCAACTTTTTCTTATAAACCACAGCTATAAACAAGAATGAAAAAGACCATCTCCTCATCCAACTTTATTACTAAATCAACTGCTGAAATACTGGTAAACCTATAAGTCTGGAGGAGGCATCAAAAAAATCTGAAAGCTACAATAACTTAATGTCAAAATCTATTTTTTCCTTTAACATTAATGCAACAGCAGCGCCTTTCTGTAGCCTTTCACACACAGTTCACAGTACAGCAAACCCATGGCTGGTGACAGTGCTGCTAACAAAGATCTACCAAGCAGGTTCAAAGCAAATGCAACATTTCATCCAGAAATCAAACTCTTGGGTGTGCTCTGGGGAGACACGAGGTGGAAATCCAACATCTTTATGTCCTGTGCTTTTATGGTGTCTGACAGATGGACCTAACTGAGCCTCTGAAGCACTAATGTGCTAAACAATAAAGGAATCAAGTGCCTCCACAGCCCAGCACTGCACTTGAACAATGTGTTTAAGAGCTATGGTTAAAGCAGCAGAAAATAGATGAATAGCATGAAGAGTCTGACTCACTCCTGAAGCTCAGGTTTTTAAAGCATCCTACCAAGCACTGATGGCGCAGCGATAAGGGATGAGCACAGACACCCGTAAGACAAGGCTGGAAATTGCTCTAAACATACCAGGGGCAAAAATCATATTCCTACATGAAAAACAACTCTAAATTATCTGATCATTTATAAGCACAGCGTGCAAAAACAGGGCAAAAGCACAATGTACAAAGAACACAGTGCAAGAAATGGCCATTTTGTGGGGAAACTAAAGAGAAAGAGAGAAAGGGAACTTGTTGGAGCAAGTATTGGCATTTTAGCCAGCACTACTGCTCTTGGTAAGGCTTGACAATCTCATCAAGGCACATGGCAGCCCAAAGCAGCAGTGTCTCACTGCTGCTCTGGCAAAGAGCTTGGCACCAGTTGTACTGAAGTTCTTCATCCTTGGCAGCGGCAGCTGGACCCTTTCCTCTGACAACCCTCCAGGGAAACTCAGGGAACTGTTTAGGAATAAGTTTGGGCTTTTAAGGTAATGCTTCCAAATCCTCCTGCTCTTTAAAGCCACTGCAATGGTAAGTTCTGGAGTCAAGCTCCAAGGAATTGTTTGGCACTTGGGTTCAGTGAGAAATTAGTTTCTTCTGTGCGTTAATGATGAAGAAATAGGAGCATAGTCCTGTACAGATCCAATCAATCATCCACAGAAATCAACTTCAGACACCTCTACATGTTAAAAGCCAGTGCTGTTTCTGTCTCACCTGTAACCTCTGCACACCTAAAACCCACATGCTAAACAGCAAACTGCATTTCAGGTGCTATTTTTGGCCACAGCAGCATCACTGATTCAGATTTCTGACTGTAAGCAAAGCTTCTGACTAAAGGTAAGACACTCTTGCTGCTGTCACCAAGGGGAGCACTGTCCCTTTTGCTCTGCAGATGAGGACCTGCTTTGCCTGTTCCAGGTTTGCAGCTACAACAGAGGGACTGTGGTGGTGACAGAGGGGAGCAGGCAATGCTGCAGAGCTCAGCCATCCTGCACCAAGTGAGCCCCCAAGGGATTGTGTGTGACCACCTCTCCTCCAGCCTCTCCAGCCCAGAGAGAGGGACCTTTAGAAGGGGAATGGATGAAATCCAAGTGACCTTTGCATGAGCCAAAAGCTCCCTGGCTTGTAGCCCTGCACTGCTGGAACAGTGGGGATGTGCCTGTGGAGCCCCTCAGGTCACTCACCACTTTAGATCTTAAAGAGAAATGCTAAAACTATGATGGACCCAAATGCTTTAGATAATTTCCAACTTTTTTTTAACGTTGTCAGGTTATATAATGATATGTCACACTGACAGCTGATGAAAACTTTTACTGTTACTTTTTGAGCAGGCTCAACTCATTAATTAATGATGCATCCAAACCAAAATAACTGAAAGAAGCCTCCTGCCTCACCCAGTGTTATGTGACCTTTATTTATAAATGTATCACTTCCACTCAGAGGTAGTTCAGAAAAACATGGGAAGCAGGAGGCAAGAGGAATTGTTCCCCTAGTGCCAGATTCAGTCCTAAATAAGGCAAGAGGGTGTGTGGATCTAACCAGGAGAGGTGGGCTTTGAACCCAGCATTTCCAGGAAGCCAGGAATAGTCTGGCAGTGGGAGTGAGAGATTGTAACACGAGCTCCATGAGTAGCAAACAAAAAGCCTACTCTGGTACAGGAAACTCGAGATGGGCATACACAACCAGGAGGATTTAAGCAAGCAAGCATTTATTCTGGGAAATGGACTGAAACAGTCATTCTCATTTCTTCTGTTCGACCAGTCAGGATCTGGCCCAATGAACACCTGGGAACAGAATCCTAGTGCTAGAACAGACATTTAGTGGAGTTGTGAACATCTTGGATGTATTCAGTTTGTGCTTGACATGCTTTGGTTCAACTGCAGCACTTTCAGATACCATTCCTATTACTCTGCCTACAAATAACTCTGAAATAATTCCTTATTTGGAGTTATATAGAGTGTAACTCTCTTCATAAAATAACATGTAAAAAACATTCACAAATGTGACCCTTTTTGACACATTCAAAAACCCAAATGCTCTCACATCAAGGTACTTCAACGTTGTATTTGCTATTAATGAAAACCCCTGGGGTTCTTAGAGAGTCCTGTGTGTTTCATAAAGTTACAGCCATCAACAATTTTATTTTTTCAGCATAGGAATGCATCAGTGCACATCTAAAAGTGCAGCCCAGCTTTGGAGGCAGAAAGGATGTGCTGCCATTCCCACAAAAGCCTTTTCTGGCCCTCAGCCAGCAGTATTTTTCCCCTGATACTGTAGTGCCTGTTCTCCCCAACCAGAGAGCATCAATTTGACTGAGGGAATCAAGCAGAAAACAGAAAACAAGACATTTGTAAAGACATTTTAAGAGCTACCATTGCCACATTACAATTTGGCCTCCTGCAGGCCACTGACTGTGCAGCAGAGGTTGATTGCCTAAATAGATTCATTTATTTTAAAGGCAGCCAGCTTCCCACATACCTCTGTATAAAATGGACCCTGATACTGCTTATCCATTACCAACACCTCTGGCACATGCATTTAGAATTATTCCTCATTTATCCCCACTGCTATCTGTATTTTAGATCTAATATTCTATCGCCTGCTGTTATTTTGGTTAATTAAAATGACCTTGGGAAAGCAGACGAGCCACAAATACTTAATGCTACCCTGCTGATCCGTGAATAAGTGGAGTGACTGATCTATCAAAAGCAGATACCAACTTCATTAAAATCAACTTCCAACAATAACACCTGAAATGCTGTAACAGCTTCCGGCGCTGTTTCTTAACTATTATGATTTTTAAGATTAGTATTTATTATTATTATTTCCCAGCTTGGGTTTACACACTTCATACTGTTAAGTTTAAACACATAAAACCCACTTTAATCTCAAGGGCTTTGATGCCACCTCTTAAAAACTTGTGGAGTTCAGAGAAGCATTTCTGATTTTAAGGATGTTTGAGTAGCTATTGGTATTTTTACAGTAAATACCAACACTGCTGCCACAGACTGCACACTCACCCCTCTCACCACTTCTTGGCTGCTTTTTCACCTCCAGGAATTGTCACTGTTGGGCCCAGGGCTGGCAGGTGGGAGAGGTTAAGCTCAGTAGGTTCCAGTGGAAAGAGTTCAATGGCTTCAGCTGGAGCCTGTGAGATCTCTATGAGACCACAGCAAACCAGAACATCCTCACACTACTTGCAAAGAGAAAACTGTGGCAATGATGGCTGTCAGCAACAGGATTGTTTGCTCCAAAGCAAAACATTTATTCTAAAATTCAATGGGAAAAGCTGGAAACTTTGCTCTGACTATTCATCACAAGTCAGAGCACACTCAAATTATTCTCAAAAAGACACTCCCAAACCCTAAAGGGCTACATTGAGAAATAAGATTTGTGAGCAGTTGTACTTGCAGTAGAAGCCCTGATCCTGTGGCAGGTCATCTGGGAGAGTGGTTTGATTAAAATATTAGTGATTTGGGCATTGAAGCTAAAAAAACTTAAGGATGAGATTGATTTTCTTGCCAGTGTGCTCTAGTAGCAAATTGAAGATTATATGTCCTTTAGTTACTTGAGAAATGCTCTAAAATTATCTTTTGTCTGAAAAATTATTTTGGAAATGGACTCAATGCACAATAATTGTTATTGATACACATTTTCACCTCAGAACTTTGTTCAGGCCTGGATGTACACAATCCAGTCAAATCTGGAATAATTGTTTAGAAATAAACTTACCACAGAAACTATTTTGCTTTCACTCTCTGAAAATTGATTTGGTTAATTAATCATGAGGCTTTTAATGAGTATTTATACTTCTCCAAGGGCAGGGACTGATATGACAGGATAAAAGTCTGCCCAAAAAGGTTGAGCTATTAAGCAAGGTATCAAGCAAGCATGAGGGCTCAGTTTCTAGAGGCTATTTCACTGAATTTTAACAATAATAGAAATATTTCTGAATATTTCCAAGGGACCACATACCCCTTGGATTATGTACAAACAACTGACATATAAAACAAAAAACACAGATAGAGGTGGACATGTATCAGTACCAGGGGAAAGTGAATATTTGTACCTCAAGGTGTTTATCTGTCACCAATCTTTCAGTGGGAGTCAAAGGAAAACAGAAGTCTAAAGTATTCACTGCAGACTGGGGGCTTTGAAAAGTTCCTTACATATGGAAAAGCACTGAGAAAACCTGGAGGTGTGGGATGAAGAGCACCACCTGCAATGGGAAAGCAGGAGACAACCCTGCTATGAAATAATGATCAAAAGAACTGCCCAGCTCCCACAGAATGTGTTTCTCTTGGGGTGTCCTCAGTGGGAAGAAATGCAGGGAGGAGCTCAAGCACCTCTTGAAGCAGTGTGAGTGAGAAAAGCTCCTGTGGTGCAAGAGATGAAGTTGGGGGTGATGCAGAAAGGAGAACGTGCTTGGGCTGGTGAGCCAGGAGCAGGTCTGGAAGCAGCGCTTTGGTGGGAGAAAGGCCAGAGGAGAACCAGGAGATCTGGGATGGCTTTTGGGATTATCCCCCCTCAGCCAAGCCCTGTTTGCTGTCAGTTCAGGTCAGGCAGAGCACACAATGAGGAGACATTTCCCGTGGGGAACCCCTCTGTGGCATTGTCCATGCGCTGGGGCAGCAGGAGCCAGGTGATTCCATAATGGAGCTGGCCTGTCACTCACCGGCATGTGTGAGCTAAAAACACCCAGCCCATCCAGCCTGGTGTCTGACAGCTCCAGGATGCAGGATGTGCCTAGAATAGCAGCCTGTCTGCTCTGTGCATATGCTCATTTTTATAACGATCCCTCATTTTATTCCCTCTCCCCAGCAAGGAAGCAGAACATTATGAATGGGGTCACGAAACGGCACTGATGAGCTGCAGTGTCAGAAAACTGAGGCCAAACAAACCGTGGGGTGAAACAAGCAGGTAACAGGTCATCAACATTGTTATGCACTTTGAAATATTACCAAGAATTTGCCCTTTGAGCCAGAGAGGTCTCAGGCAGGTGGCAGGAACGCTCTGTGCCATCCACTGCCTTCACCCCCTCTCCAAGATGGAACATTTTTCCTTGAAGAAAATCAAGTAATAACAAGTAGGAAGAATGATTGTAACATGAGGAAGCAAAACAGCAGGAGCAAAACCTTGGGCTTTTCTATTCCTGTGCTATATAGATCCGAAGTTTTTATTAGCTGGGGATTCTGGTTCCAAAAAATGAAACACCACTGCCCCCTTCTGTAATCCAAGCCAGCTCTAGCCTACCAAAAATGTGAGTGAAGCACTGGGGAGTTACATACCAGCTGCCACTGACATACTGAACTTGTCCAAAATATGAAACAAAAAAATAATAATTTATTTTTCTGTAATTATTTCCATGTCTGTATCAGTCTTCCAGAGCTTGGTAAATATCTAGCCCCAAAGAGAAGAAATATTAAATAAATCCACTGGGATTTATTGATTCAACTGTTTGTGTATGAGACAGAATCACGTCCGCTTCCGAATTTGTTAAAAAGCTGTCAGAAATTTCCAGCATTCACTGGACAGTCATCTGGGCCTCTTGTCCAAAATGAATTTAACTTTTCCCACAGTTTTAAAAGAGATTATATAAAAGTTGATGTTAATTGCCCTATGCTCCAGGGAAAGTGGGAACTCAGTGTCTGGATAACATTTCCAGACGGAAATGGAGATGTTCATCCACACTGACTGCAAATGTTACGGTGCCAGCCCGCGGTATCCTGATTTAGCCTCCCTCTCTGCAATGCTCAGAATTCCAGAACATATTCAATCTGCTCTTGCTCAGCCACTCTAGAAAGCAGCAATTCCCTCCCTCTGCCCACATTACCACATCCTGCACCCAAACTTTCTCATTTCCCTGAACCTTTCCTGTGACCTTTTCCATACCAAAACACCTCTGGGCACCCACTCCTGCTTTAAGTCTCCTCTTTTCAGTATTTTTTCAGCTACACTCTCAAGGCTCTCATCTCCTGAAAGCCAAAAAACCAAAAGTGAGCTCACCAAACTGAATGCTCCCTCACACAAGCTTAAAATAGACTCAAAATCTAAAAATATTTTATTTATTGAAAGCAAGCAGCAGCCTTTAACTGCGTAGGCTGAAACTCGGGATTGTGGATGTTCCTGCAGTGCTGAGGCTGATTATTTCTTGGGGAGAAATCTGACCTGCTGGTGGGTTTGAAAAGATTTTACACATCTTTTGCTTTACAATGGAAAGCTCACCTTCTCTCCTATGCTGCTGGAAAGGACATGTAACACTAAATCATTCATAGAACAGGTTGAATATGAAAAGGCAAGAGAAAGTAAACTTCATGAATGAAGTTCATTCTTCTCATGATTATCCCTGGGGGAAAAGGTGCAAGCCAGCACCCTGTTGAATTGTACACAAATGCAGATATCCTGCAGAACAGGGCAAGTTTCTAATTCTGCTGACTTGCCCTCTCCAGGCAGAGCATTCTTTATAGTGCTGCAGTGCAGTGGAGAGAAATCCCTATTAATGTTTATGAATTGTTAAACCGAGACAGGGAAAGCATCTGAATTATGAGGTTCTTATACACAGAAATACAAGGAGTTATGGATTTCTTTTGCCACATTAAATAAACACACCAGGACTGCAAGAGTCCCTGTTAAGAGCCATTCCTTATCCAGCCCTGTGAGCCAGAGCTGATTTATGCTACAGGGAAGATAAACATTTAGGTCTGTTTTGAAAGCTGAGCCAGGGCCCTCACACTTTAATTGCTTTGAACTGCCCTATGATTTTTTATTTCATTTCAGTCCACAACAGTGACACAGAGAGGCACTGAAAGTATAACACAAATATAATTATCTTAGTGTCAGTTTGATTCAGTGGGGTGTGAGTAGCTCTGTTTCAGTCATTACTGCTGGCAAGGCCAGAGATACTGTAATTTTTACAAAAACAACTCTAGCCTGATTCTGGAAATGCTGCCAACCAAGTGTGTGCATCTCAGAGCAGCAGCACTGGGGAAGGGATCAGGAGGCTGAGAGCTGCACTGGGACTGGGAACTCAGTGAAATATGAGAAATAATGGTCAGGAAAGTGAAACTGGGACAGGAGTGGAGTGTGCACAAGGCATGAATGGCTCCCACCGTGTGGTGCCTGCAATGGAAGTTGGTAAGAGTTCTCTCCATCCCTCCACAAGGTGCTGGGGGATAATTGATAATGCTGCTATCAGCTGATGAAGAGGCACAGAGAGTCCTTTTCTGCCCTTCCAAAACCAGAGACTGCAGCAAAGGGCACACGTGGTCACCCACAGGCCCAGTGACACACGGTGACACGCTGAGCAACACACCCAACTGACTCCAGCATCAGAGAACAAAACATCCAGCACTGCAAAGCTCTTTACAACCCTGCTAAAAAACCCCCAAACCAAAACCCAACCTATCTGTAATGCCTGAGAAAACATTTAGTGTTTAGACAGCCAGTGTAAATTTGTGGTCTGCTTGGACTGACTGGGTGACTGCTATTAAAATCTGCACTGGTTCTTGGCAAAGCTCCTGCTCACTCTGACAACACACTCCTCAAGTCATTTCTCCTGGCTGTTTGCAAAACAAAATGAGGACTACATCATGATGCAGTTTTCTCTGCAGCCAGTGCTGCAGCTGATTCCACGAGGCAGCTGCTCCCAGGCATTGCTTCATTTAGGGCTCAGTCTGTAACTGATGGGAGCTGATTTTAGCACCTGAGAGTCCCCCAGTGCAATCCAACAGCAGCTTTGTGGTGCATTTCCCCCATCTTTTTATGAAAGTGTCTCAGGAATTATTCCCTGTGTTCCACACTGTATCATTAGGGACCAGCAAGGGCTGGGCAACTTTCCTCCTGTGCAAAAATACAATCCCAGTAAGGCCAGCTACTCCATCTGGGCAAGTATTGTGGCTCAGACAGGTTCCAGCAAGGAATGGCTTTTGCAATCCAGGAATGCCACCATTCCCTGAGCTGTCAGGGTGTCCATGTGCTGACACAGTGCCTTGTTAAATATTAAAATATGTGCAGGCCAAACTCACTCCTAGGTGAAGCAAAACTCGTACTTTTTATCTGAAGAAACCCAGATTGTTTCATTTCACTATTTAAAAAAAGAATAGCCTTGGTTTTATTTCAGTCTGAAACACAAATAAATCTGGAAATCGTGAAAGCTGCTGCAAAGCAGAATTGTTATTTCTTCTGCCAACTACGATATCAAAGGCAGGCAGCCACGGATCACGGATCACTGAGTAGTTTTCACTTCTCCCATAAATCCTTATTACACTGATCTTCTCACAAATACCAACTCTGCTTCAGGAATGCACTTAAATATGTTCTTTTGAAGTCAGCATGACAGAGCTGAAGTCCTCTGGAGAAGCTGGAGATGGGGAGAGGCTGGGGAGGTGTGAAGGGCAGCCCCAGGATCTCTGCCCCTCCCAGAGGATTATGCAGAAAGGACAGGTCAGGAATCCCCAGCTTTAACTGCACTCACTGCCCTTCTTTTCCTGCAAGGACTGAGGTGCCTACGATGGTTGCAAAGCATTGGGCTCAGGATTCCTGCTCCCAGCTGCTTTAAAATGTTCTGAATCTGAGCAAATGGGTAATTTTTTCCTGATTTCAGGGCCTTTGCTTCACACCTTACATTGCAATGTAAACTTCTCGTGTGTGTGCACATCCCTCAGGATTGATTCCTACCTGAAAGCTGCCTCAGTGTGCCCTGGCCCTGCCAGCATCATCAGAGACATGTGCCAAGTGTGAGCCACAGATAATCTTTCACAGGCACCTCATGCCAAATTCCACTCCTGAGCTTCAAATGGAGAATGGAGAAAAAAGCAATTTTCAGCTGGAATAATTAGGACAGACACTGTTCCCATTTAAGTTCTACACTTTGTAGAGAAGGATATTTGGGGTTTTGGTTCAGCAGATTTTCATAAAATGATGCTGGTTGTTTTGACATAAAGTTGCACTGCCCATCTCAAGGTATTTTAATTTCTAAAGTTCAGCATGAAATCCCTGAAATTCATCAATTCATATTTTCCTTCCTTGGAAGCTTCTGGGAATGCTAAGTGCTGTCATTTCTTTCTTGGAAGAAGTTCCCATCCCCTGGATGCCAGTGAAAGGGTTGCACCCACAGCAGAACAGCAGGAGATGGCACTGCTCTATGAAGAGGGAGAAATCAGATACAGACATTTGGAGGTAAGGGAGGTTTGATGCTCACTGTCAGCAGCTGCTAAAATTCTTGCCATGAACTGTGACAGGAACATTGACAGTTTTGGTGTATAATTCCCACCATTCAGGCCAACTTGCAGCTAAATCATTTAAGCTTTCTAAATATATCCCAACTCAAGATACAAGCAGTACTGAAATATTTTTGCTGGGTTCCTTTATGCATTCTTTGCATTGTGCTAAATAGGGCAGGGATAAGAAATGGAACAAATTAAAAGATTATTTTTTATTTCACTACAGACTTCAAAGGCAGTGGATGTGTTGTGTCTAGAAAAATGTACAAATGCACTCTCAAATGGAAGAAATTGGATAAACAGAAGTTGTCATGAAGAAATGTCAATAGAAAATGATGTAGCCTGGGCTGTAACACCTGTTTTTAAAGAAAGCATCACATTCAGTGCTTTCAATACTCAAAATTGATTCTCAGGGAGGGGGTTGTTTTTGTTTCCTCTGCCATTCTCCTGTAAAACCCCACAGCTAAACAAAGATTTCCAGAAAACCCAGGAAAATCTTGTAAAAATTACAGATCATAAAAATCTAAGACAAATGTTTCACAAGTTCACGATATTTCCTTTTATTTTTCACAGGCTGCAGGACAGATGAATTTTTCTGAAAAGCATTAAAACACCACATCAATAACTATCAAATCATTCCTACCAAAATAATTTCGAGATTGCCTTTCAAATCATAGCTGAAGATTAAGGAGAGCCCAAGCAAACGAGGAGGCAACCAGCAGAGCATCTCCTGCAATCCCAGCCACTCGAGAGCCCTTTCTCCCCTCACCCCAAGAGCAGGGGCTATTGGCACCCTGGCCTCTTTTTTTGTCTGAAGCTTTGCATGAAGTAAGAAATACTGGAATGTTCTCAAAATGCCAAGTATCTGCTTTAAAAAAACAAAAAATAAATTAAATAGAGCAGGTTGATGAGAGTAGAGCGTTCCACTGCTAAGCCAAGAGAGGCCAGATGCCCCCTGGCAGTTTTCACTTGAGTGCAATTAAACAATTTTCAGTGCTGGGTGGGCAGTGGCTGGATAAACAGCCTTGGGGACTGACAGCAGAACCTCTGGTAGTCTTGGAAAACACATATTGGAAAAAAAACCCCAAATAATGGCTCTGAATCACAGTCATTTCTATTGTCTGCCCTCAACAGAGAGGTGATCTGCTTTATTTTTGTTCCTTTCCTTCAAAATTGCCACAGGGAACCCCTTCTGTTGTAAAGTCTGTGGAAAGAATCCAACTCCAGTGCACCTTTCAGGATGGAAATGTTCTCTGTAAAGAGTCCAATGGGAAAAGGTTTTAAAAATCATTAAACCCTGAAAGCTTCTGAAACTTTCTGTTTCTATCAATTGGTATCTTGAAAACCCAGAACCAAAGAAGGGGCTGTGCTGGCCACAAGTGAAGACAGAATCCTAACATTGCCTCGAATATTCACACAGAAAGATGGACAGAGCTGCACATTGCTCTTGTTTTAAAGGCTGCAGAGCACAAACAACATTTTCTGTAGGGAATTCCTCATCATTTGGATGAACTTCTGATAAATGGGTCGCCAACACTCTCTGGTTATTCTGTAAATGATATATTTGTGCAAACGAAATGTACTCTGTAAAAATATATGCTTTAAAATACAGAACTGCAAAACCTGATTCCAGAGCACTGCTAAAAAGATGGCAAACAGAGTCCTCTAGTGGTCTCCTCTTGCCCTAACAATAAAAGCAGTCAGTTTAGGGGGGAAAGTGTATGACCTGAAATGTGACCTCACAAGAAAGAATTCTTAATCCAAAGCTAATAATGATCAGAGAAAATTTCCCCCATGGACATCCATGAAATCTGTCAGACTTTGGAAAAGATCACAGACATAGAAACAAGTGGAAAAAAGCAATTTACGTAAACTTCCCAAGGAAACAAGGGGAGGATGAGGAAGCTGTGCCAAAGTATCGATTAAAGGAGCTGATGAAAACATGGCAAGAGAGTGAGGGGGAAAATAAACCTGACCCAGTGCACAGGGCTGCTGGCAGGGAGCTCTGCTTGCTGCCCACACCGAGTTCACAAGATCAGAGCTCTTCACATAAAAATCATGTAAATAATTTGGCACAGTAGACAGGTGAAACAGCCATGTTCGTGTTGGTGCCAGGTTTTAGCTGTTTTTATTCAAACCAAGAATTGACCTTTCTGTAAAAAAATAATTAAAATGAATGTTCATGCACTCATTTTGTAGGAATCCTGAGTAATAGTTCATGACTGCAATAAATTAATAGAATGAAGTTTTGTAAAAGAACCATCTCTTTCTCTGAAGATATTAAAGTAGTGGCATCAATAACAAGCAAATGGCAAGACAGCATTCCTAAATTACACAATGAATATCCTGACATCTGCAGACCTTAAGCAATCCCTTGGCAAAGGCACATAACCAGCCCTAAAAACCTGGCCAACAGCAGTTTCTGAGGAAGATCTGTGTGGTCCTCGTACCAGACACTCCCCAGCACCGTCTTTAAAGCCCCATCTTGGGGAAGCACTTGGAAAAATCTGTTCTCCCTTTAGAGAAGAACCTCATCAGTCAGAGCTGTGGGGTCATCTGTCAGGACCATCAACATCCCCCATTCCAGCATCTCCAGCCCCACCTCTGAAGAGTTAAAGCATGAAAAGGTTAAGTTCCACATGTAAAAATTCCAGGGTCAAACCTTGCCTGGATCTATTTGCAGATGCATCTTCAGACTTCTACTCCTACACTTGGTTTTTCCTCTCTGGCTTTCATCAGCTTTACTACTTGTAGTTCACACTCCTGTCACAAAAGTGTTGCTTAACTTACACACAGACATAAAATAAAGTTTGAAAAGATCCCATCTTTCATCCAGCAGGAGAAATGATTCCCTTTGAAAATGTTTGAGGCTGCCTCAAACAGGGTAAAGGATTTTGTTTTGTATTTTGACACGTGCTTCTAAAACACCAAAAGTTGCTGTGCCTGAACCAATGCAGAGCTGGAGACCCAACGAGCCTGTGGAGAAACAACCTGGGAGGGAATTTCAGTGTCAGGCAAAGATGTGCAATAACCTGGGACAAAAAATATCAGGAAAAAGATCAACCCATCAGCTAACAAATGCAGGAATGCAAATTAATTCCCATAAGGGCTGTTTTTGCAGTGGGTGTGACCACCCCAGTGCCAAACTTAGACTCCTTTTCCTTCTAAATGGGACAGGAATTTGTGTTTGGAAGTAGGAAATTCTGAATGCAGTTGTGCTGCCACCACCATCACCCTCACAAGCTCCCTCAGGGACACAGTAAATTGTGATTATTCCCTCAGACTCAGTGAGAGAATTCTTATCTGCAATGACAGCTTTTGGTGCAGTGTTGCAGAGGGGAGCTCCTGCTCATGGTGTCAGAGCAGGGGGCAGAGGAGAAACTCTTTATTTACTGGGCTGCCAGGGCTACATTCAAGGAGCAAGAGATGCTCTTTATGGCCTCTGGGTCCAGTGGAAACGATGGAGATCATAGAATCACAGGATCATTGAGGTTGTCATGGATCTCTGCAGGTTACCTTGTCCAACCCCCTGCTCAAGCAGGGCCACCTGGAGCAGCTGATCAGTGATGAGTGCAGCTT
This sequence comes from Parus major, assembly GCF_001522545.3. Classification (NCBI taxonomy): domain Eukaryota; kingdom Metazoa; phylum Chordata; class Aves; order Passeriformes; family Paridae; genus Parus; species Parus major. Next base: position 2,169,155 of record NC_031770.1, read on the forward strand.
ACTCATGGCTGGAAAAAATCACTGTAATTTCAGCCAGCACTGATCACAATGGAAAGAAACCTCCATCAGTAACAGCCCTAATTTTTATTAATAGCAAGAGCTGTGCTGGACCTCAGCTTCACAAAGAAAAATGAGCAAGAAGGTGAAAACAGGACATTCTCTACAGCCCTGCAGGACCTCTGTGCTACAGGCACTCAGTAAATATTATCCAGGTGCCAGTCACATTTCTACCCACATTTCCAACAACAGGGCCAGGTTTTATGTTCAGTTCTGCTGCTTTCCTACTGAAAAGTCACAGCACTCCTTCCAAGCATCAGCTCACATTCCCATCTTCTGAGGGGAATCAGGAGTGACAATAGGATCTTATGGCATACAGCCCTCTCAGAGTAAGAAAAAGAATGGATTTCTAGTGGTGACACTGAAGTGGCACAACTGGAAATGTCAAGTGTGTTTTACTCCCTGATGGCTATAAAGATACACTCAGAGCTCCATGAAATCCAGTTGTTGTTTGCATGTTCCAAACGTGGTCATTTTCCAGCCAAAGTTGTTACAACTTCAGTTCCTGGTTGTGTAATCACCTGCCTAATACTGCAAGTGCAGAGAAGCCTCTTTGTTTTCCCTGCAATTCAAAGGGTTTTGTCTGCCCTGGTTGTCTCTGCACATCCAGTCCCTGTCTCCCACAGCTCAGGCAGAAGGGGCTGACATCTCTCTCAGTCCCTGGGGAAGCTGCCCCATCAGCTTGGTCCCTGAAAAGGCACTGATGACCCCGTGGGGTGTTCCCCATGCCATATCCTAATCATTCTGAGGAAAACAGGGCCTTCTTCCACGTTCTTATGAGGTCTTCTCATAGACTTAATTGAGACTGTGGGCATAATCCAAATGCAAGTCATAACCATAACAATTTAATTAGAATTATTAAATCCAAAGAGCCAGAAGTACTTAATTAAATAAACAGCTTGGTTTGTGAGTAGAGACATACTTCAGATCACTGCAGTCATGAAAATCTCGCTGTGCAAAATTATGAGTTGCTGTTTGATAACAATCAATAGAAGAGACCATTGAATAAATACCTTCTGACTTGTTTTCCAAACCATCATATTGGTCCCAGTAGTTTGCCCGACAGATATAAATAATGATGCAATTGTGTTTCCAGTCTCACTGTTATTGGTATCTAAATAACCCCTGACATGACTAGACAAAAAGAGGAGGCAGGTAGTCTGTCAAATCTCACAGGTCATTGGCACTGGAACCTCGTGCAGGGCTGGGGCTGCCAGGGCTCCTGTCCTTGTCACTTGTGTTCCCAGCACGGCCTTTTGGTCTGAGCTTTGGAGAAATACATGGACACGGAGCAGATGGATGTGTCCCACAGAGACTGCACTGCTGCACAGGGCCAAGGAGTGAAAATATCTTAAATATGGACTCACAGAATAGCCTGACCTGGGAGGGACCCACAAGGATCATCCAAGTCCTGTTCTGGCCCTGCTCAGAGCAGCTGCCAGAATCCCACCCTCTGCCCAAGGGGGTTGTCCAAATGCTTCGTGAACCCAACACATGGAAAATGAGAGGGACAGAAGCTATGGAAAAATTCCATCATTCAATTACAAATTATTACTAGAGATGACAGGCTAGGAATCCAAAGCACATATTATAGACAGGGCATTGCAAATCTCTTACAGGTCTCAGTCAGATTCGTGGCTTTGGTTATTCCTCCCCTAAGGTAAAACCATCCCCATTCACCTGCAGCAGAACCAGAACTTCCTTCTTGTGGCTGGACTTAATTCTGAGCCCTTCAGAAATGTGCAGGTGACAAGGAGCCAAATGATCCTATTCCTTGGCCTGGAACATTTTCAGTTCATTTGGGATGAGGAAACATGGCACAAGGCACAGAATTTCCATCTGCTGCTCTCTGGCCCCATAATTTCCTTTCTGCCTTTACCCTCCTGTGTGAGCTGGGCTGTCCCAAATGCCCCCCACACTTGTGTGTCTGTGGATATCCATAACACACACAACAGCCACACAAAGCCAAAAATCCCTGGAGGAAATGTTCCTGGAGCCTCCTTCCCAGCCATTCACGCTGCCAGCAGCAGCTGGCATCCCTCTGCCATTGTGTGTCCTGGTGCAGAGCTCACCTTGCTCATCCAGCCCCAAAGCCTGCACAAATTCTGCTCTTTTCCCACCTCTCTGGGTTTTTGGAGCAACCCATCACTGCAGGGAACTGCCAGGGAAGCTCAGCCTGCCAGTGGCTCTGCTGTGGGCTGGGAGATTTTCACCCTTTCCCAATGCAATTCCATTGACTCCCAGAGTTTGGTAAAATCCCTGCCCACAGTGAAATTTGGGGACAGGATGGACAGGCATTTGTGGCACTGCCACAAAGAGTGGGCAGAGGAAGAGCTTCACAGCCCTGTAAAAAAGGCTGATTGCAACAAGAATTATCCCAAGCTCAGTGATTTCAGTACTGCAGGGCTTTGGGCTCACTCACTTGGAATTTAACTGTATGATTTGTCAGCCCTGGCTTGGTAGGAACTTTGAACTCTGCTCTTTGGTGTCAATCTGCGTTGTTTTCTTCCTTTGAAAGAAGAAATGTGTCCTGTATGAAATGTCTTAGCCTGGTAATAAATTTTTGAGTGTTTTCTGCAAAGAAAACAAGCAATTGTCTGCATATGCCATGCCCAGCTCTTCCCTGTGCAGTCATACACCAGCACAGAATAAAAGGGGGAATAGAAGGGTTTGCTGTCTCTTCATAAAATGTACAGGAGAATTCAGAGAGAAGCAAATCCACTTCTTCAGGATTAAGACTCACATTTCATTATCTGCTTTGTGCTCTGCTTCTGCCAGATGCTGGCTGAGGTAAACTTTGTCCAACTCAGTTCAAGTTCAGAAGGAACCAAAAAAATGCAACTTTTCCCTACAGTTTCTGTGATATTTTCCAGTGTAATTCTAATCTCTATCAAGGTTTTAAACAGGAGAACAAAGCTGTGGAAACTCAGTTGGAACTTTCTGTCTGGACTGGCTGCCCTGTGTTGTGAGGCTCATGGCAAAAAAAAACCTCTTTGCCACAGCACAGGAAGTTTGCTATAACCAGGAAAAAAAATATCCAAGAGCAACAATATTTATTTTCCACACTCCATTAGTAGCCCAGAAGCAATTCAAGCATGTTACTAGAAACCGAACCCAGCTAATTAAAAATAATGTTCCAAAGCTCCACTGATGTGTTTTGCATCTGGAGCTGGCTTCTGCAAATAAACATACACAAAACCAAGGACAAATCACAATAAATCTAAGCAGACAGGTACAAGCAAATTGGTCTGTGGAAGTGACATGTCTCTCTGCTTAAATGTCTACCACAAATCCCAAGGAGACGTGGTAGGATTTAATCTAATTGGGTTTGCCACTTCCCTGCAGCTTAATGTGAGAATAACAGCAATTATATATGACTGTACTTAGCTCAGTACCAAAAATCCATTTATTAGGCTATTAAAGCTATAGAAAGCTGGGGTTTGAGATCATTTGGGTATGCTGGTTACACACTTGGCCTGCTAGTTGTTTTGTGGTTACAGTTTCCAAATTGCCACTGATGAGGTGGTGCTAGAAAAGCAGATGCAGTTAAGCACTTCAGTGAATGGCTTAGAAAGGTTTTCTTCTCACTTCAGGATCCATAACGGCACCTCAGAAGTTGGCTCAGTGCTCTGCAAATCTCAAAACATTCAGCAGGAGACTGAGAAACCAAGAAGCTGCTGAGGTTCAGAAATCTGTTGATCATAAAGCAAAGCACCTTTGCATGTGTGGGGCCCCACAGAGTTGGCACAGCACGGCACAGAGATGCAAGAAGAATTATGTTTAAGGCCAACATTACAGGCCAACAGAGAGAAGAGCCTCTAGCTTTTTAGCATTTGAGAGGGTGCAATCAGCAAGAAATGTAAGAAAAGCCATTGGGCCATTCCAAAAAAATGTAGTCGTGTCACTCTCCTGCGTGTTCAGTCCAGGGAAGCAGGTGATGGATGAGCTCCCCATGGAGCTCAGCACGAGGAAGCTGCACAGCCCTGTCCTCTAAGCCTTTGTCAGCTCACACACCATCATAAAACCCTTCTTGCCAAACAGATGTTTGCAAATGAGCCTTTAAACCCTCACCATTTCATTTTTTTTCTTAAACCACAGTGAGTGCTGGAATAAAGGTGGATGTTTTTTGAAGTCTGAGTTCTCCAGTGTTCACCCAGTGGGGGCAAGCCCCTAACAAATGGTTCCTTCAGCTCCCCCAGGCTCCAGTGAGGATTCCAGGGCTCTCTGGGACCTCTCAGACACCACCCACGAGCTGTTTGGGCAGTATTCAACCTGCAGATTTGTTTTCAAAGCCAGCTTTACAACATGAGCTCCTCACATTCAGCACCTGGAATTCCAAAGGCTTGGTTTTGCTCCCGACAGAGTGACACTGGAGACAGCGGCTGTGAATGTCTCACTTTCCATCCAGAAACTTCCCAGTCTAACTCTCCTGGCAGCTGAGATGTTGATAACCTTGCACAGCAGTTTGGCTTACACATAATTTTAAAGAGATTTCTCTTTCCAACTCAACACTGATCCAAACAGACAACTATCACAAATTAATCCAATTCCAATGAGCTCTGCTTGAATCAGACACCCCACTAATTACCTGCTGGAATTCAAAGAATGTTAGTTAAGGTCCCTGTCCAGCTCCTGCAAAATACTTCTCTGGGAAGTGGATAAATTTAAACCTAGTTATGGGCATTGTTTTCTGGTAAAAGAACAGTAAACAGGATTGTTTAATGAAATCATCATCCTCATTGCTCTCATTGCAGCACCACAAACATGGGTGGCAACCTCTCTCCCAAGGTAGAGGCATCCTGAACCAGTCTGGTTTTCTGCTGCATTCTAGCCTTAGGATTACTTTAAAAGGTTATAATTAACATAATTACCCTGAGTGATATCTGAAATGATTGCACAATTCAAGTGAGCAGCTTTAGGACTGGCTGTGGATTTGAAGTCCCTTTTTGTCCCCCACCCCTGTCCTCACTCTTACAGGGATGGCAGTGGCATTAAGCACTTCAGTGGGGCAGGCAAGGCTGTGTTCCCTAAGGAACACATTTCCCTGTCTGCTCCGAGGGAAAGGCTCCAGGTGAAATAGAAATGCTCCCAAATCAGTACAAAGGGCTGCTGAGGGCCAGGCTCTGAGGATGGGTGGGAAACACAGGAGAAAACTCCCACTCTCCTGGAAAAAAGCTGGTAAAATCCTATGGGAAGCACAGGCTCTTGTGAGATCTTTCCTCACCTGGCCCCCCAAGAAGCAGTGAAGAGGAGCACACAGATGTCTCTTTTATGGCAGCAGAGCCCCTGGGATTCCCAAGTTCAAACACCTGAATGTGGTGGGTGCAGCTGCCCTGGACAAAAAGTGGTTTTGAGAATATTCACCTTGATCAGCCCAAGTCCTGTGAAGTCCTACACCTTCTGAGGAAACTCTTTAACCAGAAGTTATGTTAACATGCTCATATCCTTCTGTGAGTAGGAGGGGGATGACCAATTGTACCTGAAATGGGGATGCACTGAAACACTTCTGACTCCTCAGAAGACACATCCTGCAGCATTCCATTTAGAGATGCAGGAATTATCAGGATGGGATCTCACATGGCTGCAGTTTATCACACCCCAGCAAATTCATTGCACCACACAACCTGATGGCACATGACAAAGTGTGACAACTGAGCTGTATTGCTCAGGAGAGATTGTCGAGATGTGCCGAATATTTTCTAAACTGCTTTCAGAAAACATATGTTTCCAAGGGGTAATGATACAGTGGGACTGAATAACTCATAAAAATTATGAATGAAGTGTTCTCACCTTCATTTGACCTTTTTTATTTCTCCAGCAGACAGAGCTAAATGTGTGGCACACCAGAATGCATCTGAAGAAGAGACAGATGATAATAAGAAGCTGTTAAGAGCCGCTCACTCCGCTGGCTCTGTTAGTTCAGGTTGCTTGCACAGAAAGAATTTCCCTGCACGTGTGAACATGAGCACAGATCAATAAAGGGAAATATCCAGGCTGATCCTTTCTCAGCCTGAACTCCTCCAAACAAGATGCACACACAGCCCTTGTGGAAGGCTGGGGACAGGAGCTGTGTGTGAGGAACCACAGAAAAGGTGATGCTGTTCTCCCTGCACAGAGCATCTCCAGAACCAGCTGGGAGCACTCATTCCTCCCTTAGCTGATGTCACAAAGGTATCTGGAACATTTAACTCTCGTTTTTCTGTCTCCCACACCTACAGCCAAGGTCTGCTTGGCTACTCACCTTGTCAGAGATCATAAGAGATCTTATTTGCCTTAAAAATATGACTGCTTGACATGTTTTTTAAAGTCAAAAGGAGAGTAATATATTTCAAACGTCAGGAAGGGAGCAATACCTGTGTGCCCTTGGAAACACATGCAGGGTGTGAAAATACAGTTTGGTCAAGCAAATACAGTTTGATCAAGCAAAACAAAGCATCTCCTGTCCATAAGAAAGCAATCCAGATTGGCAGGAATGGTTCCAATGCAATCAGCCTGCCCTAGGACAGAAGGAGTGTCTCAGTTTAAGGATTCATAACCTGTCACCATCATTCCCCACTGGGAATGCTTGGTGGTGTAAATCATTTGGGTGCTGTCTGTGCCTTTCCCTTCGATGCCATCTGGGTCAGGCACTCACATGATGTGGTTTATCCCAGGTAAAGCTCTCAATGCTATTTTCATTTCTGTAAATGTATCCAAGCCCAGCCACAGGGAGTTATCTCCAGCGGTCCCCGGGATTCCCAGCTTTGTTGTGCCCATGGCATTCTCCTCACTTTGCCATGAGGCCCAGGGAGATGGATTTTCATGCCCAGGGCATGGATTTTCTGAGGCATTTAACAGTCTCCTTGTCTGCCTCTGCATCACCTGCCTCAGTCTCCTGCCAAGGCCCGGGGCACGATGGCCACGAGGAATGTGCAGCATTTGTCACTGAGGAAAGGAGGTTTCACACGCTCTGTTTATCCCAACAGATGCTGCTGTGAAGGCTCAAAGGTGATTTTCACAAGGCTGCAAATTCCCTCACAGTTCAGCCTGTGGTCTCCACACACAGCCAGGGCTCTGCACAAACCCTTGGAAAGGATTTGTGTCCACACAGAGGAAATCATGAGGAGGAATTACATTTGGTGGGGTACCCAGAGCAGGCACCCCAGGAACGGGGCTGGGTGTGGTGGGAGAGCTGAGTGAGAGCTGAGCTGGGTACACCTGGATCCCTTCACTTCCTGCCTTGGTCTTTGCCCTCTGGAAGCAGCAGGGAGGAGGCAGCAAACAGCATCAGGGACACCCATCAACTAATTGAAGCCATGCACAGGAAATACACTGCACAGATGTTAGAAAGGCACGAGGTAAAAAGGAGGGGATTGCAAAGCGAGCATCAAACACAAAGGAAGTTGTAATGAGAGCAGGAGCGTGAAGAGTGACAATTCAGCACGGAAAGATAAAGATGGAACAAGAATGGGATCAAGAGAGAGCGCACAGACAGGATGGGGAGGAAGAAAAATTTGAAATGGAAACGATGAAGATGGAATATGATTTCCAGAGGGAAAGAATAAGGGTGAATGAGGGTCCTACTGGGTCAGCCCATGCATATTTAGTCAGTTATAATAAGGTAAAATTGCTTCCTCATTACAAAGAAGGGAATGATGTTGATATGTTTTTACAGTCTTTTAAAAAACTGTACAGAACTTATAATTGGTGAGGGGAGGCATGGGCAGCACAGTTCAGCCCCTGTGCCATGGGAAAGCCCTGGAGGCCTGTGCCAGGCTGGTTGATAATGACTGCCCTGACTGTCAAATTGTGCACGGAGCCTTCCTGAGAAGGTGTGGGCTTGACCCCAGAGACCTGCAGGGTTACACTTGGGTCTCCAAGGAAAGGATCTGATAACTCCTTTCCTGAATTGGCTGTAGAAATGACAAATTTATTTAACAGGTGGATAGAAGGTGAAAAGATAGCTGTATCTGGGTTTTTTTTCTTTTTTCTTTTTTTAAAATGATGAAATTATCTTGAGGAGCAGCTTCTAGAAGATGTTCTGAAGGATTTGGGAGCCCAGAAAACCCTTTTATTAAATTTTTCAGCCTATTCATCAAAGCAATGTTTTTATGACAAAAATAACAGGAATCCTACCTACTTCCACAAAGACTTGCCCCTTCTTTCAGAAACAACCAGAAACACACAACAAAGTGCACAACTCCCAGAATTTTATAAGCCACAGTCTATTACTTCAAGAACATAATAACCTAAATCTCATCCTATTTCATATGCAGAGACCACAGATATGCCATGGAGTGTGAGGGAGGAGATCAGTTCTCTGTAAAAAGAGTTTGATGGGAGCCACTTCAGATGCAGTTTGTTAAAAGACCTTTAGTGGAAGTACTGACAGCAGCCTGTGTTTCCAGAGGTGGCTCCTTCCTCCTGGAAAGCATTACCCACAATTTATCCACATTCCAGCTTGAATTTCCATTTCAAACAAAGAAGGAAGGACTGGAAAGTGGCTGCAATAGGAGACAGATGGTTTTCTCTGCTTTCTGAAATATTTACTGCTTGTAATGAGTCTGTAAAATTCAACGTTGACTCAGCTACTGCATTCCCAAATTCCTTCCAGACTCTGGACTCAGTCTCCTCTGTGCCTGGCAGTGTCCTGCTGCTTCCTCTCACACTTTCCTCAGCACCTTTCCCACAGCTCCAGGGACAGCACATCCCTTTTACCTGACTTGTTTTGCACCAGGCTCTGCGGACGAGGCTGGAATGAAGAAATTTGCCTTCCTCAATGTAATTTTCTATTGATCATTTATCCTTTCTCTTTTTAACTCACCCATTTTCTCATTTACTTCCTAATACCCTTAACAGAATATCCATTGTACTTTTTACTTACCTCTGACCATTTTATCTTCAAATTCCCCCTGAACCTGCCTGTGTGTACAGCCCCCTTACTGCCAGCATCATTCGGGCTTTCGTTTAATTGGCTTTTAATTTTCTGGATAGGTTTTGGCATGGATAATTTCCTGCATTTTGTGAGAAGAAAACTGTTTCTTTTCCCTTGAACTCCTGCTTCTCTTTTAATTCCTGTGTAAAAGCCCTATATCATCTCCAAGCATTTCAGTGGAAGAGTTACCACCACCTCCTCACATCTAATTTCCCTTTTTCTAGAGATCACATCCAGCCAGGGCCTTCACTGAGGGGCTTCAGTGACATCAAGGGGAGCAGATTTTGGTCTAAAGGCATTTCTTGAACGTTTCCCTCCAGTTCCCACACTTGCATGTGCTATTTCCCATATGTGCTAGTGTGAAAAGAGCTCCTGTGGGTCTCTTTAGGGTGGCTGCTGCCATTATTTCTGTCACCTTTAATGGACTATTTGCCTAAAGACCCCAAAGTACTTCAGAGAGAAGTCAGTGAGAGAGAATCCCAATGGTTACACTTGATAAACAGGGAAATGGAGGCACAAAGCAATTCACAGAGTCACACAGCTCAGAAAAGTCCCACAAATCTCTCATGCTAACAGTTTATCTTTGATGCAGAACTTAATCTTGAATTCTCTCATCCTATCTCAACCCTGAGAGAGAGAAAAATCCTTAAGAGAAACACTGCAAGCTCCTGGCCTGTCCAGCACAGTGGAGCTGTTCTGGCTCATTGGCTGCTCCTCATTGATCATTTATCCCTGGCTGAACAACTCCAAACTAAAAGAATTCTGCATTTCATCATGAGCTTGGAGCAGCTTGCAGAACACATCCAGGAAAAACACGTGCTGCATTTACAGCGAGCTTCAGGTGCTCCTGTGGTTTGGGGGTGAGCATTAGAGTTCCACGTAACAAATAGGGGGTTATTTTAATCTTCTAGAACTGCGTGAGATTTGGATTTTAATTGACTTCTTCCCTCCTGAACTCATCTCATAAAGCGTGTTAGGTATATCTGCTGAGTAAATAGGAGACAATAATATGTTTAAATGTCTGTCTGGAGAGTTTCTGCTACCCAGAGCTGAAAATCGATACAGCTCAGAGAGACATCTCTTGTTAATATAACTTTTCCTTTCAGCATGCTTCTAACATCTTTAATATTTTTCAGTGTTATTTTGCTGGCACTGAAAGCCCAACCCATGTCACCAGATCCCTGAACTGGGACTCCAGGGATGTGTATTCCACTCTTGGAGCTGTTTTTAACATCTTGGACAAGTAAGTACAGCTCTCCAGACTCTTATATCCATTCCCAGCCGTTCCCTTTTGGGCCTCGTTCCTGTAAAGATGTGTGCATATATTTGATTTTATAAACTGGGAAGCTGTTTAGCAACTGGGAGCAGTCCAGTGACTTGGAGTGCTAAATCCAACACCTGAATCTTTGCAAGACACGGCTTTGAACTGTGCACTCTCAGATTGTGCTGGATTGGGATAATAAAATGTGATGCTTTCCAAGACAATCTACCTGTAGCACCCCCCTCCCCAAAAAAAAGCCATTTCTGGTGCTCTTGTCTGGCCTCAAAGCCAGATTTCAGGCTTGGGGTTGAGCAGGGAGGAAGTTTCAGGTGAATTGCATCTGTCCCTGGGCTCTTACAAATAGCCTGGATTTGCCCCTCTGGACTGAATATTGTCAGGCTGAAAATATACGTTGGAAAAACACTCTCCATTTCCTGCCCAAATCAGCCTATAAATAACCTGTGCAGCCCAAAGTGGCCCTGATCCCACCTCAGGAATAGCTGCTGTGCTGCAGCACTGACAACAACAAAGAGAGGGGAATTGGTTAAGTACTTTGGGGGTTAAAATCTGTGCCCTGCACAGTAAATTTTATGGCTGAGAGTGAGTCTTCTATAGTCCCATTTATTATTGCAAAAATGATTGGAGCTGGGGACCATGACACTATTACCTGTTACTGCAGATTTATTGAAAATTAGCAATTCCATTTATATCTATGAGATTTCAGGGATTATTCTGTTATAGACTGGAAAACCGATAGATTTATAACGCTGGCGAATCCAGTTGTACCAACTAATAGAGCCAGTGAGAAAATTTAGAGGTTTGTACTCCTAAAGGAGTTAACCTTTGGATAAAGAAACGTTTTTCAAGTAGCATCTGAGAAATTATTGGATTCATAAATTCTGGCTGCAGCAGCATGAAAAATATTCATTTCCTGGGGTTTATATTTTTGTTCAGAAAAGATACAGAAGGCAAAATTTCATCCAAAACCATTTTGCTCCACTCAGAGCCCTGCTCTAATTGCTGTTTTATCTTATGTTAAGCCCTTGGCATTTATTGGCAGGGTTTGCCTGGCTGACCCTTAGGAAATTTCCAAGGTATGAATCTCCTAAATTAATTAAAATTGTATTGACTTGAGTGAATCTGATTTTACTTTAATTTTGATTTTTCTCTACTCATTGGACTCCTTAAAAATTGACCCAAACCTGCAAAGGTATTAAATTCCTGTCAGGATGTTGGGAGTTCTTTAGGATGTGTTTTTTGTTGTTTTTTAATGTGTGAGATCTCTGACTGTGGATGAGCTTGTGTAACTCAGCTTTCATTTTTGAGTGGCTGTTTTAATATAGATTATTGCAAAAACTGGAGAAGTGGCAAACAAATCTGCAATTTATCTATGAATATATGAGAAAAATCGAATGGGGCCCCAGCTCCTTAGTAATGTGAGAAATCATTGTACTCCTGCAGAATGCAATTAAAATCCATCACCCAATAATACAGATCTTTTCCCATTCAATATTCCCCAATCCCTGTTCTTCAGGCCTGGGAAGGAGGTGGCTGGGCCTCATTTAAAACTCAGTCCTGCTGAGGGAGAACAATATGACTTCTTTGGGACTATCCCAATTTCTCCTAAGGGAGCAGAGGTAAGGAACTATTTCACTGATTTCAGCAAGGAAGTTGGAAGAATTCAGGCTTGGACATTGGACTGTGAAGATTAATTTTGGCTCTTATTAACTTATGGCTATTTTTGTCTGCATTACATATATAGATAAACAGATTTTTTAAAATTACTTTTAAAAATAATTCAAGGGTTTATAAATCATAAAAGCTGCAGGTGCTAAGTTCTGAAAAAGAAATAAATGTTGAATTTCAGTTAAAGTAATCCAGAGTACTCCCACTTTAAAGGGGAAGAAGAATGACAAGTGTTTGTAATAAGGACCACATTCCCACCCCAGTGGCATCAACTGAGTTGGTTATTAACTTTGGAAAGAGGCAAAATCCTTTATCTGAGAATCTCTAAGGAAAAAAAAGCCCTGGAATTACCCCATCATTTCACAATCAATACAGCAAAAGTGGAGCGTGCAAAGAATTACGATTCCATCCCTCCGTTATAACACTGCACCTGGAACTTGGGAATAGGGCAGTTCTGTGTTTCATAGCAGCCACAAACCAAGTTTAAAATGCCCAACAGAATTTTGATTTCTCTTTATATTGAATATAAACTTATGGATGAGATATTGCCAGCTGCAATTAAAAAAAAAAACCACAACCCAACCAAACAAAACCTGAAGAAGAATATTCTTTTTCTGTGCTCTACGATAAAGTTTGTGCTGGCTTTTGGCCCAGGACAAATCAGCACAAATCCATCAAAGGCTGAGCTATCACAATTTACAGCTTTTCAGAATCCAGCCCAGAATGCACCAACTTCTGATTATTGTGGTAAAATATCCCAGCTTTACTGAATTCCTTAGTGCAGAGCCAAATATAAGAACTGGACATGGAGCTACATTTTTATAGAAGACTTGGTCCGAATATTGACTTTCCTCTCCTTGCAGTATAAAGGAATCTACAATTTCAAAGACTGCAGATCATTTTACAACAGCAGTGACTCCTGTTTGAGCACAAGAAAATATCTTTGATTCTAACTGAAAGATTATTTCTGGTATTTTTTTATGCAAACCCCTATTTTGCATCTCTCCCATTCTAAGGACCAAACAGAGCTTTTCTGATGGATGAATTCATGGATTTCAGAACCATTCTCCTGAGGAGGCTCAGTGGATGTCAAGAGGCAGGAATTGTACAAAAATGATACAAGGCAACCAGGGAAAAGTTGCTGAACTAAATAGAAAATATTATTTCCCCCCCACAGCTGCTGAATTCCCCCTGGAATATTTTTCCTTACGTTGTTAAAGGAAGCTCAATCATGTCATGATATTTTTTTGCTGTAATAATCAGTGCATCAGTACTTCAGACTATCGTGAGGGGAAGAATTTTAGCCCAGAGACAGACAATAAAAATAAATGTGAACAAATAATGAGTAAGAGAGCAAGAAGGCAGGCTACATTATTCATGTAAATCAAAGTTGTTCCAGAAAAGCTGGGAAAGAGAGGTTGCTATTTCCAACTGAGAGTCAACTGAAAGTTAATGGGGACATCACTAAAGATCACAGACAAATGGGCACTGTACTTTTAATGAATATTTTATTCATGTCACCTTTAAATTAGTTAAATTTGATAGGATGATAATGTAATGCAAAATGGCTTCCTCCCCAAACCATTTTAGGTGGAGGGTAGATAAGAATTTAATTTTAGGCTAATGCCAGGTCAAAATTAAATTTAAAAAAAATTATGGCTGGAAAGTAATAAATCCAAAGTGACCAATGGAAAAAATATTAAGTTAATGAGATGTGCAAGCCATTTAGAAAAGCACAGATATTTTATATGACATATATTTTTCTTATCTGGAAACAAGCCATTTTAATACCTGGTGATAGGGATGAAAATTGGGAAAGGAGAAGGGGGCACTCTTGAAGTTACTGCTATCAGGACTTGAAAAAATTATGAAGATAAATGCATAAAAGCTCACAGTGGGAGTATTCATCATTTCATCACCAAGCTTGGTAACAACTTCCAACCCCTAAATTCCCCTGTAGGTATTTAAATGTTTGTTCTGCTGCTCACAGGGTGTTGTCACTCACATATGCCAAGGAAAGGGTTTCCAAACTGGGCTCAGCAGCTGCCCTGAAACCATGAATTTGGGATATCTCCTTTCTCTGCTCCATCCTGAGCTGACACAAACAGATCCATGCACAGGATCTCAGAATTCACATCTGCTCTTGCACAGCCTCACCAGCACATGGACACTGTGCTTCCCATCCTTCCTCAAAAAAGGAACACCCAGAGACTGTGTCAAAAAGAGTTTTTATAGCAGATATTTCATAAGTTCAGCTGTGAGAGAGTTCATCATCGTTTGTAGAATGCAACAAGTAGAAAATGTCAAATTGCATAAAGCCAGAGCAGAAGCTGTGAGTGGGGGTCTCAGGGAGAGGAATGTGCTCCTCTGAAATGAGGTCAGAGTGAACAGGAGGGTGGAGACCGAGCTCCTGGGACAGGAGGAAACTCATCTCATGCAAACACATTAAACTGCATCGTGATGTGAAAGCACAGAGCATAATGGATCTCTTGCAGGAAAGCTTTGGGTTTGTGACTATTTCATAAATTGAGTAAATCACCTGATTCCAAGTTATCTCTGGGTATTCTGCTGGCAGCACTGCAGCTGACCAATCCAGCCATGTCTGCTGCTTTTCAGTGTGACTCTGCTGCATTAGCCATGCCACCAGAGCTGTGACACTGGGCTGATGGACTGGAGCCTCCCCAGAGCCCCCCTCCAGATCATTTGCAAACTGAAGCTGGAGAGAAGAGTGTCCTCCCACCCATCAAGCAGCACACAAACTTACTGTGATGCTTCAGCAGCCACTGTGGCAAATTTTTGGGTGGAATTTCAGGTGTGGGTGTTATTTGATAAAACCTAAAGTGAAAATGGGCACATGGATGGATGTGGCTTTCCCATCTCCACAGAGCAACGAGAGGAGGTGGCAGAGCCCAGCAGGAGCCAAGGCATTGTTGCAGTTTGCTCTCCTCGCTGCACTGATAAGCTGCAATGGTCATCAGCACTATTGATTTGCTTTTTGAAGGGGAGGGTGTGTGAATGCTGGCTTTAAGCAATCTCTTCTCGAGGCTCAGTTTGATAATCCTTTTCAAGCTTTTATTTAAACTCTCTAAGAGAAAAAAGCAAGAATGAATTAGAAACTGGAAGAACACAAAGAAGCTTGAAAGAGAAGATCAATAACTCCCATGCAGAGCAATAAACAAACTAGAACAATTACAGTGAGAGATGGTTATTGATCAATATCAGGAGCAGCTCATATAGCAGCACCTCTGTTTATACCAGACCTCAATTATATTCTTACTTGCTCATAATAATATAACTGCATTCTACAACTTTTATCACCAGGGAGATTTTAATTCCCTTTTATTAGTGAATAATAACCATGTGTTTCCAGGCTCAGCACATTTCCATATCAGCCAGTCCCCACTGTCCCTGTGGAGCTGGAACCTCTCCCACAGCCTGGAGAGCTGAGCTGCAGGAAGGTGAAGTGACCCCCTGAGGTAGAGGAGGGGAAATCTGAGCTCTGGGGACTCGCTTTTCTGGCAATAACACCTGGGGACCTCCACAGCAAAAAGAGACTTTTTCAACCAAGAGCAGAAATCATCACCTGTAAGTCAAGACAGTGAAACACCAAGTAAACATCAGCTCAGCACAAGTGTTCCCCAAACACCTGGGACACAAAGAGATGCCAGCCCCTCCTGGCAGTGCCAACAGCCGAGCTGTGTAATCCTCACTGAGCCAGGACACTCGCTCCCCTCCCCTCCCCTGCTCTTTCCTGGTCTGTAAAAACTCTCACGCGCTCAGATTTTGTTCAATTACACGAGTCGGGGTAAAATTTAAGTTTCTGCTCGTTGGAACTTCATGGTTTGGACTTAATGAGATGTATCAGCAGCAACACAGCTTTCCCTTTCTTGGGAAATGCCTCCCTCACAGATGTCTAAGGTAAGTGGGTTTTAATTCAAGGTATCCGTGTCAATCCTCCAGCCTGTCTCCGTAAAATCTGACATATAAGACAACTTGCTAAAGAATAATGAGCTGAAGTCTGTCCTCTTCAAAAGTTTCTTTACTCAAGTAAGCTCACCTTGAAAATATAATCAAAAATCCCAGAATCCTATCCACAAATCATATAGAAAATTGAAAGGGTGAAGAATTAGGTCTGGCTGAACTAAATTTGAAAACCAAAGTTGACAAGAAGTAAAATAATTTATGATAAACTAACTTCTTTTCCCCCACAGTTTGAATGATATCATTTTACTAAAAAACTGTTTAATAAACTTCTCCATAAATATTGGTAAAAATATCTATAGCCAAGAGATTATCCATAAAGTTTCGATTTGAAAAAACGTGAAGGTTTTCATTTTACTGTCAACAATTTCAACAGGAGAAATTTCCTGGAGCATCCTTAGAAAAGCCCTGAAGTTGATTCCATGTCCTGTTTCTGTTGGGCTGTGTTACAAGCTTTACCTTTTCCTTATTTTAAGCATCCACTGTGCCTTTCCACTTTAGTTTTTATTCTGATCCAGCCCTCTGCTGTCTTGACATTCAGGTGTTCTTCAAAGATCTGTCGCTGATTTCCTTGCAATCGTTCCACAAAATGGACAATATGCTGAGGAAAACCGCCTTGCAAAGTTGCCAAAAGAGCAATTCCAATCTAATTAAGAGTTCGTAGTGCTTCAGTGAAAGCAGCACAAACACTGTTAATATTCACTGCAGCTGCTTTGTCAATAACTCCCAGTGAATCCTCCAATTTATAGGAAAAATCAGGAAACTATTGGATTCTATGACACTGATAGATCTATCAGTATTCATTGCCCCCATCCTCTGCAACTCGAGGCACAAATGCCAATAACTCTAACAGTCCCTTAAATGCTGAAGGATCATTATTAAAGTGTGCTTGGCATCCCTGGTCATTAATTATAATCTTGTGCACATATGCAGTGTGATTGCAGGAAATAATCAGCTTTGTCTGCCAAATTGGCAACATTTAGAAACTAATTTGTTATGACATACCATCAAAGATATTTAAACAACAAACCCAAAGCTCTGGTGCACTGCGCACACTGTTAAAATATCAGATCACATCATTAAAAAATAGTTAACATATCCGAGGGGAGGTAATATTTATCCTTGAACCCTGGTTCAAGTGGAATTTCCAGCAAGAACAGTTCTAGCCTTTCTCCCTCGCAGTTCACAGGAGAGGGAACTCTCTCCGGAGCGCCGGGCGGGCGGGGGCAGGGAATGAGCGGGATCACAGCGCACACCCGCTGTCAGTCAGCGGCCAGCCAACAGCCGCGGAAGGAATGAATGTTTGCCAAGAGCACTGCTCGTCCGGGAGTACCGCACCAGCCGGGAGTACCACAACACCTTGGAGTACCACACCACCCAGGAGTACCGCACCAGCCGGGAGTACCACACCACCTGGGAGTACCGCACCACCTGGGAGTACTGCACCACCCAGGAGTACCGCACCACCCAGGAGTACCGCACCACCCAGGAGTACCGCACCAGCTGGGAGTACCACAACACCTTGGAGTACCGCACCACCCAGGAGTACCGCACCAGCCAGGAGTACCGCACTAGCCAAGGGTACCACACTAGCCAAGGGTACCGCACTTGGCAGGAGTACCACACCACCCAGGAGTACCACACTACTCAGGAGTACCACACCACCTGGGAGTACCACACTACTCAGGAGTACCACACTAACCGGGATTCCCACAGATTCCTTTAGAGCCTCCAAACTCTCTCATTCCTCTTCCAGCCGCTGCTCCCACTCTCAGCCCCCGGCTGCTCGGCACCTCCGGCCGCTCCAGCCTCGCAGCCGGGGCTGAAGGAAGGGCTCAGCCCCAGCTCCCTCAGCAGGAGCGGAGTTCCCAATAAACTCCCGTGACCTTCCCCAGCCTCGGTTCCTGCTCACGGGATGGCAATTTGTGTTCTTCATATGGCCCCGGACAATGCAGCTCCTGCACAGCACCTGAGGGAACAGCGGGACTCCCGTAACAGCCCCGTGTGCTGCTGTCCCACACATCCTGCTCAGGGTGCAAATCCCACATTTCCCTCTGGGCTTTTCCCTCTGGGCAGCACAGGGAAGGATGTTTCTTTCCTCTGCAGAGGACCAGAGAGGCACACCGTGGATTTCCTGCCATGGACAGCACCCAAGCTCTTCTGATTGAACTCTGCACTGGGACAAGGCCAACGCGGATGCTGCAGGACAGAGGCTGGTCCTGGGAAAGGGCCGATCCTGGGAAAGGGCCATTCCTGGGAAAGGGCTGATCCTGGGAAAGGGCTGGTCCTGGGAAAAGACCATTCCTGGGAAAAGACCATTCCTGGGAAAGGGCCATTCCTGGGAAAGGGCCATTCCTGGGAAAGGGCCATTCCTGGGAAAGGGCCATTCCTGGGAAAGGGCCATTCCTGGGAAAGGTCTAGGCTGTGCACCAGGTTTGCATCACGGAGGTGACAGACACCGTCACTCTCACGTCTGTCAGGGGTGAGCTCAGAATCTCTGCACTGAAACTTCCAAGGCTTCGGATCAGGAGCTTGCAATGGAATGTTGGAGACCATGGAATATTCAAGGGCTCACCAAGCTCTCATGGATATCAGAGGGTGCACGAGGCTTATTGTATTATGTGCATACATAATGACATTTCTTTTCTCAGATCTATGGCCAGACTATTAAAATATGCATCAAAATAAAACCAGAAATTAAATATTGAGCTATCCTTTCATCCAGGAAAGAAAACTCTCCCCTTTTTCTTTTTCTACATAAATGAGCAGAATGATTTTTAAATGGCAAATCGCTTGTGTAACATATTTTAAAGGAAACGATTGTTTCTAAATTGACATATGGCTCTAGTTTTTATTAAGAGAGCCAAATAGGATGCTTTTCTCTAGAGCAACAAGTGACCTTGCAAATTTTTCTGCAGTTTTTTTCTGAAACTTTTTCCTCTATATTCTGCAACCTTCAGTGATTTTTTTTTTTTTTTATTGTTGATGCCCCCTGCTGTAGCAGGAGTTCATCAGCCCAGTTAAAGCTGAAGATGGAGAATCCAAGGAGAAGAGACAAGTGAAACACTTGTTTCAAATGGGATTGCTGCTCCATTCTTACAGTAATGACTGTTTACTCTGGCAGACAGGAGACAGGATTTCAGCAGAGTATTTTGTGTAGTTTTTGTGATAATTTCTTATTATTTTCCCGTGTTTTCTCAGAATCCAGCACTCCATATTATTGGAACAGCAGTTAAGAAATCACAGTTTTGTGCAAATCTATTTCCCCAGATTCTCAATTGCTGTCATCAGCCACTGAACCAACAATAATATCTTTTCTTTTCTTTCTCGGAGTATTTTGTAGCTTGTAACTTATTTAATAAAATGTCCTTTAAAATGCTTGAAAAGAACCAGTATCTTTTTCATAACATAATTACTGTTACATTTCTTTACACAAAATTTTGAAATCTGTAGGTTCCAAGGATACTTCTGGAAATAGGAGGCAATAAAATGACCTCAAATCCATTGTCATGGAAAGACAAACTGTATCAAAAAGTACTTCAGACTATTAATAACTCTTATATCAATATTCTTGAAATGTTTCCATCTTTTCAAAGAGAAATCATAGATACAAACTTCTAATTTGCACCTGAAAAATGAAGTAAATATTTTCTACCTAACTGTAGAGATTTCACAGCATTATTAGCCTTTAACCTTTCAAATGGGCAATTTATATAGCCTCAAATTCATAAAACCTTTTCAAGAGGACGCATTTTACCTTGAAAAGTTCTATTACAATGAACTCTACTTAGGCCAACAGTCAAATTACATGTAACAACAAAGATATAATTATTTTCTTCTTTTTTTCTAATTTGGATAGAAGTGATACACTGGCCTTGGAAACAATGTCCTGTCAAGGAAACCTTTTGAAAAGAAGTGTCCAATAAACATCTTCCCACTGGGAACCAAAGCAAATTAACACAATCCAACACACCTCAGCCAGGCTGAGCTGCTGCCCCTGTGCCCCAGAGTGTCAGGACAGGAGTTTTGTACCTATTTCAGTGGAGACAACTCCCCAGATGAACTGCCTCAGGAGAAAATACAGGAGTGGTTGAATCCCCACTAACTCCAGCCCTCCTGGGCAGGTGTTACGCTTCCTCTGGACAGCACGGAGCTCCAAAGGCAGGGATGGCTCTGACCTTCAGAGCACAGGAGCAGGAAGAGCTCCCCCTCTCAGAGCCAAGGCCATGGAACAGCTCCCACAGTTCCAGAGCCGAGCACAGGATGAGGAGAAGGGGCTCTGAGGAGCTGGGAAGACTGGAGGTACAAGGACAAGCTCCTCGAGTGCCTCTCTCCTCGCCATCCCCATCTCTCTCCTTTGCAGTGCTTTAATCACTCTTTTCATTATTCTCTCAACACTCTCCAGTTGTCATTATCCTCTTGAATTATGGAGAGGAGAGCTGCACGCAGGGAGTTTGCCAGCAGCAGTCACACAAGCACCAAAACCAGGTAAAAGAACCTCTCTCATTCTCTTGAATTTTTTTTCTACGTTCATTCAAGAATTTCATTAGCCCTTTTGGCCATGGTGGCTTCTCAGAGCTCACAGCTGCCCGATCACCCACAACAAACAAAGGGATACACATTGTATCCTGCTATTCCCCACTGAGAAATTCCTGATTAATGTTCTCCTGAATTATGGCTGGAATGGGAAATATTTCTTTATCATTCCTGATCTGACCACATGGTCATTCTCTTTCTAAACACAGAACAAAAATACTGGCAATGGCAGCACCTTTACTCTACACTTAGATTATTATACCTAAATATAATATTAGGTATATTTATATACTTAAATATAGGTACATTCCCTAATTACCTATTATACCTATATTACCTAATATACCTATATTTTCTTTCCTAACCATCTCATCCCTGACTGCTCCAAGATGAGAGATCTTCTTTTTAGTTCAGCCCTTCAACAGTTCTTCCAACAAACACTTTACCTACAGGCACACCATCCTCACATGCTCCTGAATATTCCCTAATGGTAAGGTACAGCACCACTCCTGATTTAAAATTTCCTTTTAATTTGAATTTCCTGTTAATTTGAATGTGTAGTTGGCACATCAGGTGTCATTTGTCACAATGAACTTCTTGGAGTGACATCATGAACACTTATCACATACATAACCCAACCTGCCCAGCTGAAATAAGGAAGAAAATTAGAACTCAGAATCCCATTCTTTTACAACTGATAATATTTATCTAGAAAGTTCCTAAGGCTGTTGGGAGGGTTATTTACTTGCTGTGCCAAAGCTAATTCTCTGGAGTGCTGCATAATGGATTGGTAACGTTTTCCTCATTGTCATCACCACGGAGAACATTTCATTTGTTTGCAGTATAAAATAAACTTGTTGAACACATAAGATGGGCATTATTTACAACTTTCCAAATTCAGAAAGAGAAGTCATTCTTCTTTACAAGCAAAACATTTTGCCAAAGAGACACATAAAATGGAAATATGTTTGTTTCTCCCAAATGCTGAAGGCTTGTCTGCAGATAAAAATACAGCACACTCTGCCTGTAACTACAGCTACCCCTGTACAGGCTCCAGAAACCAGCTACAGTCACACAAAATTAGCTGCTCCATTGCAGTAACATATATAAAATGCTTATACATTAAAAATCTTGAATTTTAAAAGTCTTTGTCTTGCTCCAGGAATCCTGATGCCTATTTCTTAGATCCTTGGGGAAATCAGAAAGCTACTAGACAAGTTAATGCTTTGAAGCTGTAATTTAACAGGTTTTTTTAAAAGAAATTCTTTCTTTTAATTTTTTCTTCCCAAAGAACTTGGCATATTTTAAGCAGAAAATTATAATAATAATTATGGATATATTGACCTCTTTGTACTCTTAGGCTGGCCACTCAAGTGAAGTAGATTTAACCAGCTCCCTGTAGGTTTCCATCAGCTTCCCACGTTTCTGTGCCATGGCACTTCTTGCATTCATCCTGCAAGCTGCCTAATGCACCTGAAGGTTTGAATCACTAAGGAAACACTTTCCCAGGCCATTTTG
The DNA here is from genome assembly GCF_001522545.3 of Parus major. Classification (NCBI taxonomy): domain Eukaryota; kingdom Metazoa; phylum Chordata; class Aves; order Passeriformes; family Paridae; genus Parus; species Parus major. Next base: position 2,191,108 of record NC_031770.1, read on the forward strand.
TCACATTTTGTGACAAACTGGACAGGAATAAACCACCCAGGCAGCCCCAGCCTGGCTGTGAACACACTGCACTCCCCTTTGGGGCTCTCAGAGCCCAGCTGCAGCTTTCTGTGGAGGTGATGCAAGGGAGGTTTAAGATTTTTAACTGCACTGTTTAATTTTTCAATCAATAAAAATGGACAGGTCCCAACAATATAATTTGCACTGCTGGTCTCAGTGAGTAGCTCTCTGATGCTGCTGAGGCTTTGAATGAGCCACAAGTCATTATCCAAAGCTGTTTGATATTGGGGAAGAGCCTGAAATCACCTGTCAGCCTTTGGATCAGGCCCCATAGGTGTGATTTTGGGAAAGCTGAAGGACCACAGAGATACCTGAGTGGCACATAACACAGTGTAATACTGATCTACATTAAACTGTAGGTCTGTAATATAAATAAATCAAATAAAAGGAAACAACTTCTCTTCAAAACAAAATAACCCTAAACCAAACTATACCTGAGACAAAGGTCAGCGTAACTTCAGAGACCAGAAAAATATCTGGGGCTTTGGCATTATTACAATAATAATCAGAGGAAGTTCTGGGGAAATACCTTAACTTTAAATTTCTCATGCAACTTTTCCTTTCAGCCAGGAAATGTTACATCTCCTATAGCTGGGGAGTTATTTCCATATAGTTATTTCCATATATAGTTATTTCCTATAGCTGGAAATAACAGACAATGAGTGGACATACAAAAATAAGAAGCAGTTCCTGTACTCTGGAGCTGCTGCTGTAGCTTATACCTCATCTCTAAAGATCTGGCACATTTTTCCTGCATAAAGCAAAGCAAAAAAGGAAAGAGGTGTGTGAGTGTGAGAATAGATCATGGAGTTGGCACCTGTGTCAATCTAAGTGATGCAATTGAGATGTTCCTCCACTGAAATCCTACCCTAGGACTGTCAATGGCAGATAAAGAGCTCCCATTACTTTCAAGAATAAGAACATGATTCACAATAAAATACACTTTGGATTGAAAAACTGCATTTATGTCCAGGCTTAAGCACAGAGAAATCAGTTTCTTAACACTCTATCTCTGATCTGAATGTCCGTTCTTCACACACGTTGTGCCCATTTAAGTCAAGAGATTTACCACAATGAAAGAGAAGTGTCACCCCAGAGGCTTCACTGTGTTTATGTGTTTAAAGACAGAAGAAAAGAGAAAAAATGAATAAAAGTCCTTTTCTTATACCTTTCTATCCTCTCACTAGCATGCTATAACATGTCTGTAATACCCACTAAATTCATTTCCCAGCCCTGGCAAATGAAGCCTTTACCTTGATGTGCACAGACAAATAAGAAGTTTAATCATTATTAGCATTAAAGAATGAAATGTCCCACCAATTCAACACTGAAGTGGTGAAAGGAAGTTTTAACATGGGATTTCCTGGGGTATCTCTCAGTAACTGTTTCAATCCCTTCCAGCTCACACATTTACATGTAACCAACCTCACAGGGTTGTAACAACTCCATAGGGTCTCAGCCCTCTGTCAAAAAGTCTGCTTGGAAGAGTCTTGAAATCCTGACATGAAGATGGCACAGGAAAACATCCCTCCTCCCTTCCCAGGAACAGGATGTTCCTCTGGGGGAGAATTTAGAAAGCAACACTGAGAGGACTTTGTGAAGCAATTTCATGGGATGGTGTTTAGAGAGAAAAGCTGAAAAGAAAAAGGAGCTGGTTGCTCTCTCGGTCCAGCTCGTGCTGAGCAAAAGGAATGCTCGTAGTAGAACCTAAATTCACCTGTTAGGAAGGCAGAGAAAGCCCAGGAAAAGCTCTTACAGCTGATGGGATCAGGGAAGGAGGGACATGTCAGCCACATTTGATATTAAACAAACCACTGGGTGCTCAAAAGCAGATTCATTTCAGAGAGCCAGAGGGGGAACAGCAGAGCTGGGAAGCACCCAGGCCTTGAGTGAGCGAGGAGACAGCAGGACACAAATTCACCTCAAGTGCTGCTGTGCCACCAACCCCTAGGCCCAGTAACCAAGACAGTCCTCAAAAACACTTTAAACTTCACCTTCTCTTGACTCACACCAAGCTTGAAGGATTTCCTTTAGCCAGGGCTGGTTCTCAAGGCAGACAAATCCAGAACTCCGTGGCAGCATCCCCAACACACAAACTGCCTCTACACCTCTCCATTCCTGAGGGATCCAGGAGTTACCCTGCCTTTCTTCCTAGCCTCAACTTCAGAATCAGCTGCATCACTCCTACCAAAGCTTTCCAAAGCAGGAGCCTCAGCACACAGCTGGAGCAGACAACTTGTGCCCAGGCAGTTGAGGTTTACAGAGCTGTGAGCGACTGAGGATGGGTCAGTGCCACCCTGGGGCTCACAACTCACCTTCCCTCCTCACTAAAAACAGGAGCAGTGAATGACCTCCAGAGCAGTGAGTAGATGTGAACAGCAGTTAAAAGTGTGTAAGAAATGAAAACATTATTTATGACTCAAATACCTGAAATGGAAGCTCAAAACCGTTTGTCTCCTGTTTAAACATGGAGATTTTGCTGCAGTGACCAGCTAACCTGTGCCTGGACTTCTGGACCCTAAGCCTTCTGCAAATCCCATTCATTCCTCTTTGTTCCTTTTGCTAATATTGGCCTTTTTAATCTCCCTTCATTTGGAAGCACCAGCCCTCCCAATACCTTTAACCACCCTCATTGCACTTTCATTGAAATCAATGGGGCTTTGCAAATTACCGTTGTAGAGCTGAATCCATTATGCCCATTACAGATTTAAAAACATGATGACAAGAATCTCATCTGCACGCACAACTCCCTCTCTTCTGCTGTAAATAACTCAGCCAGATCATTTTTTAAATCCTGAAGTGCCTAAATTAAAGACTAACAATATGCAAAATTTCATCTTCAAATAAGTCTCTGGCTTTCTTTTTTTTTTTTTTTTTGTAGCTCAGATAACACAGCACTTTTCACAGACTCAGCTAAACTGTGATAGCTTTTGTTTGTTTTGCCTTGTTTCTTGTTTAAAAATGGATAAAGGCATGTCGGGCCAATTTCATTTAAATGGGATTTCGGTGACTGAGAAGTGAAATGGCAGAATTTTGGTTCTACATAATGTTAATAAGGAGAATTATCAATCCAGCATCACTGCACAGCCCTTCCAAACAGGCTCTGACAACTCCTAATCACACTAAAAACCCCATTTCCCCTCATTAGTGCCAGCAGGGAGGGAAGCAGCAGAGTTCCTTGGATGTCACCAGGCTGAGGCTGATTTCACCATGGGACAGCTCTGAGCTTCCACACTGATCTCTGCAACCTTCTCCAGGGCCTGTGGCTGCCTGACCCCGCCTCACAAAGCCTCAGGAGCTGGGATTTCCTTCCTGCTGTTCCTTCCAAGCCCTCCAGAGCTGTGCCACCAGGGCAGGGTGACTGAAAGCCCCCAGCTGCCGTGCCCTGTGCTGGGGATTTGGGGATTCCTGCTGCCAGGTCTGCCGCAGAGTTTTCATTTGTGCCCTGTGGTGGCGCGAGGGAGGGAAGAGGAGGATAAAATGCAAGGGAAACACGGGGACAGGGAGAGTGTCTGATGCTGTTCCCTTTTCTGTGGTGGCCCAGGGACACCAAGGACACATCCCAGGCCCAATGAGGAGCCTCGTGCCACGTCCTTTGAGGCTGTTGTCACCTGGCCAGCACAGCCCTCCCAGGAGCAGCAAGACAAGACTCTGTGGAAGGAATAAAGCGATTTTCCCCAAGGAACTTTCCTCCTCCTGTGGGTGGGAATGATTTAGCCCATTGTGCAGTCTCCACCACTGTGTAATTTATATTCACTGGGGTGCCAGAACTGCACAGTCTCCTCTAAATATAAGCAATTAACTCCCATTAGCATTAGTGGGAATCACTCAGGAGACTATCCACCATTATTGATTACCTCTTTTTTTGTACCAACTCAAAAAAATGTACAAAGAGAAGAAAATCACATAGTTAGTGGCTTTGGCTAAGTGAAGGCAGGCAAATAAGATTCATTATCATTCTTCAGCTAAACAGTGGGGCTTATTAGAATGTAGTTCATTTACATACTTTGATCTGATGGGTGTAGATACCTAATTATACAGCAGCCAGCAACTTATTTTTGATGTTTTTTATTAATTAATATTCAGCATTATAATTAAATGCTCAGGCTGCTCTTCTGCAATTTCTTTTTTTCTTCTTGTTGTTATTTCTAACACAAAAATAACTTTAAAAACCTACCTGTGAAGCCCATGAGCAGCAACACCATGCAATGATATGTACTCCATCACTTGTAAAAAATGTGGCTGTGAGGGCAAAAGTCTGTGTGGGCATACCCAGATTTTGATCTCTCCCCTGCTGGGATGGAGTAGAAGCTACAGAATTTAGGAGATATTCGAGGTTTGCACGATCTGCCTCTGCCAGAATTCTCTTGTTCTGAGCAGCTCAGAAGTCTCCTCTGCAAAGCAGGAATCTCTGCAGGAAAAGAGATATCCATCCTGCTAAAACTCCAGGAGTTGCCTGATGATTAGGTCATTAAATAAACCAGCCATGAGAGCTGAATTATGTACAGATCACTATAAAAGAAATAATGAAATAAATAGCAAGTGAAGCTCACTAAGCCTTGGAATACAAAGAACTTTTTGCAGACACTGCCAAGCAAGCTGAAAAATTAATTTACTATTTGTTCCCAGTTTTGTTACGATGGTATCTTCACAAGTCTGAGCCATTAGCATGTGAGTTTCCAATTATCCTCTGAGCCTGGTAATGTCCTGTCATTCACCTCCAGGGATTTATGTCAGGATCCAACTCGGTTCCTAAGTGATCTTCCAGCGGGACAGAATGACAGCACCATTATAGCTCCCTCCAGCAGATGATGGTAATGATATTATTATTCCCCTGATCAGCTTGGTGATGATTGTTTGAACTTTATCAGTATTAATAGAGAAAATAATAAAGGTATTAATATTTGAAAGCTCTCTGTATTGTGTTTAGTATCATATTATTGCTACATTTTATGGCAAGTACTTTGACATTTCAGTGAATTTCCATTTACAGTATTACCACTATAATCTACTCATTTTATAATTGCTTCTGGATAGTTGTAAGGTTTAATTTCTGATATTTCCTCTCAATAAAGAAACCTGCATATGAAATTAATATACAGTTATCCTCACAAATTTACATTGTTAGCCTAGCATTGTGGGGGGTTTAAAACAGCCAAAAATATTCTGTGTGACTACTGGAGCAAATAAACCTTATTGACTTGTGGGGTTCCACGGTGGCCAAGATTGCTTCTAATTCTGCAGAAGTATCTTCTCCATCAGAGCTATGAACAACATCCACAGAAAAGGGCAAGAGCTGCTGAGCAACCCAGGCTGAGATTTTCAGAAGGAATTTCCAAGATGGAGAAAAACACATCAAACAATCACCCTGTGCTGGGAAGGAGTCAAAAAGAGCAGAAAATCTTCTGTCCAGGAAAAGGTAGCAGGCATAATGACTGGGTTGGGATAGAGCCATCCCACTTGGATATAACCTGGAAATATTTGATGGAGTGAAACAGCTGCTAAAGAGCCTGGGAAATGAATTTTCTGGATTTGCCCTTTGCCAGGGGCTGGGCCAGGAAGCAAACAGAGAGGAGCAATGGAGATGGACACACTGGAGCTTGTGTGGAACACAGGAAAGATACAGAGAACACAAACCAGAATTTGCACCTCGTTTCTGCCTTGATGGTACTTTTTGAAAGCATTCTAGCAAATATTTATACCCTGTGCCACATGAACTTCTTCAGAGCAGTGTAGCTGCTCCTGCAGAACTGCAGATTTCATCCCAGTATCTGCACACAATTCTGAGTCACTTCAATTCTTCTTGTAACAGCTTGCACAAAGTTAATAAAGCTACAATTTTGCAGAGTTACAAGCCCATATATTCTGACTGCTCACACCCCTTTTTTCTAAAGGGAAATAAAAAGAAAACTCTGGCTTTAAGGAAAACACCAGCAGTAGTCTGCCACCTCCTTAGTTTTATGAGTGAGGAATCAAAAAGGCAAAGTTGGTAACTATTTCTCATTTTGAGGTTCAGCTTAAGCTGGTTTTTTTTGCTTTACTCTCTCAGTTCCAGAGCAGCTTGTAAATCAATGTCAGACACATCACGTGAGAAATCCTCCATGAAATGTTTCTAGAACTGAGGGATACCCAGTGAGATGCACAGGTAGAAAATACCTCTGATATTTCATATTGCCAGGAGCTCTCTTGAGAGCCAAAAATGAGGTGTGAGGAGGGATGGCAGATGTGCAGGGGAAAGGGCTTCAACAACAGCCAGGTCACTGTGACTCATGGCACAGGATAATGGTGGCTCTTGGGAGCCCTGATCACCCATGAGAAGCTTTTAAACAGAAAAGACAAACTGTTTATACAAAGGCCAGGGTTATTAAATAGAGCCTGGATCCAGATATCTATTTCAGACAAAGGGCTAAACCCCAACACTCAAGAAACTCTTTTGGTTTTAAGTTTTGCTCTTAAAATTCTCGCTGTGTAAGACATGAGATTAAGAGGTCTGTTCTAAGGATCTGCTATCCAAACACAGGATTCACTTGCATTATGAAATCACCAGGGATGGAACTGAAAGTTCAAAACCTCCTCTGCCATGCCTTTATTACCTATCAACTCATGGAAATGCCAACACCCAAGATCCCAGCATTTCCTGTTTTCAGCCAGTTCCTGGCACAGACCTGGACTGAGCATCACCCATACAAGTTTTTTCCCCAGCCTTCAGCTTGGCCACCTTTGTTTGCAGGCTCCGAGGGCAGGAATTGCTGACATTCTCCAGGAAGCCAGCAAACAGTGCTAAGAGAGTCTCATCAGCCCAGGATGTCCTGTGGCTCTGGAGCTCTGTACCAGGGCTGAATTTGTGCCCAAGTCAGATTGCAGTAGCAGGAACATTAAAGGAAAGCCCTGGGCTGGCGGCTGCCTCACAATTGTATTTACAATAGCCTCTCTGCCTTTGTCAGGCTTGTTCTCCATGGAATTGCATACCCACTTAAGGTTATGAATTTGATTTATCTGCAAGATTTGAGGTGAGTTTCAATCCTTGTGGAAGCAACAGAACGATGGCAGGGAGCAGGAGAAGATGCAGGGAAGATATATCTGTGTGGGAATTTACCACCCGCAGCTTTGTCAGGGCCCTGCAGTGCTGATTTGCAGAGCTTTGTGATACACATTTCTTGTGTGGCCACTCCTAAATTAGTTCAGATTTACATCACTGTGGGCAGCATGAGAAAATACAGATCTGAACCAGCAAAACCAACACGTGCTGGGACTGAGGTGTCAGGAAGCCCAGATGGATTGTGTCACCTGCATTTCTGGCTCTGCAGCACGCTCAAGCTGACTTCTGTGGGGTTACATTACAATTAAATTGATTTCCCACAGCATTAATTTCATAGCCATGTTTCAAATTGCTTAAGGCTCTGTCCAGAATAATGCTGAACTTGGGACAATAAAAAAGTGGAGGCGTTTTGAATGACTCTAAAGATGTCACCATGAGACATTGCAGGAGCAGCTTCTGCTCAGTGCAGTGGAACACAGGCTGCACTTTTCCACGGATCCCATGGAAGCAGCAGCCCCAGAGGTGAGGAACTGTCTTTTACAGCAGACTCCAAAATGCTGTTTATTGTAAAGCTGGAATGCACTTCAAAGCTGTTTCCAGCTGACATTCCAAGTGTAGCTGAAGGCACTTTACATCCTATTGATGACCTTGGATCACTTGGCAAAGTCTCCCAGGTGCAGGTTCCCAAAATACAATCTGCACCCAGTTTTTGGATAATACTAAAATAGCATCCCCAGCTACATCTTAGTTCCATTTTTCTGCCATAGACCTAAATCTTGCATTTTTCAAATCAGTGGGAGGTTTGCTTGAGGAAGAAATAAAAGATTAGAGCTGCAGAAAACACAAAGTCAGTAATTTGGCAGCCTGATTTTATAATAATCTTTGTCTAATGATTATTTAATATTGTACTAGGCTATTTAAAAGAATATTCTACAAAGTATTGGAGCTTCCTTTTCAAAGCCTGTGTAAAATGTGATTTGTAATTAGTAGCTTTAGATATGCAATGTGTGTGAGAGAATATTAGTATTCCATAAAAGCTGCTGTCAGTATAAGTTATATGAAGAAGCACAAAATAATATGAATACTTAATAGCCAAAATACTTTATTTAAAATTTATTTACTAGATTTTATAGCTCCACCTGAAGAACTTCAGAATTTTTTTTTTTTTCCTTTAAATTCTGTTCTGAATAAATGATTTAGGAACTATGACCATAAATGACCTGAGCACTAAGGGAATGTATTAAAATTTACTTCTAAGTACTTCAAAGCATTTCACTTTATTCACATATAGATACTGGATTTATTCACCCAGCTTGTTACAACAGCTCTGGAAACTACCACAGTAAATGTTCATTAAATATTCTGATATTTACAGTAGGATGCAATAAATTCCAGTGACTGATGGCACCGCTGGCTCTGAGTTTGGAGTGTGGCCAGTTCCTTACAAATTCCAGGTGCATCCATGGCTGTGCAGGAGAAGGGGAGCAGATTTTTTGGGAGCTGGAGGTGTGTGGAGAGCCCAGCTCAGGCGCTCAGCAGGCTGTGCAGCAGAGGGCACTCACACTCTATGGAACAGGCGCTCCGCACCGCTGGCCAGCCCGGCACGCACAGCTCTCCCTCCCCTCTGCTGCACAGTTCCATACTCATCTTATGCCAGCTCCCTCGGAATTATTGCAAGAAAGCTAAGGGGGAAAAAAAAGCCTTGCACCATTTGTTTGCTCGGACCCTGCTGCACAGTTCCATACTCATCTTATGCCAGCTCCCTCGGAATTATTGCAAGAAAGCTAAGGGGGAAAAAAAAGCCTTGCACCATTTGTTTGCTCGGACCTCTGAAACCTCCTCACACACATCCTAAGAGTCTCAGGGACAATCCTGTGGGTCTTAATCCAATCCTTGAAGAGCTTCCCAACAGGCACAGGGAGCAGGATTTGGTCATCAGAGAAGGAAAGAACCAAAAATGTTTCTTAAACTGCCTGGAGCTGAAGCAAGAATTTTTTTAAGGCAGCAATAACATCAGCACTGGTTGTGATCCTGTGATCCTGACATGCTGCTACTAAACCGTGAATATTAAAAGAATATCTAAATTATTGAGTCCTGTGTTCCCTAATGTTGTGCCATGGGTTGATTTCTCCCTCCACAAAGGAGTTTTCTCAGCATATTCCCTTTCTGTCCTAGATAAAATAATTTCTTATTTTTCATCTACTTCTGGAAAGTAATGGCATGGTGAAGAATGTGATGTGTGAGCTACAGATGGCACCGAAAGAATCCAAGAAATCTAAAAATACCCTAAGTTTTACAGGAGAGGTTTCATAAGGTGCCTGTCTCCTCCTTGACATCACTATTCAGCTGGCTATTGAAATGGGACTAATTTAATTAAGAGAACAGCTCAGATAAAACATTTTTGTCAGATTCCCCAAGTCCTATTCACCTTGCTTGAGAACTCAAGCAAGTCTCCTCTGAAGCAGTCCAGTAGCAGAGCTCCCGTCATGCCAGCTTCGCTGAGCACAGCCACAATAGGAGCAATTGGCACAAAGGAAACTGCTGAAGTTAATGTAAAGATTATCATATTATTTTTCCAATGCTGACCCAACGGTCAAGGCAATTGCTGGCAAGAAATTGTTCGCTGCAGTCTTGATCTTTCACTCCTCAAAAGCTCCAGGTGAGTTTTATTTGCAGTGTTTGGTCCTGAAACCCTCACAGCTTGCCACGAGATGATTTCATTCCTCTGCTTTCTCAAGTAGCTGAAGCAAAAGCAGCTATTTCTAAGCAATAAACAGCAATTGTGGGTTTGGGCTATATTTTTTGAGGATTTTTTTGTAAGAAACATAAGCAGAATGGTGAGACTATTCCAGGAGTTAAAATACAAACCAGGTTGTTAATTTGACTGCGCTCTCCTAGCATGTAATTTGATTTCCTAATGATAAATTTCTGATCTGGTTTCAGTAGGTAATCAAATACCACAAATCCACTTTGCATTTTAAAAAGAATGGTGTATTTTATAGGAAAGAGAAAAAGCTGGAGAAGATAGGTTTGTGGCTAAACAATAGAGTTCTTCAGATCCCAAACAGCATTTTCCTAACTGTATTCCATAAGTGCTGGAGAAAGGTGGGGAAAGAAAGGGAGCCAAGGAGAAAAGGGTTAATAGAAGTTTTCCAATCTATCATTCTCAAAGTAAACACATAAACAACGAAGAAAAGCCTCTATCTGACCAAGGGAGAAGAGTGTTAGAAGGATGTAATGGAATCCCTGCAGCATTTCAAACTCTACTTCAAATCTAGGTCTCTTTCCACATCCCATGTTCATTGCTTGCAGCAAAACTGGGTTCCTTTAAAGAGCATGTCCCTTTATCATCATAGAACCAGCAGTTTCAGATTTCATACTTGTGATCTCAATAGCTGGCGGGAATTTATATTCAGAACACAACTTTGGTGTATAAAACTGGGGGGGAATCTCTGACAATGTATTTGTGTATCAACCAGTAATCTGAGAGGGGATGGGGTATTTTTGCTGTCCCAACATTGTTTTTCAGATGTTAGGAAAAAAAGAGGAATACTAAACAAACAAGCAAGAATTGCTCTGTGTACTGTTTGAGAAATACTAAGGATGGGTCACCATTAACTGTTTAGTGCTTTTTTGCTGAGGGACTGTTTCCTAAGGAAATGTGCTGGCTGCAGCCTTTCAGCCTTGCCTGGTAAAGCCTTCAGTGGAGAAATCCCTGGCTTAGCACCTCTAAGTTTGTGTGCACATACAAACACTTGCACTGCTCATTTACCCTAATTAACACCCTGCAATTTCTCCTGGTTTGATAACTTGTAAGGGAGCCTGCTCAAACGTCAGTCTTCCTTGGGCACTGCACATTTTTGTCCTGTACAGAGGATTAGTGACACACTCAGGTGCACACAATGTTCTTGGGACTTGGCAGGATTAAGCTCAGAATGTTTTTCTCCTTCAAAACTCTTTAAAAGTCTCGACAGCACCTTTTGCCCTCTTTTCTCTATAACCTATTTCCAAAGGAGACACATGATGCAGCTTTCAAGCCTTAGTCTTTCTTTTCTAGTGGTTCAGCTTAAAACAAGTCATCTTTCTATCCCCCTAAACAGATAAAAAAATTCCTCCAGAACCCTGAGAAATGCATATTAATAAAAACAAATATGAACCCACTTTTCCATTATTTTATTTTTTTTTTCCTAGTGAGGCCTGTGGTCAATCTCATATAAAAATCTCTGGGAAAAATGGAGAAGTGTGATCAAAGGTAGATGTTGCTGTACCCCTGATCCCACAACGTAATCCCAAAGAGGAGCCCTGAGCTGGAATTCCTGATGCCAGAAGAGACACTGTGAATCATGGAGAACTTTAGGAAAGCAATAAGATCTCTCCTTCAACAAAAACAGTTGCCCCCACATGAATCCCACTCTTGGCTATTTTGCACTGGTGTACTGACTTAATCAAGGAGGTAACTTAAGTTGAATGTCCTGGCTTTGGAGAGATTATTGGCATTATTTACCTTCTTTTTTTTTTACCTACCAGATTTTTAATTAAATTAAATTCCCCATGCCTGGTTAGCTATAAAGTGCATATTACTTACCTGCATCTTCAGATCTTTTACAGTCCTGAGGGTAAATCCATAATTAGTTGGTTTTGTAAAATGCATATTATTTACTTGACAGGCCAGAGTGGCTCTAGAGGAACTGTCCTCATGTCTTGGTTAAGTGCATAATTAGGCAGGTTTTTTAAACCTATGTTATGTTCCCCACATTGAAGCCATTGCACTCCATTTGTTAAATATTCATACTTCTTTTTTTTTTTTTTTTTAAAATGTATTATTTACTCAATCGGTCAAGACAGCGTGTAATTATGTATTTAGAACGTGTGCAATGCATAATCAAAAATACTCATGAAAATGTATGGAAAAAATTACTTTGCACTATTAGGGCATTTTTAGGCCACTGTGTCCTCCCCATTGTCTCTCAAATACCAAGTATGTTCAGAACAACTATTTAATGAAAAAAGTGTTCAAAACCAAGCTCTACTTAACAGGATACTTGCATGTTGACCTAAGCTTTTAGACTGATTTCATAAATAACAGGAGCATTTGTGCTATTTAGAAGAGAATAAAACCTGATTTTAGAATCCTACCTCCTCAGTCTTTTGGGACAGATTCTCTCCAGGATAAAGGAGTGTTGTTCCACTGAAGAAGGCACTGGCATGTTGATCAGCAAAGCAGAGATGTCCTAAAACCAAGAGCTATGCTCCTGTCGATGCAATAGAGACCTTTGAGGGTGACCATTCCCCATGGAAAAAGCCTGGCAGGAAACTGATATTTCCATGGGACTCAGATGGGGGACACTGGATGTGCACACATGAGGATTTCATGGAGCTGAAGTTGAGGGACGTGAGGTGGTGAACAATGTGATAAAATCTGGAGAAGGTTTGAAACTACCAACAGGGGTTGAAGTTAAATAATCAGAGAGGATTATTTATTTATTGGGACATCCCTGATCTTGTATCGCCCTCAGTGCTGCAAAACCGAAGGAGAATGGTGTGATGTTTAGTACCTTGTCAGGTCCCAGCTGTTCAGAAAGGGTGACACATCAGCTTCTGGATGGAAAGAGCATCTTCCTAAGCATCTGCTGTTCATCTACTGGGGGCAGCTAAACAAGAATTCATCCTCCTCTCCTCCCATCTGCACCTCCCAGCCTGTGCCTCCATTTCAGACAATCCCTGTAGCTCCCAGCCCCTGGCCAGGTGTGGAGTCAGACAGAAGCTGCAATGCCTTGGGGGTGGGCACCTCCTCCAAATCACAGCTCAACACCAACAGCAACGGAAAGAACAGAATGTCCCATCCTGTCACACAGCCCAGGAAAGTGCCAGCTCCCCTTAAAACCTCCTTCACACTCCCTGGAGTTCCCTCCTCGCCCCAAGTGCTGCAGCGAGGCCAAGCTCCACCCCAAACCCCTGATGTATGGCACGAGGAACTTGCCATGAGCAGAATGTGCCTCCTTTCTGGAATCTGCTCAGGTTATGGGCACACAATCAAATGCAATCAAGGCACAGCAGCTAAACAAGCCAGCACCTGGCAGCTGGGCCTCTAAACCTACCTCTGGAAGTGCCTTTGTGTTCCTCCCAGAAGCCTGTTATGGGAAGGGCCATGCAGGGAAAGATGCTGCCTTCACCCCTGGTTTGTTGGGCTGTTCATCACCCCTCTGCTCCATGTCACCTTCACATTTCAGCTGGCAAATCCAAATCTGGGAGTGCTCTTATTTGCTCAGGTGGAAAAAAAAAAAAAGGAGAGAAAAAAATTATCAGGTGGTTTAGTTAAAACAGATCTCAAAAGCAAGTGCTGCATGAGCACTGAATTGCAGGACTGATGGAATGTTCTTTTTCTCCCTGGACAGCTGTTTAAGCTGGTTAGGGTGAAAACCTCTAGGACATAAGCTGGGAAGAAATTAAGCCACTCTTGCACAGCTCTGGAACAGCTCCAGCCCACCCTGGCTGCAAAGGAAAACATGCAGCCTTAAATCCCAGAGGAAAGGGTCTCAATTTCAGTTGGTACTCTCAATAAATATGGAAAAGAACATGCAAAGCAAAACCAGACAGGTTCCTTAAACAAAGACTGTGATTAATTTTAAACTATGTTGTCCAATCATATTGATCATTATGGCCACTTGCATTTACTAGAACTACTGGAGTTTTCCTGTTTTGTTTCTTTACTTCAACACAAAAACAAGGCCTCTCTCCCACAGCTGGCTAGATATTTCCCGAAATAACACATGAGTGGTGGCTATTTTACCCAGCAGGTTCCTTTATCACCACAGAGCAGGAAAGTTGACAGGCTTTGTGTCTGAAATGTAATTAGCTTGTGGGAGTACAGTCATAATGAAAGCAAAATTTACATTATTGCAGACGTGATTGTTTGCTCTTTCAAAAAGGAGCAAAAAGTGAATTCCAAGGCTGGTGTTTGGGGGGCTTGTTCAGTCAATATCCTCAGGTGTCCTGTACTTCTGCCAAGGGGATGGGAAGCATGGAGTTTTAGGCCAGGTTTCTTTTTAAAGTTTTAAGACCTTGAAAAAGAAATGAGTGATAAAAAATGAGCAAAAATTTGTTTTCTAGATGCTTTTGTACCTGTTGGCCCCTATAAATATTTCAAAAAGCGAATAGCCTTTACTCAAACTGATTTTTTTGAGAGGTTTTCCACCTATGGATAGCATCTTTCCAGGAAAAGGAAGGGAAGCAGGAAATTCTTCCTGCTATAAGGAACTTCCAGGACTGCTATAATATACTGTAACAGCAGCAGTTTCAGGACCTGCATGGAGAGATCCAGAATCACATTGTGGAAAAAGGCCCTGAGATTTAAAGGTCATTTTTCCTTTGAAAGCAAATTACATTCTTTCTACCAGATGTTCCTCTACCTGCTTCCAGGCAGGACACAGTGAAAGAGACTCCAGCCACCTCCTCCAGTGCTGCTATAACCTCCCTGACCAGGAAGGCTTTTTTAAAATCCATCCTGGCTCTTGCTACTTTCAGTCCATTGCTTTGTCCAGCAGAGACAGGGAGATTTATCTATGTGAAAAGAGCAGTCTTGCTCCCAGACATCAGTGCCTCAGGCTCAGTAACCCATTTCCTTTAATCTTTGTGGGCCATATTTTCTGGGCTTCTGATTTATTCTCCCTGCTCTCCTCTAAACTGTGTCCTGCTCATTCAAATCTTTCCCAAATTGCATTGGCCCAAACAGGATGAAAAGCTCCAGGTGGGGCCTTCTGAGGAATGGGAAATCAATGCAGCTCCTCGCAGATGTTCCCCAAGAGCTGCTCTCCAGGCACTAAAACTAAAGAGGGACATAAACAAGGTTTTCTCTACAAAATATTGGAGGCTGTGTTGTCTCAGAAACCAGCAGTGGACTGAAGAGGGTCCTTACTGAAGTGACACAAGCAGCATTAGCATGAATCCCATCATGTTCTCATATTTCCCTTTTTCCTACACAGACAGGAATATTACCACAAGGGGAAGAGAAACGTGTTTTTACATTTCTCTGTATGCAGCCCTGTTGATCTTGTCCAGGAAAAAATGTGTCAACCATTAGATTCTATTTTTGAAGCAAGAGGTCCTTCCAATTCAGCAGGATCAAACCTGTCTTTAAGAGTGTGTAGCAAATAAATCACCTGAAAAATCTCTGTACAGAAAAATCAGCAAGTTTAGTGAAAGTTATTAACTCCAATTTCCCCAAGAAGACACAAATACTGTATCTGCACCCATGCTGTCAGCATTGATGCAGATTTTATTTTAATGTCATACAGGGACTGGTGTTATCATTGAGCATGTTGGTTGTAAATAGAAAATGCCATCGATTTGATGAAGAAAAAATAGATTTTCTTTCCATCTCCCATTGCAGAAAAGATTAGGAATTGTAGAATTTGGAAGTATTTTGCTTCAGAGCAGGGAAATCTGTGCATGTTCTTCTGAGAAGTGCAGTGAGTTTGTATCGTGCTGTGATCTAACGTAGCCAAGTGTGATCCTTCAGAGCCGATGCCACAGGACCTTCCCTGGTTTCTGTTTTGCAGATGAAATGTTCCCCTCCTGATCCACCAGCAGTGTTTAATCCCCTGGATACAGCTTGGGTTGAATGAACTGCCAACAATTGCAGGGAACTGCTGACCAACAGACACCACGGTCAGGATAAAATCAAATGCAGCGGTCAACACTCTGAGGTTTGATATTTCTTCTTGTCACTCTAGCCAATTAATCAGGAACTATTTCTTAATGAGTGGACTGCCAAACTGGTGTGATTATATCCTTTGAAGTAAAAGTAGGTCTCAATCTGCCTATTTGATTTTTATTTTTGCCTTTTCCTTAAATCAGCAAATCCTCTACATAGCCTCTTGCTGATTTTAAGAGGCATATGGTTCTTAATCCAGCGGTGTATGAATTATGGCAGTAAATGGCTTTGAAAGTGCCTCGAAAGCAAAAATATGGAAATTTCCCCCCCAAGAGACCAGGATGAGCAGTCATTATTTTTGCGATTGCAGAGAACACTGCCCAAGTGTTCCAAGACTCCGTGTGTGTAATTGTTTGTCTCTTTCTTGCTTTGAAGTATTTTTTTTTAACAGCAAAACCTCAGGCACACTCAAGGACAGCTTCCACAGCTTGGTCAAGAACACCAGCGTATCTACATATTCACTAAGTCATAAATCTTCTATACTTTGGCTATGCATATATGACACATGACCCTTATTTCTCCCTTGTGGTCGCAGTCTGAGAGACAATAGAGGTCCACTAAAGCACACAGCTTCCCTCTCAGGTAATATTTCATATATATCTCTTTACAGCCACCAACACATCAAGGTAACTGAGCAGCAGTCTGGGAGGGGAGTTTAACCATAATTGTCTGAAATTGTCTAATTTGGATAAAATGAGCAAGAAAATTCCCTCAGCTATTTGTTAGTATAATAATGTCATCTATATGTTTCCTGCCTCGTGGTGTTCTGCTTTGTAAAGGGGAATGAACTGTAGTCTGAATCCTTTGGATATTTGGTTCGATCTGGCTGTCAGACATTAATTAGTTTCATAGCAATCTCTCACTGCTGTCTTGTGGAAAGACAGCAAGACTGAAAAATAAGCCAGGATGACAAAGGGAGAGCTTGACTTGCTTCTGACCAAAGAAATCTGTCATTAAGAAAAGGTTCAGAACTCAGATCTGAGGCTCCTTTGCCTGCCTTGTGGGAGTACAGATGACTGGATTAAAACATTAATGTGTTATTATACACCAAATTGTCTCCTCAAAGAATGGTCTATTTGCTCATTTATTTCTATGTACATAAACAACTGGAGAGAGGGAGATTTCCAGGGCAGGAACTCAACCATGCAACTCTCACTAATGACAGTGGCTGTTAGGCAGCCAAAACCTCGAACGAGGCTTCCAAATTAACCTTAAAATAACATTACTGAGGCCTCAGTAGCAGCTCTGCAGTTAAATCCATATTAAAATTTGCACTTGGAGCATCACTAATGTCCCAGGATTTCCTACTCAAATTGCTTTGCATCACCTCCCTATTTTACATGCCGAGGTCTAATTCTCTGCTTTGGAGCAGCATCCTTTAACATGGGTACAAAGCACATTTGCAGCAGCAGCAGAAAAGTGCTGCTACAGAGCACAGAGTCGTGTCCTAACTCTCCAGGAGACAAGGGAATTTGCCCACGTGTATTTAAATATATTAACTTTCCCTCAAAAAGAAATTTAACCTGTTCCATTAAAAAATCTGGAGCCATTTTGCTATTTTTTCACATACTTGGTGATTCCTTCCTTCTATACCTTATCCTTCATAGTTCCTAAGCCTCTGTAAATAAAGCAGTTTTATTTACATTGCTAAGTAGAGACACTGCAGTTTTTAAAATGTTGATTGACAGGTTGAGTTTTTACATGGAAAATGTATATCAGGCTTACACAATACTACTCTGCAGAAGTAGGCATGATGATAAATTTCTGGTTGGTTTAAAAAAAAAAAAAATTAAAAAAAAACACAGTGGAGAAAAAAAGGAGGGGGACTAAACTAATCAAGGCTTCTTTGAAACATTTCATCCCCAGAGTGTTTTAAAGGACAAGTCGCAAGACTGGGGCTCTCTCAAAGAGATCATAAATATCTAGAGGAGTTTTGAAATGCCCCTTTAAGGGTGCTTGCTGTCCTAAAATTCCTGTATAAGTGTCCCTCATTCTCTGACATAATCCTGCAGTGCATCCCACAAGACTTTGTGCTTAACCTCAACTACAAAACGATGGTGAGATCATTAAAAGTCAGGTTTCACTCAAGTACGAAGAACATGCCAGATTCCTTGCTCAGTTTTTATAGGATCTTATTCTGCCTCCAACAATTTCAACATTAGCTCCTCAGACCCCTGGGAGACACTAAAGAGATTTTTGTAGGCAGCTCTGAGTGCTATTTACCGACACATTTACCACAAAACTGAGACCAGCTACTGGGCAAGAGCTTCCCTGTTGGGAGAAGGAAGTAGCCCTTCTCCCAAAATATTCCAGATGCTCTGTCACTCTGAACCCTAAATCAGGTTGGGGTGGCAGAGACATTGGGTGTTTTCTGAGATGGCTTTTTGAATTATGTCATGGGAAAAAAAAAATCCCTTCACTTGATTTATTTACAGTCTCTCTTCCTCAAAGGAAATTCAAATATCATGCATTAGGAAAAAAAAAAATAAAAAATCCCAGGCAACTGCAGTACAGTTAGAATTTTAAAGGCTGTGTTAAAGAGAGATTCCCAGATCCATGAGCACTTCTGAACTCGGTGCTCACACCCCAGTATCACCTGGGCCAAAACACGTTGGGCCACATTTCACAGAGTCACTTTCTGCTATTGCAGCCCCATGAGGGGCTGTAGGAAAAGCAGGACTGTAGGAAAGGCCAGCTACAGCTCTTTCCAAATCTCCAGCAGATTGTTTCCTGGTCTGTGGGTAAAGACACTTTCGATTCCATCCAAACTGGTTCACACGTTTTCTTAATAAGAACTCATGTCAAAACGTTTCAGTTGTCAGAATATTCACCTCTGAGCCTGAGCTTGTAAGTACAAGTCCACACATTAGTTTACCCATCAATATCCTGTCTGTATTTTTGTCTGTGCATTCCTAAAGTGCCCATCACCCTGATGCAGAGGTGCCAGTGCAAATTCTCACCCCGTGTTAGTTTGACAGCGCTGTCATCAGGGCTGGCTGGGCTTCAACTGAAATACAAAGCCATGGCTACTCCTGTCCAGCTCTGGGAGCTACTCTGGAAGTTGGTGGCTCCATGACAAAAGACACAGCAGGTCTAGTCCCATGCTCAGGTCACCCTTCCCTTCTACAATAAAACAGGTTATAAATCCCAAAGCTGAGCATAATCCTCATCACTGGGGAGGCTGGGAGATGGTTCACATGGGAAAACTCACTGGCAAGGTCTTAGGAAGACTTTTAGGTATGAGGAAAACAACCTATATAAATAAAACCTCTTCTGTCTTTTATCCTCCATCATCTTCCCAGAAAAAGCCATCTTTGTGTTCAGACAGCAACTAGAAGAGATATAAAAGAAAGCTCCTACAGCACCAGCACCACTTGAATGGCTGAATGCAGAATTAGAAACAGGCTTCGCTTCCAGGTGCAGACAGATGTCTGATGTGAAGATATTGGCTGTCTCTCACCAAAAGTGACAGGCATTTTGGTAAGGCTTTTCTTAACAGATGGCAAAACTTGGGTCCTACCGATTGCTGCAGGATCTGGAGGCACTCAGCACTCAGCAGGATCAGGCCCAAACATGGGGCTCAACACCAGGTTTCATCCACATTGTTAAGAAAAGTTATTGGTGTGAAAAGGGTGTTCAGGCACTAAGCATCAGATTCAGGGGGAAAGAAAAGACCAACAAACCTTAGCAGCGTATTGTGATGTTTTCTTTTGTATACCGTATCAATGACTGTGTGGTGTGCTCCCTGAAAACCCAGCCCTTGGTAATTGTCAGGGAACTTCATTCTGAGTGCAGGCTCTACTGGAAATTAATTGCTTCAGTGCAATCTGAACCACATCATAAATGTCATGTAGAAGTTGCAGGGAGTGAGGAGGCAATGACAGCTCTATCCGCACTGTTTCATTTAAAGGTGGGTAAAACACACTGCGACAGAAGTGCTCTTCATCAATAATTTAGTCCGCAGTGTAAAGCCAAGCCTTGCCAAAGATGCCAGGGGAGCAGCTACCTCCCTGGTTTTAATGACACCAGCAGGGAGGGGTTGAGGGGCCAGCTCAAATCAACATTCATTGCACATCTGGGCATGTCGGCAGATGAAGATATCTAGGACTGAGCTGACAGGACAAAGGGTTGAAAAAAGAAGTGTAACCTAGAAAACCTTTACTTTGAATTCTTTGTATAAATTCAAGGGGGATGACAGTTCCTAAGGTCATCTTACATAATAAAACTACAGTGATCTACATAGAGAATTTTAACTCTTTCCAGCACATAATCAAAGCAACCGCAAGTTAAGTTTATATTATTCACTTTATGAATGTAAAATGCAGAATCCTTAATTCTCTGAAAAGAACTGTTTTAATGAGCAGAATGTTAACATTTATATGCCTGACTTCATTGCAATAACCCTAATTATAGTAGCACTGAAGTCCCACCGTACTGGAGGGTCACTGGAGTTCCCATTATAACCCTTATCTTTGGGGAGTTGAACGTCTTTGCCATTTCCCAGCGCGTCGCCTGAGACTCGCCAAGCAGGTCAGCGCTGGTTTGCTCCTTCAAATTGTTGTTTTACAGCACTTTCCTTTGGTTCTTAAACAGCTTCTGCTTGCCAAAAATCTGAGTTTTTACTGCGTTGATGACAGTCTCCACACAAAAGCCTATCCATTTGCTCTGAGGAGAATACGACATTCAGGTGCGAGGAGACGGATCCATCTCCGCAGCAAACTCCGTATCCTCACCCCGGGAGGTTACAAAGCCATGTAGTTACAACATGGTTGAAGCTATCCTGACTTGCAGGGTTCTGGCAGAGCTTCCAGGCACTAACCCGACATTCCAGGCTATACATTGGATGCCTGTGATTTGGCTGAGGGGTGAGGACTCGTCTCATCCGAGAGCGAAGCTGCCACCTCCATCCGGAGAGCAAATTCCTTTTGTGCGGGCAAGAGCAGCTACAAAAAGCAACCACTTCCACCTCCAACATTGTCCATCAAATGCTGCCTCTGCAACAGAAATAATCCCCACTGCTGGCAAGTTCAGACTAAATTATTTAACATCACAGTACCTGCAGCTATAGCTGAAGGCTGTTGAAAGCATAGAATTGTTTTTTCCTTATCCAATGAAACTATGGAGTTAATTCTTTTCTGCTCACATTTTAGATGAAATATTAGGTGCTTTCCATGATCTTTAAAGTCATCTAGACCACACCAGAGCTGTGCTTACAGCATAAGATTCATCCATGACAACTTCATTGAGGACTACTGCAGGTTTTACTCCCAGTGGGGGTCATATGGGAAGGTGACAAACAGAGGAATCCGGGGAATACGGGAGGTGGCATCTCTCCTAATTGCATCTGACATTTCACTTTCATTTTCCTAGCCATCCAGAGGTACAGAGCGAGTAATCCAGCTGTTAATAATAAT
This sequence comes from Parus major, assembly GCF_001522545.3. Lineage (NCBI taxonomy): Eukaryota > Metazoa > Chordata > Aves > Passeriformes > Paridae > Parus > Parus major. The sequence continues at coordinate 2,212,334 of NC_031770.1, forward strand.
GTTAAAATGCTAATGGCACTAGGAAAGCCCTCTGAAAGTACTGCAGAAGAGGTATAACATTTACATTCTGGAGAAGTTAAACACTACATGTAGACAGATCATCACTGGCTCAGGTGATGATTTCCAAGAGGGAACTTGAATAAGAGTAGGTCATAATAATTATATTTGGTGTCTGTGAGTAGAAAAAAACCTTCCTATGTCCATCCTCAGAAAGGAAGACGCTTGTGCTTGTTCCTCCCTGCTGTGTCTCCCCTGGAGGCCTGGCTGTTCCTCAGGGAAGGTGCAGTGATGCTGGATGCCCTCGGAACAGCATCACGAGATGAAAGCCTCTGAGATGACAGCGATACTTTCCCCTCCACGCAGCATCAGAGCCTGTGGCCACTGCAAGCTGCCAAAGCAAGTCCCTTATTGTCACAGTGTGCCCTGTTCTGAGTGTCACCAAGGGAAACCCGCCCTTCCACACCGTGTCCCCCAGCATCAGGAACACATGGATGATGTTTCATGCTCAGTGGTTCTCACTATCACTGTTTGTGCTGGTGGATTAAAAGGAAAGGTGACCATAATCTGAAAATCAAACCAGGATTACGGTGAGCTCTCTAAAAGCACCTGAATTATGCTGTTCACCATAAATGTAAGATTTACCAGAAACGTCATTTTAAAGCCTATTCCAGTGTTTCTTTGCTTGGTGCCTTGCTTTTGGGAAGAAGCCTGGATTTTAAAACTAAAATTTAAGCTGTGCTTCCTTCCCTGCTGAATTGCAGAAAACTAGGAGCCCTAATTATAATAAACTCTGATAATAATAGAATCCCACATTACTAATGTGCACTCAGAGAGATTCAAATGAGGGTGTGCATGTGCACTGGGAAAGGATAAGCACAAAGCCATAAGTGGCAGACTTTTCTTTCCAAGTGCCAGGCTAAGCAGAGCCATTTTACAAACACAGGCACCAGAAGAATGGAATTTCAAAGAAGGATGATCTTCACCCACAAACTCGGCTCTGAGGAGTGTTTTTAAGGACAGGCTCTGTCCCACCGTGCCCCCCATACACATTAACACCCCGTTTGAGTGGGGTGTGAGGGCAGGGAGGTGTCTGAGCAGCTCCTCAAGAGGCAAAGCAGCAGAGGTTCAGGACCCCTTAACTGCAGCAGTCAAGTGCATTAACTTGTTTAATTTTCCCCGGCGATTGCCAGACTCCCAGCTGGTGCAGCCTGGCACAGCTCCATGGATTTCAGCAGAGCTACTACAACTGACACGAGCTGGGGATCTGGCCCAGCTTCCCAATTTGTCAGAGCTGGCCATTCTTAGGACACTCTCCTGTCCTGTTCAAATTGTCACTGTGGGCTTCACAACCTGCAGAGTTGTGACAATCCACCCCAGCCACCCTTCTGCATCTTCACTCTCCTTCTTCTGCCCATTGCAGAATTCCTCCAGGATTAACATCCCAGTAGCGAGAGCTGAACCCCACAATGAGACAAAATGAACTGGTTACACCAGAATTTCTAACTTTGGGAAGGAAAAGAGTTTGAAAAAAATCCAGCTTTAGAAAAAGAAAGGGTTTGTCTGGGACAGAGTTAATTTCCATCCCAGTGGCTGGTGCAGGCTGTGGTTTGGATTTTGGGTGAGGATGACACTGACAGCACTGGGATGTTGCAGTTGTTGCTGAGCAAGGCTCACCTTCAGTCAAGGACTGCTGAGTTCCCGTGCCCTGGCAGTGAGGAGCTGCACAAGGAGCTGTGAGGGAGCGTGGCCAGGACAGCTGACCTGGCCAGAGGGATATTCCATCCCCTGGGATAACAGGGACAGGATAAACTAGGAGAAAACTGAAGGGAAAGCTGGTCAGGGGCCCCTGCTCCAAAACAGTCTTGGCATCACTTACTCTGTTTATTTTCCCCCCTTCCTTTTCTGTTCTATTAAACCATCTTTACCTCAACCTGCAAATTTTACTCTTTTTTTTTTCTGAATCTCTCCCCCATCCCACTGAAAGGAGGGAGTGAGGGAGTGGCTGTGGTGTTTTGCTGCCTGCAGGGTTAAACCACAACAAAGGGTTGCAGAACAGTAACTATCTAACAAAAGAACCTATCCCAGTAAAAGTGACACTGCAAACAGCTCAAGCACTGAAAACAGTTATTTTATACGGCATAAAAATCAGCAATTTTACAAAGAAATGACTGTGAAGTACATAATAGTGCTACTTCTGGAAAAAAAAAAAAGAAGAAGAAAAAGAAAAAACTCTATCAAAGCCTGCATCCTCCCCCCAAGCAAATGCCCATCATGCAGCCCAATAGGCTTAATCTGCCATAAAGCCAAATACTTCCCAGAGGAGGTGATCGTTAGTTTGAACATTAATTTCCCTTCCCTTCTTCTTGTGTATCCATTAAATGGAATAACAAGAAATGTTCATGGCCATAAGGTGTGTTTGATGGCAAGGAGTAAAAGAAAATGTGCAATTAAAAGATGTAAATGATAAACTGCACAACTTTCTCAGCTGGCTTGACCAATAGGTGGGACTTGTGGGAGATGCAGGTTTCGTTCTCCCGTGTCGAGGTCAATGAACTGCAGAGACCCAAGGATGGCAAAAGTTGGAGGGGAAGAGAGAAATTATTAATGCTGCATCTTCTCCTTGCTCGCTTCGATTTGCAGAACATGTTTCTTGAATGAGTTTGAAGCCCAACATATAAAAAGCTGACTATTTATATATTTGATTCTTTAAAAGCAATTAGGAATACAAAGCAGATGGTACGGCATTGTAGATTTCCCTTTTCATATTGCTTAAGCACTAGAGATCAATAAGTCTAATATAAACAGATGATTTCCATAGCAGGGTTTATAATTAGCTGGCACTGAATGTGTCCAAACTCTAAAATAATTAGCAGAAGCATGTGGCACACCATTAAAACCTTGTGGCTTGTCTGCATTTACATTTATAATTATTAAAGTTAATTATGATGCTTGTGGTGTGGTTCCAAGCTCCTTTACAACTTAGATTAAATATTTTTTCAGTCCTACTTTTTCTTTCAGCACCACCAAATGCCAGCACTTTCAACAAACCCCATTTCATCAAAAAGAAAAAATGGAGGTTATTTTTATAGGAATGACCTGAATATTTTCCTAACTAACACTTTTATTTTTCTAAAGGGACGTGACACAGGAATTGAGTAACTCAGCATTTTGGCAAGAAAAAAAAATCCTGATTAGACATAACGATTTTAAGGTTGCCTAAGAAAACCTTTATACTTAAGCCTGAAGTACCGTTTTAAATAAAGTTCAAACAAAGAGAAACCATTTAGTAATCAGAACATTTCAATGACATTCAAGACCTGACAGTAAAGTAAATCTTCATTTTATGTGTCCTGAACCTGGGCAAATCACCATGAAAAAGGCAGCATGACTGGGTGTAAACATCATATATTGGGCAAAGACTTTTGAAGGTCCAGTTTGGGTTTACACATCTCTTCCCACAACCTAGGCTACAGAAATCTCAGTTGATCTACCTGGTCACTCATGAAAAGAATTTTCATTAACATTCATCATTAAGACATTTTGTGACACATCCAGAACCCCAAAGAAGTTGCAGTGCTTGCATAATGTATTTTCTCAATTATTCATTTCCCTGAATTTTTTCTTTCCTTTAGTGCAAACAAAGCTGAATTCCACATTGCCACACATGTGGCTGAGTGAAATGGGATGGATGCCCTGAGGAGGGCTGGACCTGTGGGACATGAAATTCTGGAGGACACACCCTGTGATTCAAGGCCATCACTGTACTGGGCAGACATGTAAAAATTGATTTAATTTACCAAATTGCCTCATCCTGTAGGATTAGGAGAGAACAGCAACTCTTCCATTGCATGACAATGAAATCCCTAAAATTTCTGCAGCCAGCTCCCCCCTGAAAACCTTGCAGTGACACGGACACCATCTCTGCTCTCCCTGCAAGCACAGCCACCACGGGGGCCGGCACACAGGGAACGCTTTGGGCAGCAGAAAATGCCACAGGAACCAAACACCAGTGGGAATCATTCCCACCCACCATTCCCAGAGAGAGCAAAACCTAAATCTTTGCATACAAGTGGTTTAGATCAGCTGCTGGAGGTTACTGGATGCAGCAGATACCTGAGAACAGGGCACAACTCTTTACCTCAACAGTGCTACTTTTAATCCTAGGGTTTTTTTTTTTCAATACAAGGAAATAAAATGTTAAAGGCCTCAGAGAGGATTAAGATTACATTTTACAGAAACAGAGCCTTGCACCTCCCAGGTGGTATTTCACAGGCACAAGTACTCCCATTTCTGAAATCACTATATCTATTCGATTTCTACTGCAGAGAAACCTCCCCCCACTTTTAATGCATTTCTGTTCTTCATATAACATGTCCATCATGAACTTCTTGGCCCTCGTTCTTGTTTCCCCTGGCTCAGGCCAGACCTGGAGATGTCTGGAATGTGACAAGGCAGTATTAGCCTGCCAACTATATTCTGTTAGCAAATTTATTTTCTTCTCCTAGACTGATGATAAAAATGTCATGGTGTGATGCTTTAGCAGGCCCAAGAGCTGCCCACCTACAGCTGCAGGGCTTGAAGAGAGCTCGGAGCCAAGAACGCCATAAGGAGAGCAGACAGCAACTCCACCAACTTTGCTCCTTCTGCATTGGTTATTCTCCTGCTAAATGATGCAATGTGACCCCCTCAGGGATTCCAAGTCTGATCATGTTTTTCTCACTATTTTTTCTTCCCTACTTCCTCCTTCTCCTTGACTAAAGCAGCCCAAACTGCTGAATTTTTCATGAAAGAGATAATATCATTGTACATAAGATAATGGCATTCAAATACATCCATCTGCTTGTTAGCTCTGACTACATCGATTGTGTTTCTTCTGAAAGAATATTTACCAAAAGGGGGGTGAAAAAAAAAGGAAAGGAAAAAAGGGTTCTCTTTTGTGGCATAAAATATGCACATTTTCATAACTGAAATACAAAATCCCTTTTACATACTTTAGATAAGAGAACAAAATGAACTGAGAAATTAAGAAAAGCACCCTTGAGGTCTTGCCAGGACAAAAGTATTTCCTCCTTCCAATATTTCATTAAAAATCTAGACAGGTTTTACACTAAAACACTGTTGATTTTTTTTTTTTTTCTTTCAGTAAACAATATCTTGTTTCAGAGGTGAAATACTGCACGCCAATGATTGGGATTTTTACTAGCCGAAAAGTTTTCAAACGTGGTCTAGAGGATTACACCTAAGGCATCCAGTCTATCTCACTTTCCCATAAAAACTGCCCAACCTAAAGTAATTCAATTTATCATTTTATTCCTTTTTTTTGGCTATTCCAACAACACAGAGTAAGACCGTAAAATATGTGATATCCAATTACTGAAAATGTGATGAAAAATTACTCTCAAAAGTAGGACAAGCGAATATATTTACTGGATTTCAGATGCTCCAGATAAAAAGGATAGCGAGATAAAAACTGCCTATCAATTTTACACACACTGAACTGCTTCCACTTCATTTCCTATAGGTCGTGTACAACCAGCCCGGCTTTTGAAGTTTCATTTCAGCAAACAATATATTCTAATTGCCTTGTTTACATTTATTACCGCCACGTCCTCAACTCTGAGATGTTCTTTGTGCTCTTCCTGTGACCTGTTTAGTGCGGCAGCTCCCCTGGAGCTCCTGCCACCTTGGTTGGGATTTGAATAAGTCCTGTTTAAAGAACAACTGCTGAACCAAAGGCTGCCTTTTTCCCACCGCCCTGAGCACATCTCAGTGCTCGCTGCTGAAATGGCAAACACGGCAATTAAATGGAAATGACAGCAGTTGATCTGATTATTTCCTTCCTTCCAATCTCCTTTTTATTATAAGTTTGCATATTAAGGAAGCAGGAGGGAACAACCCCCCTGAACGTTTGTCCCTTTGTTTGCTGGGGAGGAGGCCTGTGCACAGTGGGCCTCTTGCAGGGGTTTCTGGAATGGGGGAACGGGAAGAAATCCCAATCCACAGGGAACTTGCACGTGGCAAAGCCTCCAGCCCACTCCCCTGTGCGCTTCGCTCCCGGCTCCCAGGAGTCAGTGACGGCAGCTCTCCATTCCCCATCAACTTCCCCATGAACTTCCCATGCCTTCTCAGAGAGCTGTGCAAGGAAAAATGGCTCCAGGCTCCTCCTGGAGCCAGCCTTAATCACTTGCAGTGTCTCCAGAATGGAAGCTGAGCTTGTGCCTTCTCTTTTTGGCTGCTGTGGAGCTTCTTTAGCATCACACGAGGGTTCCTTCTCGTTCAGCCCAATTTCCACTCCATTAGCAGAGCCCTGAATCCTAGAATCCCACAGGCTGGACAGAGGGCAGCACCGCTGGTACCCAGTGCTGCCTCCAACATCACTCTCCCTGATGGCTTCCTCAAGTGGAACTTCATCATCCCTTGGACACAGGGAGACCGATGCCGAAATGTTCCTCAGCGATGATTCGGTGTATTTCAGAATTGAATTTAGTACAACCACATCTAAAGAGACTGCGATTTAATCACAGATGTTCAACAAGGGCAAAATTATTCACAAGTTTGGAGTTGTGAATTATTTTTCAGCTCCATTGACCAACATGTCTCACTTTACACGGTAGTACTCCATATTAATAGCTGATGCTGAGTTTCCCAAATGATGGCATCTGTGTGGCAACCAGGGAGCGATTTTTCCTGGACAAATGCCTCTCCTTTGCCTGACTCCTGATCTGCTGCCTGTCGTAAGTTTACTGTGCAACACAGACTGTGGGAGCTTTGTGTCCTAAATACAGAGGACATGTCCAGTCCAGCAAAATAATGCTATTATAATAATAATTGCTTCAATACTGTTTGTGCAATCTCTTTGCAAAATCTTGTTATTTGTGATTCTTATCCTACAACTTGATATGCATAATAGCTCGAAGGTGCTGGTGATGGAATTTTTCCAGCTCTTTGATGTGCCAGCAATGACTTGTCCATGTTTCACAGGCACAGACTAATGTGGAAATTACTACAGCAAAATAAACACTAAGTCTGGTATTCTGTGGGATACCATGCATGTGTCAATTTATGATGCAATCTCACATGCAAAACATGTATTTTTAATTCTGCACATGATTTCTTAGACATCTGATAGTCTCTTAAAAAGAAATTAAATCCACTAATACGCCGATTCTATATCTTGCAGATGCTTTTCCAGCTCTGGACTAGTGCACAACCTTGCTTTTCTTCTGACTGACGATAAATCTGTGGACTTCAGCTGCCACAGCAAATTTGTTGGTCGTGAACTAGAGGTCTTCTATAGTGTGTGCAACGAAAGCACAACCACCTGCGCAGAGGAGTTCACATATAACCTTCTCCTTCAGTGCTGTGGAGGCCTTCAATCTGCTCAGGTTAAAGAGCTTGCCAGATGTTCAAAATTTAATAAATATTCCTGGCATCATGTCTCTAGTGGCATCATCAATCATTACTACAAAGAACAGTCCAAAGAACAGTCTGTGCCAAAATATACCTTTGCTTGACTCCTTTTGCTATTACAAATGGATCCAACAGAGTGCCAGCCCCAGCCTCTATCCAGCACACCATTGTGCAGATGACGGATAATTTCACAAACTTTTCTGGACATCCAGGAGTCGGGAAATATTGCCAATAATTTTCAAAGAGCTGGAAGTCGGAGAGCATCAAAAGCATTGCTAAGGTCAATGGAGACTTGTTACATGGGTGTGTATTTTGCTCTGCGTGTTTTTTATTGAAAACAGCTAATATCACATCCTAGCCCCTTCTTGGATAATGGGAATCACCCTAATATCTGCAACTCTTGGATCATATTCACTCAGCATTTGTCCTTTTCATGAAATTGGAATTGCTATAGAAACATCTTTATCTGTATAGCAGAGTGCTGGAAGATAAAGGGGTATTTGACATTCACAGCCTAAGGGCGTGTTGCTTAGGCATGTGAAGATGATGATATGCATCTGTTCCCAGAGGAATTAGGGTTCCCAAATTCTTATACATTGTTTTTCAAAAATTTCCATTTTAAATATTATTTATCTACGTTCCTCCTTACATTTATTTAAAGTTAATTTTTCTGTTGCATAAAAGGGCTGAGCACAACTGTAAGGAGATTAGAACAGCAGAGTGAGGCCTTGCTGAGGTACATTTTGGTCTTTTTACAGATAATTTAGGATACTTGTTTTTCCAAAGTACATGGAGTGACTCTGAACATGGCAGTACTTAACATCTTAATTCCCTACACTTTTTTCTCTTCAATTTGATAATATTCCTCCTGTTGAGATCATTATATTGACTATTTTTATTTTTTTAAGGATTCATGTCCCACTTTTGATATAAGTATATAACTGAAAAAATCAACAAGAATTTAAATACTGGAGAAGAGAGGGAATTGTCTTCTCCTGCTCCACTACAAAGATATCCAATGGGAGATTTGGTTTAGTGGACTCAGAGGTGAAACGAGCACTTTCAGCAGCTTAGAATCATCAGACACATCTCTTCATGTTTGTCTGTTCCCAGCTTCACTCCAGAATTGTTTAAATTGGAGTAAAAAAGCCTGAACTACTTATGTGCTTGACTGCTTTTGCCTCACATGCTCTGCATTAACAAGTACCCACTAAAGTCAAAAAGCCAACATTTAAGTTCCCCTTTTAGCTCCTGTGCAAGAACAGAAGTGCTGCACCTTTTCTACAGGCAGGTTTTCCCAAAAGCAAAGAGGAACACGGAGCTACTCATCCTGCTGCCAAATTATGGTCTGAAAAAGCTTTAAAAATCCTGATCGGGAAGTATTGGGCCACTGTGCCCTGCTCAAGGTCTTAGACTGGGCTTTAGCCACATCTCCAGGGCTGATGAAGGAGTCCCGTGAGTAAAACCAGCACATCTAGGGCTCCACAAAGAGTGGAGCTTCAGATTTAACTGAGGGTGCTGAAACCTGTCTGTAGGGCTGAGCCAGCATCAAGGAAATATTCAAATCTCTCTGTTTAGAAGTATCCAAACTACATAAAGGTAAGTTGTGCATCAGAGAGAGGGATCAAGACTTTCTTGGAACGGAGAGAAGACAGGCACATGTCTGAAGAGAGTTCTGTCTTACAGGTTGGTGTTTTTTCCCTTTCTCATTTATGTCATAAAATGATGTTATATAATTTGAATTTGTTTGTGCATCCACTCATTTGGTACAGAGAATTCATACTTGGCCACTACTGATTGTATGGACAAGACAAAACCTTGCCCTTATCCCCGCTGGTAAAGGTGTGCACTTCAGACAGCTGCAGGATATTCTGCTGAGAGGATTTGGCTTTCCTGGATTCCAGCCAGCTTGCTGACATCTTCCTTGACTAAAGGACAATTTGTTGATCAGGGGCTCAGTGTTGTTTGGAGGATTCTGGTATGGGCAGCAGGCTGGGTCTGTATGTGCAGGGCACACAACCAGCAAGATTCACCTTCCTCATTGCTTTGGCGGGGCTGAGCAAACAGACTGTCAACCCTCTGACAACCTTTAGGTTGTCTCAGACCCTCTGGGGTACAAATATTTGGCAAGTCTTTGCATTCCTGCAAATGCAGGCCCCCACCTGCAGCTTGTGCTCCCAGGAACTTCTGTGCACACCCGTGGAGCCACAGGCACGAGAGATGGATGGAGCCTCTGACTATCCAAGGTAACATCTCCTGCAGCTTTGGTCAGTGATTTTACACAACAAATCTTGTATCAAACAGTGGAGTTTTGGGTTTGCCTAGAGCATTGCTTTGAGGAAAGTGCTCAGTATCATTTAAGGACTCAAAGGGGTGAATAATGCTCCACATCCTTTGGGTAATCTCTCCCAGTATTATTGTCAGTGTTAAACTGAAGATCAGTCTGGCCCACATAACAGAGCAGATTTCCAAAGAGCAGGTTGTAGCCAACTGTAACTGGAGTTGATATATCATGCTGTATTTTCCCAGCAGAATCTCAGATGGTTGCATGAGACAGGTACTGAGCTTCTACATATTAATCTCATCTTCCAAAGTCCATAGGTGCAGATGACACATTGACTTGGAAATAGAGACCCTCTCAACTGGCACTGCTACTGGATATTCTTTATAATGGATCTTTATAATGCAATTTCCTTTTTCTGATTGTGTTTCTCAAACATCATTATTGCTGAGCACTGAGTTTGTTAAATGCTTACACCAAAAGCAGGAGTGAGATTTCTTAGGAAGATAAAAACGTTTCTCCTTTTAGTGCTTAATTAGAAATTAGCCATACTTTAAGGAAATGTAAATGACAGCTCTGGAATCCTGTGTCACACGAGAGGCAGGGAGCTGAAGTAGCACATTAAGTGGGACAGCCCCATTGCTCAAGAGGCAGGGACCTGTTAGAACACAGCGCCGGAGAACGTAATGCACAGAGCAACCTCATCATGGCATGGGAATGGAGCCGAGCCAACATTACAGAGCTTGCCTGTCTAACATTAGAAACTGATTCATTTCTACATAAGTGACCTAATTATAAGAGGTGTTATAAGGTAGGTGACTGAAAACAGGGCCTCTTGAAAAATCAAGAATTGAAAAATCAATGAATTCATTGTAGTAGTTCTACCCTTAAATGCTCTCTTTACTCTCTATAACCACCATGCAAGCACAGAAGCATTTACCCTAAAACTTACTCCATGGGACACACTAAGGAGCAAAACCCAAACTAAATGTTCCACTTGCCATGTGGCTGTCAGAGAGGAAATAATTCAGGGAGGAGAAAAGAGAGAAAATAGGGAGGACATGGAGGAATATTAGCAAGACTTCCTTTAAAAGCCAAGTTCCTAAGAGCTAACCACAGCTTTAAGGAGAGCTGGTGCTTTGCCTCAAAAGAGAACTTTGGTGAACTAGACTGGATAAAATTATGGAGGTTATTATGCCTGTAGCCTCCTTGCTGTGCATTCTTCCACAGAAGTGCTCACACCTGCTGTGCGTGGCCAAATAACATGAATTAAAAATGCTGCACAGCGACAAAGTTGGGTTTCAGATGAAAATACCTCAGAACTGGTCGGCTATTAACACTTCGGGATCTCCAGTGCTCCCAATCCCTGCATCTCTCCAGACTGCTGGTAACAGAATGCAACCAGAAAAGAAATATATTGAACTTCTAGGCACACCTGAAGCCAAGCTGGAATCGTGAGAATCTCCAGCCTCCAAAAGCAGAGTGATACCACCCAAAGGCGCTGTCTGGAGGAGGAAAAGGCCTAGAGCCATAATTCTCCTCACAGCCCCCGAAGCACAGCACATTGGCCCATCTGCCTTAGATATAAAGCACATGTTCCAAGCCTGTGTTTGCCATGACAGCCATGAAATCCCCAGCCATTTTGCAGCAGCCATTATCCTTGGGGATAATAAAATTCTGTAAGACAACAAACATAGGAGGTACCGATGCCAGGTCAGGAAAGAACTGTTTTATGGGGAGCTGTATATTAGTTTTAGGACAGGGCTACTGGCAGCCAGTGCCCTAAATTATGTCTGGGAGACACGTGAAGTGAGACAAGTGGAATGGACAATAAATGCCAAGTGCCGCAGGCAAGGTTTATGGGGCCAACAGTGGTTTAACATTTGGGCAAATGCCTTAGACATGCTAATTTTCTGCTTCTCCCTCTGGCTGAAATGACCAATTAGCTGCAACCAACCCAGGCCAAATTTAACGTATCAGGTATGGAATCCTCGTGGAGTCCCGCTGACGATCGATTCTGCGAGCAAACGTTCCCAAAAACACCAAGTTACTCTGCAGAACGAGTAAATACAGGGAAATCGCAAACTGCTCACAGACATTCTGTCAAGGAAATTAATTGCTCAGTTCTACTTTATTAGGAGACCTTTATGGTTGTGGGCAAGTCTGCCTTGCTAAAATCCTTTGATCACTCTTAATACTGGAAGTCCTCTTTTGTGAGGCTAACTTAATACTGTTGTATTCATGCAGCTTAATCTGAGTAGGTGTTAAGTGCTTTGCCAGCCGAGGAGTTGCAGAGCATGGAGGAGAGATCATTCTATTTATTCAATTTTATTCCAATTCAATAGGCTGGACTTCCTTGTTTACATGATAAATTTCTCAGCTGTCATTTTTTTCTCCTCCCAGTTTTATGTATTATTCTATATTCTGTCATTTCGTTTTTCTGTTTCTCTTTATCAAAAATCACAGTCATCTCAAAAAAGCTGATCTTAAATCTTTTCTGCTTCAAAATTAGCTGTTGCCTAAGCAATCACACATGCAGGTCAAAGTTTAAAGGCTGATCCTACATCCAGAGAATTCAATACCAAAAGTATTTGAGACCAAAGAAATGCAGATCCAAGACTGTAACTTTTCAAATTTATCCATTGCAGCACAAATGTAAACAAACTAGTCTATACATCAAAAACAAAAAAAGAAAGGTAAGTCCTGATCTTGTCACAAGACACCATCCCAGCAGGCACAGAAAGGCAACCTGGACCTGGTAAAGCCAATTTAAATAAAGATTTCACCAAGAGATCTCTCTCTTAGTGATTTCAATTTCTGTTGCTTCAAAATGAATTGTAAAGATATTTTAGGAAAAACAGCTGAAGGAGAGAAATATTTCCTTCAGGAAAATTCGAGGGTCGGTCCTGCAGCTTTGTTTTTAATTGTGCTCCTCTTGAGGGAAGGATCTCTTTGGGGTGTAAATTGCCATGCACTCCCTGCATGTGTAATGTCCAAGGAGCACAGGGAAGGACTTGCAGTCTTAATGGAAGAAGAAAACATGCAGAAGTTAATTTTTATCCACATCACAGACTTTCTCTGTGCATTTCATGAACTGGGATGTACAAGCAGAAAGCAGAGTAGCAATTAAAAGAATGAGTGTAAATATTTTAACCAGAATCGAGGTAACTCATACATCCCAAACGAGGAAGTTTCACCTTTGTTCAGCTATAGTCTGAAATACTCTGCTATTCTCAGAAATCCAATCAAATGAACCACAAGTGCCACATGTGTGTGGCAAAGAGGGGCAGTGTCTAACTAAGGGGATTGCTGGAGTCATACAAATGATGGGAGAGCTTTAAGTGCTTCTTTCTCAGGAGTCACTGTGACATTCCTGGCTTTTTTTTTTTTTTTATTAATTTTATCTTACCGGATTTGCTTTTTCCCTTCCTTCTACTAGCCCTAATCAATGCTGCAGGTCAGGTTGAAAGAATGGACAGCCCTAAAGCCACATACATTTAAACCACTTTGATGCAAATATTGATCCAGGAGCACAGACATGTGGAGGTGCTGCTTTTTTTTAATGGACGAGCTTCCCCCTCCTTCCCTTCCAGGTTTGCACTTCATGAGATAAAACAGAAGTGTCTGCCCAAGAGCAGGAATGAATACATGAATTAACAGATCCGAAGATAGACCAGGCTCAACGATAAATTTTGTTCAAGCCAGAAAGCGAGATGCCATCTGCATGAAGTGCATTTCAAGGCCTCGCTTCCTTCGGCGCTTCCGTTTCTCCGTTCACACTTCCGAGCCAGGGGGCTTTGGCAGCAACGCCTGCAGTGCTGGGAGAGCAGCGGTGCTTCATGTCAGCACCAACGGGCTGCTGACACAGAGCCTGCCACAGCCCCATGCTTAATTCCCATGTACACAAGCCTATCAAAGCTTTTTATTAGAAAGCCACTGTCCACGGCTTATATTTAGAAACAGAGAGTGAGTCCAAGCTGCAATCCAAAGACGAGATCAAGGGGAGGAAAGAATTCTAAGGACCGCTTTGAAATTCAACACTAAAAAGATCTGACATTCTTCTATCTGTAGGCATTTTTAGGCTGGACTGAAAATAAAAAGAAAACCTGTTTGTACAGAGAAAGCTTGCCTGGCCCTGTGCCAAGACAGGAAGTCTATCAAAGCTGGGCAGTGTTTGAAAGCAACAGAATACTAGAACCAAAAAAAGAAAAGGGGGGTGTGAGGGTGAGAGAAACTAGAATGAAAAGACTTACTTCCACATTGACTTTTTTGCTGTTTTTCAGATGGCTGCGCGGGGTTGTTGATAACTACACCCCTCCCTATTTGTTCAACTCGAGGTTTCCCTGGGCATGGCCTGACTTCCAGGTGACTGCTGCACAACCACGATGTGGACACGAGCGTCTGGATCCATACATTGGGATGAATCAATGCACTTCTAAGCAGAACTACCTGATTCTCACAGGGTAAACCAGGTTGGGTGCCAAACAGCATGTGCAGAGGAGTCTCCCTGTGAGTTTATCAGGGATGTTAAGGCCTAAAGTTAATCCTGATGGGTCAGAGGTAGATCTGTTGTGTGGTGGAGCCCCATTCACCAGACATATTCACAACACACACAGGCACACAATTATAGCAATTCAGGGAATGCTGGCTCCCAGCCTTTGACCTTGGAAGAACATTAATTCTTAACAGACATCATCTGTTTTTTTAACTTCTTCAATATTTTCCCCCTTTTTTTATACTTTTCCCCTCCGAATTTCTGGCTATAATGTATTCAGGTACAAATGGTGCTGTCATCTCGAGCTACAAGTTAGAAAGTTATTACTTTTAATATGCCACTACCTTAGGCCTCTACTATTATGTAAAAGAAAAATAACCTTGTGTGACAGTTTAACATTGATCGATGTGCCTGCCAAATGCAAAGAGATAAATAAGCAGGTGATGAATAAACAGCACTTCAAGTAAAGACATTACGCTGCATGCATAAAACGACGCCAGGCACCTAGGAGCTGTGGGTGGCCGAAGGTTGGCCATTTCATGCCCACTCACTAAAGCAGACTTAATCGCTTCCAATATTTTCTGTTAAAAAGCACGCTTAATGAGCCAATTTCACAAGCCCAGAGAAACTGATTATTATCTCCGAGTTCCAACTGAGTTGGTTGTTTTCCAAGAGCCGGTTTTTCCTTGACGGGATAAAAACCTTTTAGAAAAAAAAATAAAAAAATAAAAAAAAGAATTAGAAACCAAGAGAGAGGAGAGCCGGGAGGCGGCGAGGAGGGGAGGGAGCGGGTGGCACTAGATGGCAGCGTTGCTCCGCGGCCGGGCTGCGGGAACGAGGTTCCTTGTGCCCGGTCCCCTCCCGCATTCGGGGCTCCGCTGCCCGTGTCCTTGGGCTCCCCAATGGGCCATTGCCTTTGGCCTCGCTTAGGCTGGAAAGGACCTCGGAGAGCAGCGAGTCCAACGTGGCACCGATCGCCACCGAGTGCCACGTCCAGCCTTCCCTCGAACAGCTCCAGGGATGGGGATTCCATCCCAATGGCTTCCCGCTGCTTTCCACGGGCAAAGGGAATCCAGCGTCCCCTCGCAGGCTCGGGAGGGCTCAGCGGCCTCCTCGGTCCCTTTCTGCCGAGATTTGCCCGTATGGAGAAGTTTAATTGAAGTCCTGCGGGGATCTGCCTCTCGCAATCCTCCTTTCCAAGGCTTTGGGAAGGAGAACAAGCCGGAGCGGGTCCGGCAGGGAAGGGACTTTGCATCAGGGCACCCACGTCCTCCGCAGGGTGGTGGCCATGTGCCACCTCCAGCTGCAGAGCAACGTTGGGAAAGACACACAAACAAAAAAAAACCTCAGCCCAAAGCAAAGCACACACACAGAAAAACCTCCCCAGCCCGGAGATTATTGTCACCAGCAGCAGTTAGTCAATCACCACTTAGGAAAGAAACCCCAGCAAACTAGACCTCGGCATATAATTAACTCATCTATCAAAAAAAAAAACAAAACAGTGAACTGTTGGGTTCTAAATCAGAAGCCAAGTTAATTATTTTTTATGAATATTCATAGGAAACTTGTACAATTTCCAAACTAGGCTTTCAATTACTAATCAGTTAACTAAATAACTGGTATGACTACTTCTCAGGAAAACCTGATTTTAAAAGTAAATAGACAAGGACACTGACATTTTTTTAAAATGAGAGGACTGTTGGAAGCGGGATGGTGGAAATGCACCATTTCCATGATGGATGAAGAGCATGTTGAAGGATGTAAGAGACCTTGCAAACCAGATACAGAACCTGCCAGGTTCCAGGCAGTGGAAATGCCTTAAGGCAGTTATCAAGAAATTAAAATGTTGCAAGACGCTGCTGTGCGTTCCCCAAGCGTACGGAACTGGGTGCTGCCTCTCACTGCCGAAGCTCCAGCTCTTCCCAAGGAACGCCGAGTTCCTCGCTTCATTCCGTACCTGCTGACCCATTAACTGGTGCACCTTCCATAAAATCCTAGGAACACATCACGTTCTTCCTCTTAAGTTTGTGACTCCTCTGGAAAAGCAGCCGCGAGGGACTGCAGAGCGACATGTTGAGATTTCAGCAGAAACTCACTTCTGCTCTGGACTCTCCTAAACCCCATCCTAACACAAAAAACAACATTAAAAGTCAATGCCTGACTCTTTGTTCCCCTTGCACAGAGCCTAAATAAGTCAGGGTACTTCTGCCAATACATGGAGGATTTATTTATTTGAGATTAAATAATTGGAAAATAATTTAGATATCTAATATCTACTGAAATAGTTCGAAGTTGCCTAAACATCTTTGAGGGCTTGGGCCTTAGCAAGAAGGAATATTTTGCTAAAGAGAATGTGCTAAAAGAGTATTTGAGTGGTCAACGTTAGCCCTGTGAATTTAAGAGGTCTCCCCTGTATTTTGCCAACTTAAATTAGATTTTGATTGGTTTCTGACCCAACCAAGAGACAGATTTTATGAAATAAGACTGGCAAAACTCACTTTAGGACAAAGGTTGATTTGATAATCATAACTGCATTTCTACTGTATCTATTTTCTTAAGTGTTAGTAGATTTATTAGACTTTTCCTGTATAACCTATGGCTGATTTGCAGCTTCCTTGGTAATTTCTTAGTAGGCAGTAGCAATTTCTTATATCTTCAGTAATGTCTTGAATGTACATTTTTTATATTAATGATCTCACCAGGAGAAAAAGTGTATTGTGAATGCATGATGGCCATATGGAAAAGACAATGAAGTTTAGTAATTAAAACTGAAAAGGGAAAGAACTATGCAGTAATTAGAACACTGATTAATCAGCTGATAATTTTATCTTGATTAATGCTGCTGATTTTCCTCTTCTTATTGACCTAGGAAAGGTAGGTTTAGACCAATTAAATATAAATTATTCCCTTTTTTCACATTCCAGGCAGCTTCCAGTGTTCTAAGTCATACTACACTTAAGATGCAGCACTGAATTGCTCTTACTAAATTGGGCAGCTCAACAAAAGGTAAAATAAGGTTTATGTTCCAAACATGCTGATGCTTTTATCTAAGGCAGAATCAGACAGAATTGGTTATTTCACTATTATCTGGGGAATATTAAAATTGGATTAAATTGCAGTAGAAAAATAGAAGACTTTGCCTGTTTTAAACCCATAACAGTAGGAAAACTAAAAGGATCCATTCATTTTATTGGGCCCAAGATATGGATGTATAATGTAGTCCTGGAGCTTAAAGAAAAGGGTTCTATATTAATGCTCAAATTTCCCTTCATGTGCAGAACTTTATTATTCAGGGGGGAAAAGTGTTGCCGGTACCAATCTCACTCCGGTGCCTGTTCACAGACCATAAACAACAACACCTATCCTCGCTTTGCCATGCACAGTGCAGGGATTAAAGCTGCTTATTTTAAATCCTGCAACAGAGAAAGGAATGTTATGTACAGCCTCATTCCCTCCCATTGATACGTGAATCAGGGCTTTCCTGGTGGGAGACACAGGCACTCCACAAGCACAGAACCCTTGTGGGTGTTAAAGATCCCGCTCCTTCTCGCTGATAAATATCTGACAAGCACAGAAAAGCTCACAAGCAGCGTCTTAATGCTGGAAATAGCGATGGAAAACGCTGCTTGCTCGGTGTGTGCTTTGACTTGCTGTGGGAAGGAAACACAGAAAACAAGCCCCTGTCCCTTCACGAGGGCTCAGCTGCGAATCCACTCACTCCAGTTTTTCCTATTTCGTGTACTGGAGCAGACTGAGATCAGCCAGAGTGTGGAAAGGTAAATCCACACACAAAATCTAACCCCAAACTCGGTGTGTTCTTGGCTGCTTTCTCTTTGCTGGATTTTTAGGGGCCAGAGTAAAGACACATTTGTGTATCGTGCCAAAGAAATCTTTCAGGGTGCGAGGGGAACACACAGACCATGAGTTCAGGATTTCAGCTGACATCAGACTCCTCTTGATCCAGCATCTGCACTATTATTCATATTATTGAATAATATTGAATATTCCTTACTGTGAAACAGAAGAGCAGGTAGAATTAAATATCACAAAGAAATTATCCAATTGATTAACACTTCCTTGCTTTCTCTGCATTTTTAATAAAGCAAACCTTTCCCACTATTTGTGCAACATGAATCTAATTCTGCAAGTCAGTTTTCAAGTGTATTTGACCACTCATAAAAATCACGTGGCTCTGTTTTCTCTCTTGGATGGAATTACTCTGCAGGGCATAATGAATTAATACAAAAATAATGACCACGCAGTAGAAAATGTTTTGGTTGAATATAAATAATTTGTTAACAAGCACATACAGGTGTGCATAAGAAAAATACATCTTCCTGAAGGAGAAGTAGCCAAACAAACAATAGGAAGAAACCAAAACAGCACTGGAGAAGTTTTGCTTTATTAGATCAATCTGATTTGTTCATGGCTTTCATTATCAACAGAAATGGCACTTCTGTGTCCTCTGCTCAGGGAATAAAATAAAGGATGCTCCAAGTTTGAAACAAATCAGGTGGGTGAAACTGGATGGATTAACCATGGGAAAGTAAATCATTGTGTCACCACTCCAACATCAAATCTGGCTGAGTGTACAATAAAAAGTGTTTCTTTCTGTCACTGATTGCCTTTATGTTCACAATAATCCAAACTTTTCAAATTCTTAGGTATTCTACAAAGGCTAAGTATGACATACCCTGAAATTTGCTCTATGGCTAAACAAAAAACTTTCAGTTTCTCCTTTCAGGATCTGAATTCCATAGGCAAAAAATGAAGGAATGAAGGAGGGATGAATTTCCATAGCTAAACAAAGAAAAATAAATATCCCATTTCCCAGATGTCACACTTTCTCCTGGCTATGCCTGGGCTGTTTTGCTCTGGTTTGGAGCTTTTGGAGAAAGAAATGTTCAATGCCAAACACTGGCTGGGCTTTTCTAGAAAGAGACAAAGATTGATGCTTTCAAATCAAGGTGCCATAAGTACAGCTCTAAAAGATGCATTCTCAGCTGTGGTCTCTCTTGAAAGTATCAATCATCTGGCAATTCTTGGGCATCTCAGAGTTCAGCATTTTTCAGTCCAGGTCACTCCATCCAAGTATGGATTTTCCAGCTAAATTTCAAGCATTGCAGTTTGAAAGGGAGCTGGACTGTGTTTAGCTAGCTGGAAGCACATCTAACTGGGAACATGTTGTCTGTTCAACCACAGAAGTTGCAAAACAAAAGGAAGCCAAGAATCTGAGCAACAGTAACATAAATAATTTTCAACGACAGCCATGCAACTGCTGTCGAATGACAATTTTCTTGAACAAAAAATGGTAGATCAAGAGATACAAAATATGAATTCAGCTAAAAGTAAGGCAGAATCTGTGAGGAGCAAACACCACATTCCCATTCCTTACGACCCTGTTTGTGCATGAACCACACAGTAGAGGGGAAGGAACAATAAGAGAGACCCTTCACATATTCTTACTCATCGGAAACCTTTTGTATGTGACCGAGGAACAGAATATAATTATATATAATTAAGTATAACTAGTATCCTAGCTTCTAAGTACAACTATATACTAGCAATATCACAAATTGCTAAGATTCCACCAGAAAAAGGGAAAAAAAATCAGTGACCAGACAGACTTTGTCTGATAGTTTGAAAAAATGCACTGTGCACAGTGAAGTGTTCATTTTTTTTATCGTTATTTCCACAAATATTTTCAACAAAATGACTAAATATTGTAGAATTTTGATATAAACTGAGATTCCTAAGACTGATTATCAGTGCTGTTTTATAAACCAGCACAGCAGCACCAACTTCACTTAACTGAAGCTTGTTTCAGGATCACAAATGAAAGGAAAACCAAGCCATTCCTGTTTCAAACAGCTTTAGGTGCCTCAAAACCTAATCATATAGATATAGGCAAAGGGCTATAACAAATGAACAAAGGAACAAATTTCAGAAACAGGGAAGATGTAAGTTACAGGGCTGAGACTTCATTTTAATTAATAATTGAGAAGTTGCCTGAAATTTCATAACTTTGGTTCAGAAAAGTCAAAACATTTTATGTCAAGCTCAGGCACTGGTTTTGCTTTGGATAACATTCTAATTAATTTACACCAGTGAGCAGCTCTTTGGAAAAGAAGCTGCTCAGGGGTTTCAGCACAATCCCCAGCAATAATAACACTGCTGAATTAAGAGCAAGAGGATGGAGCTGAACTTGATGGCAGGATGCACTGAAACACAAATCACAGGTAAATTCCACTTCAAATTAACAAGGACCACAGCAAAACAAAGGGAATGTAATGGATTGGGAAGGATGGAGCAAAAAACCCACAGAAAAAACACCCAAATGCTAAAAAGGAAGGTATTCAGAGCTCAGAATGAATGGCAAGAAATTCTCTATTGACAATGCTGTACAAAAAGTAAATAATCATTTGATTTACCAAACCTGGAAGATAAACAGAAAGAGAGAAGCAACCACACCGAAGTGTGATACAAAATTATTTAAAAAATCATCCAAACGCGCAGTGCTATGGTTGTTGATACTCAATAAAAACCTCTATCAGAAGGAAAATGAAAGTAAGGAGCTTACTCATTATATCTGATTTGTTATTAAGATCACAAGGTGCCATACATACAACTGACATTTTGGGAGGAAGCTTATGCATAGAGTCATTGCTCCAGAGCCATGCAAAAGCCAACAAGAGGGGCCAGGCTCTAGCACTGGAAATCCAGCTGAGCTCCACTAAATTGTACCAGACAGGGCACAGAAGCTACTTTGGTTTACCTAAAAAGTGCCTCAAAGTAATGAAAAGTCTGTGTAATCAGCGAAGAAAACACTGAAGTTCATTTCATTATGTGGTTGGTAAACTAGAAAGAGTAAGAACAGCATTGTAAGTCGAACAAACATAACAAATATTCTAAAATAAGGATAAGAAATGCCTGTGGAAAAATCAGGAGTACCATACCAGCAACTTATCACAAGCAGTATCAGCCAGATCCATTCTGTTGTTGTACAGAAATTAAAAATCTCTAAGTGAAACCTTCCCAGGGAAGCCCAGTCATCAACAGTTACTCAACTCTGCCATGTACCACGCCATTTTTTCATTTCATCACTTGTGCAATTCCATACAAAACAATGTTCAGCATTAGCAGCTCCAGTGATAAAATGAGCACATCTGAACAAAGAATCACTGGAACAAAGGAGATGAGGCTAGAAAAATTAAAAGGTGATGATTTAATCTGATGGAGATTCAGCACTATAAACAAAATAATCTGTGATCTCAACATCTTGTTGCTAGTTATCTGAGGCACAGGCTCCAGATCCCAGTCTTGTGCCAAGAACTCAACGTGGCAAATGATGGAGAGATATGGTAAAAAAGGAACATGTTCATAGCTACGGAATCCATCTCCTAACGCTCCAAAGAGTGCCTCAGCCAGTGGTGTGTCCAGAGGGTCTCCAAGACATTGAACAAAGCTCACCAGGAAAGGATGCTCCAGGTCTGGAGGAGTGACAGGGAAGGACCTCGAGAGACCCAGAGCTACAGATCGTCCCGGTAGAGCACAGTGCTCAACGCACGTTGATGAGGTGACCACCAGGAGAAGTCACCACCTGTGGTTCAGTGAATCGGTCCCATCTGAGGAACACCCACTTAGTGAAATTGTGGGAACCTCTAGGTTTCAACCAACCTCCACTTTCACAATACTGAGATGCTGCTTGCTCATGTTAAACTCAGTGTTCAGCTAATTTAGGAAAACTCTCCCTCTCCCACCCAACAGAGGATGACTTGCCAGTCCCATTCCAAGTCTTGGCTGGTTTTTAGACTTGAAAAATTGCATTCCTAAACAATATAATATTACAGAACAATTCTCCTGCAAAAGAAACGAACTACACCTCACAGCTCTCAACAAAGGCATTCAGAATTTCCTTCCTAATATTTCTGGTGCTTCACAGCTTTCAACAAATGGCACTATTTATGCTTTTCGCCTACTGTTAAAACAGCCCAAGTTCTTCCCTCTCAGCATCATTGAAGGCTCCTCTGGAGTCCCATCAGAATTTTTTTTCCAAACCCGTAGCTCCCAGCTAACTGAAGACGCTGTCAATCCTCTACAAAGCTTCACCTTCTCTTTCCAGCAATTTTTTTTCCTCCCAGTCTCAGCAACCCAGAATTCTGCACCCAGGCAGACTTGTATTTCTTCCCAGAGAAGCCATGATTGCCCTTGGTCAAAATTATTCTGTACTTTTCTGCAGCCCCAACAGCACTTTTCACAGTCAGGATTATTCTCCACATTGTTGTCTGCAGTCAAAGTCACTCAAAAATTCCTATGGTCCCAGCAGCACTAAAAATACATAACAGCCTCCTTACAATAATGGCTGTGAATCACAGCATTCCTCAGCTGACATAAGTAGTTAAAATAGTTTAAAAAAAAGTTAAAATAAAACTTTTTAAAAGTTCAAGTGAAAAATGAAAAAAGGTTGAAAAGGACTCCCCTACCGTCTAACAATATTAAAGTCTGCCTCAAATTTACAAACGTACTCAGCAACATCAAACGCGCCGGCTTCAAACACACGCGGCAGCTTCAAACCTGGCAGCTTCAAATGTGGCAGCTTCAAACACACGCGGCAGCTTCAAACGCGGCAGCTTCAAACACTTTTGTGGCAGCCATCTTGCACACGCTCAAAAGAGCACAACCTTAGAAACCTTAGGCAGGCACCTTATCCACGAGGCTACACAGAGGCTTTGTTACAAAAAAGAATTATTGGAATTTGCAGACGTTAAATTAGCCCGTAGAGGGAGCTCACACCGTCCCATAAATGTACAATAATTGGAACATACTGTAATTTAAAACATTTTCTCTATTAAGCTCTCTGTAGAGAGGCTACAGAGGTCAAAGTAGAGCATTCCTTACTTCGCACCAACCTCTGTGAGCCCATAAAATTTCATTCAAATTAGACTCCATTGACCACGTATTTTGTAGCTCCAACAAACAGAAGAAGAGGTGTTTGGCCATGTATTCTCCACAACAAGCACGGCTTCTCCTAATCATCATTTGCTCCTGATGTTGGAAGAAGAAAGTCTGTGTCGGAACGCAAGGAGAACAAAGAGCCGCCGGTCGGAATTGTCATGGCAATGCCCTCGATCTCCCCACACGTTCCTTCTGTTCAGGCAGCGATGGTAGTGCTCTTTTTATAACTTGACTAGAGCTGCTCCGGCGTCTCTCAGGTTTCTGTGCTCCATGCAGTGCTTTCAAAGACTATTATAATAGTGTGTTTGATATTCAAAGGTTGACGATGGAAATTGTTACCTACTGGACGTTCTTTAATGAAGCCACAAGTAAACAATGACCCAAATTCCTCTGGAAACGCGGAACAGAACGATTGCTCTACAGAAGAACACGGATAATAAATGTGAAGGGAAAAGGCATTTTCTAATTCCATGTCACAAAAGCTACGCTGGAGAGAAAGCCATACCCTTAGCTGGAAAGGTTCTGAACACATATATTGATTTACATCACGCAAACTGAAACAGCAGAGCCCACTTAGTCCTCACAAAAGCGGTTGCCTTCCCTCAGCCTGAACGCACAATAGAGCAAAACAGTGTGCAAGGAAATAAGAAAAAGTGTTAGCAAAGAGAGGTTTTGTTTGACTTAACATAATCTGGGACATTCTAAGCATTGCACAGATTGATGAGAATTCAATATTAAGTTGTATTTTCTATGCCGTAACGAAGCCAGCAATCATTTCCTTCTTGTGTTGTCTTTAGAAATGCAGGTGCCTACATCTTTTAGAGACTCGGTGCCTCCTATTTTGCGACAGGAATTTTTAACACTGTTTTCACTTTATTAGGCAAAATATGATTGTTTTGAGAGCCACATACTCAAATCATCAAGAGCCATGAAATAAAAGAATATTAATATGACCCATCAGAGCAGGAACAGCCTGTTTGCTTAGAGCTTTCTTGAGCATCCATTGAAATCTGTCTAGACTGTCTCACCAGCACTCAGCAAGATCATATGCTTTGTTTTCAGCCCATGCATCTCATCTCCCCCAAAGCCAGAAGTCAACTTCATGTTTTCTAATTAAAGCAAACCAAACAACCCATCTCCACCTCTTTCCCCCCAGTATTATATAACACTGACATCCACCAAGACATTGAAATTAATACAAATTTCAGCACCTCTGACTTTCAAACCCCAAACTGAAGACCCTGTGTTAGACCCCCTCTTTCAGCCCCATTTGCCTCACAGATTTGTCAAGGCTCTGACCCAACAACACCCTTTCTTCAGGTTTAAGCAGGAGATTAATCCAGCTGAATGCAGTCAATCAAGAATGTGCTTCTGTGACTTCTTGGAAAGCTGGAAGAGTGAACTCTACACAAGAGTTGCAAATCAGAAATCTTTTTAAAAATAGATTATTTAATAAAGCTGTAACAAAAATTGGGAGATCCATATCTCAAGGTGTATAACGATGGAGAAAGTTCAGCTGTTAATTCTAGCCAGAAAAACACTGAGTACTTCTCACAAACACAGACTTCCATCTACAGACTTGGAAACTTTGGGTGCCTGCAGATTTGTGCTGACAATCCAGAAAGAACGAGACCTTTAATGCAATCCAAAATACATTTCTTAGGTAGAAAGTTAGTGTTTCCTACTGTATTTTTTAGCATTCCTGCCTCCACTCCTCTGGGGAATCAGAAGGTACAGAGCTAAGAAAAATGCAAAAGTATTCTAAAAACAAACAAGGCTTTTTTTTCCCCCCTACTTTCAAAAAGATCTAATTAAGGATTAGCTCCAGTTTTAGCTGCAGGTCTGGGTACACACAACTGGTTCATTCATCATACTGATCTAGTGCAGAGCCTCATCCATGGGTGCAAATATCAAGTTTGGGGAGCTGATCCTCTCCTCCTCTTCCCACAGAACTTGCATGAAGGGATATACATTTGAGTTCTAGTAAACTTACATAAAGAAGAAATCCACTTAAGTTTGCTGGTTAATTTTTTCCCCTCTAGATTTATGTCTATCTAAATTTGATTTCTTGCTTAGTAACACAACCTTGTTCAATTTTTCCTTTGAAGTGGTTATGTAGAACTTGAGTTTAATGCACTAAATGAAAAATATTCCCACCTTTATACCTTTAAGCAGCTATAAGAAGAAATAAAATTATGTAAAACAGAAATTAATAGCTAATAAACTTCACAGGATCCAAAAGCAACCTGAAAAGAGAGCCCAGAGATAAGACTCTGAGCCAGTGTCTTTGTGTGAGAGCTCTGTTCTCCATCAGTGCATCCATTACCTCCTGGGATGCAGAGTGAATAGAGGACTAATGCCAGTGGGGAAAAGGGTCTGGCTATGGTTACGGCTATAGTTTAACCAAAGAATGACTTATCTGCATCTGCTCTCCTCTCCTCAGTCCTCCCAGACGTGCTGCCTGCGTTTCCACACCAGGCTCACACCCAGCTGGAGCTGTCCCTGGGCAGCCCACGGACACGAGGCACATGGATGTGCTTATTCCCCCAACCTCTTTCCCCAGCCTCCAGGAATTTGCTTCTCCGGAATTTCCCGAGACAAAGTTCTGTGTGTGTGTGTGTGTGTGTGTGTGTGTGTGTGTGTGAGTGTGTGTCTACCCCCAGAGCAGACAAAACATAATTGCAATTGTTCACAAAGCACCAACTTGCTCTGCATCTCCCTGTCACCACCTATGCCTGACTGGAGCTCATTCTGGAGAGTATTTCACAAGTGTCTCCAAGAAATCGGTGTCATTCTCTGAGAGTGTCTGATTGGCATAAAATTACAAGAACTGCTGGGAAGAGGATGAGCAGAATCCTGCCTTCCTGGCCATCAGTCTCTGGGGTCTGCACGAGGTCTCTGACCTCTGCTGGATATCACACTGGCCTGGACAAGATAAAGTGAACTTTCTAATAACAGAAATCCTAAAATCATGCATAACTGTAAATTTGGCACTGAGCTTTGATTAAACCAGCTACATTTCCTTCCCAAGCCTTGGAAGCCAAGGAGTCAGACAGCAGCACTAGAGGAGCAGCTGCACAAAGGATCATTTGGGCTGTAGCATCTGAACAGGGAGAGAGATTTCTTTTCTGGCATTCTTCTTATTTTTTTATTTTTTTTTATTTTCTTCCCCTAACAGGTTAAATGTGAAAACCCAGAGAAACTAAAGAATGACTTATCTTGTATACACAGTATGTGCTGCTTATGTTTCGGGACCATCTGTGAGTGTATTTCACGCAGCAAACATTCCTCATGTAATAACAATGATCTGAAGGCTGAAATTTGTTGGGTTCTTTTTTTTTTTTCCTCAGAAGTAAATTAAAAAAAAATTCCATTTCAGTTGCAGTGCTAAAAGCCTGGAGGTCAGTTTATTCTAAGTAGGCATCACCAATGGTGGCAAAGAGATATTTTAAGAAAGCTTATTTGTGTACAATATCCACAGGCCATCCACCTCAACTATTTATATGAATTCTTCGGTTGGTATATAACTGGGCTGGCAAAAATGAAAAGTTGTATTACCATTTATCATACCCTAAACATTCAATTTTTCAAAAAATAGGAACCAGTGATTTATTTTTTTTTAAATATATGTGCCATTGTAATGTTTTTAAAGCACATTTTTAGATGTGTCTCTTCATTTTTTATACATACATTCATCTCACTCTTAGGATGCATGCAAAAATAAAATAAAAACTTTCCTGTTATATAACTACAGCATAGCAATAATGCTTCCAGAATGCAGTTTAAACACCATTTTCAGTGTATGATTCCATTGTCCTGACACTGTAATCTCCTCTCAGATGTTGTATGGAATTTGCAGCGTTTTTGTCTGCTCGTGATTCTCTTCTTACCTGGTGTTTTGACTCTACTTTCAGGCAATTTTTTCCATCTTCACTTTTATTAGATGGTTGCAGAGATTTTTGTTACTTTTTTTTTTTTCTCCCCCCTTGACTGCATTTGGAAATGAAATATTCAATACTGGGACTCTTCTTCCACATCAGCATTCCCTGAAATCTACTTGAATCAGTTTTGAGGCTTTTGTTTGTTTGTTTTTGACTTAATAGCTCCATTTAGACTGGGCTGCACAGCTGGAAAACAGGAACCTGCCCAAACCTCCCAGCCACCGAGGAGTGCTGCCACCTTCTCCCAGTTCCTCCCAGCATCCAAAGGATTTCTGTTGCTTTACAGGAGTGCAAGTTAGCAGAGGCAGCAAAGCCAATTCTCCCCACCGGTGCTGTACAACGCTGCATTTCCCGCACCCTGTCACACCAGGAGATTTCTCAGTGCTACAAAAGTCACTTCTTTTACTCCAGATCTTCCCCACCAAGATGTGCAGAAGCAAAAAGCAACACTGGAGTAATCCTGCCTACCTACAGTGACCTTCACATCAAGCCAAGAGGGCAGCACACTCCTTTACAGACGGCTGATTTCTGTATTTATAAGGTCCTGAAAGTTATAAGCCAAAAAATCCAATTATTCCTTCTATTCTAATCTTTAGTCATACCACCTGCACAGCTGCAGATCACTTCTCCCAATACACCAATATCTGTTATTGTATTTTTTGACTAAATGGATACTGCAAGTTAACCTAATGTGCTGTTTACAGCCCTAGTCAATGTATCTGTAGATTAGTAATTGCAGCAGGAGACATTGATCCTGCATCAGAAAAACTAAGTAAAAATCATATTTCACCACCAACTCCACTAGTGCAACAGCAAACAGGGGAAAAAAATTATCACAGCACCTCATTCATAATTATGCAGTTATTCTAAAACAAATAGAGCAGCTATTGGTAATAAAGAATTCTGCTATTTATATTAAAACTGGTGTAAATCATAGACAAAACTGAACAATGAGATGTCACTGCAGCTCATCTCCCTCATAAGAAATTTCTAGTTGGGATTGAAATAATATGCATGAGAAAGTATTTTAATGTAGAGAGTGTTGGTAACAGGATTACAGGGGAGAGGAAGGCACATCACATCTGAGATAGTCTAATAAGAGAATATCTTGGAATATAAATGGCTTGTGCAATGTAACACAGATTTCCTGACAAAATGAGATTGTCACTCTAGAACCAAATGCTGTATTACTGAAAACTAACATCAAACAGGATTACACAATTTGCTTAATGACAAAAGTCACAGAATATTGTGATCTCTGGAAGAAAAGGGCAATAAATAAACAAATAACAACAATCATGCCCAGCAACTCTGCTGGAACTGCAAAGTCCAGGCTGGCAAAAACTCGGGGGGCAGAGTTTGCTGTCATTTATTGCTCTTTCCCTTGGTAATAGCACCACTGAAATCAATACAATTACATCAGGGGAAAGATGAATCTGCCTTCTAGTGTTTCATGAAGTTGGAAGACAAAATTAATGGAAAGCCCTAATATAATATAATTGACATGAATGCTACAGAGTCTGTCCCGCACACAGATCCATCAGCTTTGCTCTGCTGGCATAATAAATTGTTTTCAGAGTACAAAGTTAGCTACTAAAGGCAGGGAAGTGAGAACATAATTTAATATGAATGACAGAAAGAGTAAAAAATATCTAAGAGTTACACTAATAATATCAGGAAAATGTTAATCGTATGATGACGGCTGTAACATTAACTACATGTTTGGTCTATCTTCAACATCAGCTTAGAGCATTTGTAACCATGGAAGCTGATTCCAAAATGAGATATTC
Source organism: Parus major (assembly GCF_001522545.3). Taxonomy (NCBI): domain Eukaryota; kingdom Metazoa; phylum Chordata; class Aves; order Passeriformes; family Paridae; genus Parus; species Parus major. The sequence goes on from NC_031770.1 coordinate 2,241,206, forward strand.
TGTTTTCTAGTATTACATTTTTTATTATGAGATCTGAATTACAACAGGATCAATTGCTCTTTTTTTTTTTTTTCCTGAGGGAATTAAGGTTTGTGAGTTTGTTATTTTGGGGGGAGTGGGGTTTGTATGTAGAGCTTTGCTTATTTGGCAATACCATTTTAAAATTCAAATCAAACCTTAAGGTCGGGTCTCACGGCTCATCCTTCTTAGAAGGGTGGGTGGCATCCTTAAGACAATTCCCACTGATCACTTCTTAATGGCACTTCCAAACTACCGGAACATTAAAGGAAAGGTCATACAAAGCCCCTGTGTGCCATCCTTCAGGGCACCAAAACTGTAATGGAATCATTTATATTAACTCAGTCAAATAAATTGTTCTTGTTGCCTTTTCTGAGCGCTGGAAATAAATAGGTTTAAGGTGTGCTTTAGGCTGTTGAGTGGGATCAGATGGTTGATTGCTGGTGAGGGGGGAATCACAACTTCTCTGTGCTGTATTTTCCAAAAGTACATCAGGTAGAGCTTACATGAAACGCTTTCCATTACTAGGGAATATTTTTCTTTTTGATACAGGTTTAAGGATAGGAAATATTTTCATTTTTATTATTATTTTTGCCAAAATAAAAATGCTGCACCACATCTTCCCCTCTCTCAGCTCAGATTCCTCTATTGGAGCCTTCAAGGTGGGACAGTCTGTATTAAATGAGGGTTCTGAGTTACTACATAGCACATTTGGCTCATTTGTACATTCAGATTTCAGCTTTTTATGGAAAAGTTTGGCAGTTCAATAGCAAAACAGGAAGGAATTTTTCCTGGGATGTTGTGCATGACTTGGATAGATTGTAAGGTTTTGGCAAGGCTGTGCAGAGGCTGGTGCACACCAAAAGTCAGTGAAAAAGTGTTTGGGGATTTCCAAGGTAGTTTCTTTTCTTGCAGTTTCCTGCTTTGAATAATCAGTTATGTTTCATTTGAAACTAGTAAGAAGTTAATATATTGGTTTTTAAACAAGCTCTTTGTTCAACTTGCACGCAGAACAGAAGTAGGGGAAAAGATGTGGCATTTATTATTAGAATTATTAAAAGTTACCATCACCCTCTTGTATCTAAAACAAGTGTTAATGGGGAGCTCAGGGTCTCCATCAAAATGATGATTGTTGCTACATTTCTCCACTACCAAAGAGAAGTCAAACCCTCTGAGTCTCAGCTCTATCCAAAGCCGTGGCAAGGGTGGGATTGGGATCCTGCCTCTGCAAACAGCAGCACAAGCAGCTGGGAAGGAGCAATTCATGGTAAAAAGAAAACCTGGAGTGCCTGGTATTTTTTTTCTTCTCAATATGTACAAACAATAAGGAGCTTAATAAGGAAAATGTATTGTTCTGATTGTAGCTACAAATGGAGCTGGCTAGCTACTGTTAGCTTTTTTTAAAAAAAAATTGTTGCCATTATAAAAATAAATGTAGACAGTATCTTTCACTGGATCGTTCTGCAACTCAAATTATGGGGTTTTTGTTTTAATAATTTCTGCATATCTTTTTTTTTTTTTAAATTGTCTGCTTCCATGGAGGACAAATGTCTATTGGATGAAGTACATCATCTGTCTCCACTCCCATCCTAGCAAATACGTGCAAAACTCATTTTCTATCCATGATTTCACAGTGATTTGGAATATTCACTCTGAAATACGAGTTTTCACAGTAGCATATTCCTAATTACTGGGATTTTATATTTTTAAACCCTAAACCCACATACCATTAACTTAAGCAGCTCACAGAAGTCTGATACATCCAGACAATACTGACAATCAAGCACAGCTTTGAGTTACTGGGACATGTTGAACACAAACTTCCATGTAACCAACATATAGAATTCAGATCCCCACCACAAGATCCTGGAGCTCAGGAGGAATTTCTTCCCACAAGGGGTTGTTAAACATTGGAAGGGGCTGCCCAGGGAGGTGCTGGAGTCCCCACCCCTGGAGGTGTTTAAGGAAAGACAGGAAATGACATTTAGTATCTAGCCAAGGCTAGGACTCAATTATCTCCAAGGTCTTTTGCAGTCTAATTAATTCTGTGAATAATCATTTTGCCATCTTTTTAGTGTACTGCTACACTAGTATTTTCCAATACAGTAGTGATATGTAAGAGTTTAACTTATTTTTCATTTGTGGTTTTTCCTCTATGTCTTAAGAGGCTTTTAGGCTAAGCCTGGAGCTCTATCTTAACACTCCAGAGATTGACAGCAAATGGTAGTCACAGCCCTGATATGATTCAAGTTTGAATTGAAGAATTATTATTTTCATTAAGAGAGAGAGAGAGTAACACAAAGAAATGTTAAGACTGAGTAATCAGCCACAAATAGCCAGGAAGTAAATTAGCTTAGAAACAAGACCCTTTAAAAGAAACAAACCAAAACCAAATCCAAAGAAAACCCCTCACCATATTTAATAAATGGATGGTTTATATATATTTTTGTATTTTTTATATAACTTAGATCCTCAGCCCAGGGCTACAGGAACAGCTCCTGCCCCAATCTCACATGCAGCAATATTTGACTCTATTTTGGGATTAATAATTTGCCTTTTATGCAGTTTATTTCTACCCCACACTTTTAAGAAAGGTCACTTAGCTCCGTCTGGGGAATTTTGAGTCATCAGGTGTGACAGGCCTGTGCTTTGCATATGGACACTGAGCAGGGGAGAAAATGGGCTGTGGTAGAGCCCAGGAAGGGACTGGACAGAGGTGACAGGGGAGGCATTAGAGGCAGAATGACCAGCAATGTCATTAATGTAAGGTATTGTCCCCCTAAAAATCGATTATGGAGTCATTTCTCAGGAAGAGCACTGATGAACTCAACTCAGATCATTTTTCATGTCCTACAGGTGGAAGCCACGCTAATAGACGGAAATGAGGGCTCTCCCCAACTGATGATGTGAATATTAAGGAGAATTAAAAATTCTTCCTCTGGAAGAACTGATTAAAACCCCTGTGACAAGCACCTCTGCAGGGCTGGCTTTAAACTGGAACTCAGCCAGACTCTTTCTATGGCAGGGTATTCTGCAACACGCCCCCAGCCTCACCTATACAATGATGCAAATCTAAACAGAATGTCTTTTATTCAAAATACCAAAAATTAGATCACAGCATAAAATTCAGCTCCTCCTTGAATACTTACTGTTTGCTGGGCAATGAATTCCAGCTTGCTTCTCTTGCTGTCTGAATGAAGGCTGACCCTGAAATGACCAAACCAGTAACCTAAACAGCCATGGAAATAACTTCAGGCATTTTCACCCTCCATTTAGTTTAGATGTTTCTTACTGTTAGAACTGCTATTCCTACAGGATTAATTATAAATAGTTATCTACTGATATCTACAGTAATACATTTTGCTTCTGAGCATGCACCACTGAGTTTTATAATGGGTTGTGTATACACTGCAAATGTTAAACAATATTCTCATTGAATAATGACAGGCAATGTGTATTTGCATTTCCTGGGAGATTTAATGATGCGATGGGATAGCTGGATGGAAGGTGGGAATTAATATTTAGACTTAGTGCCAAAGCCACCTCCAGGACAGCAGGCACACTGCTCATTAACTCAAGAGATTTTGAACCCATTTACTCTGTGCTAGACTTCAGTTCTTGGGATCAAAACTCACTTCCTTTTTCCTATCCCCTCTGTAGAGACAGAATCGAATAAAACAGGTATCGCTTCAACTTCTCTTTTCCTTCACCAAATATGTTTTTTTTTTTCTCCAGAAGAAAAAGGTTCTCCCAGCTTCCCAGGTTTCCTCAGAGCCCTCCCCTGCCACCAGCCCAGGGAAGGTGATGCTCTGGCGGGTACGAAGCAGCAGCCACCCAACTGCTCCACCCTCTTCTCAGCCCCACTCCACCCCACACCTGCACACAGCAGGAGCTGCTTTCCCCTGCACTCCTGGGAGCACAAGAGTTTCTCACACCTATAGGGAAGGGGAGGGATTAGGGGAAGCAAAGGAAACCAATCTAGGGAAGTGATGAGACTCTGCATCCATCAGCCAGACATGCTTTGCTCTAATGGCACTTGCTGCATTTGCTTCAAGGGTGCTTCAAAGCTGGAGGGAAGCTGCTGTTACCTAGGACACATCTACTCGAGTTTGCTGAAACTTAAAGCTGGGACAGTGGCAGAAATAGAACTTTTCCATGAAAGCTTCAGTTTATCATTTATAGAATGTAAAAAAACTAGACAGAGAGAAACCAGAAAAAGCATCTGCATGTTATTTGCTGAACAGCTCTACTTTCAGAACCAAATTAAGGTACTCTTCTCTCTTTAATGCCTCTAAGACTACTGAAAAAAACCCCAACTTCCCAGGCTTACAAGTTACAACATATTTCTAAATAATACCATACATTGCTCAGTCTCCCCATTTCTCATAATAACCTAGAATTTTATTTTCAAAGCTCAAGGTGAAGGAGTTAAAGCAGCCACACTTCCAACCGCATGGAAGTTTCAAACTTGTTTTTGCTTTCTCCCCTCTCTTCCTGTGAGCCTTGTCCATGGCACAATCTGCTGAATTCATTTTACAGAGATATTTTAGTGTTTCTTCTCTCATAGAATTTTAATGTGTTTAATCTGACAATCTGAAGTCTAAAATATGCACAGACCCATTTTTCTGAGTTGTTATGAAGTCTTAGAGCCCCTGCCTCACATACTGTCTCTGAAAGTGATACAATTACACCTGATAAATATTCTTGTCATGTAAATCGGAAGAAAATATATCTCAGGTTGACTATTACCAATCCTTTGTAAGTGGACATACAATGGGAGGCAGCATCCTGGAAAATAAAGTATTAAAACCAGCTTCCTAAAAGGAGCAGTTTGATTGATGGAGCACTGGCAGACACCTTTAACAGAGCTCCACATGGAACTCAAAAATTATTTTTAACATCATCTTCATCATCAAGAGCAGGTTTTGGCTGTGGAGTGACTGACCCAGCACATGCAGCATCCACTGGTGGCAGCAGGCTGAACACTCTCCAGTGGCTGCTCATTAACTTTAGTGTGTAGTGTCTAAATAGGCTGAAATCAAAACTTTATTCAGGATGTGAGGGTGAAACCCCACATTTCATGGTTAACTGGTTGGATATTTGCGTGCTAGCTAGAAGGTAACGTGTTTATGCTTAGAAAAGTGACAGAGGGAAAACAGAGCACCTTCAAGAGCACTTGTATAGCAACCCTGCCCTCTAAACGAGACTCACATCTCTGCAATAAAGCAGTGTGGTCTCAAACACCACTCACCATGAACTGCAATGGAATTCAGTGGCATCTAAATCTATGGGTATCTCTTCACAGGACAAGTTCCACCCCTTCAAGCTCATTCATGTGGACTTAGGAAAAATAAAACCAACAAAACTTTAGTCAAAAGGAAGATATTTTACATTTTGTTCCACTTTAGCTCTGCAATCCCACTCATGAGAAAGTTAACTTAAATTTCCCTCCCTCTCCATTTGTAACTTGTCAATCAGAACCAATTTGTTTCTTCACAAATTATACCTCAGCACAGAAACATATTCAAATGCTGAATTTATTTATCTAGTCCAAAATCCCTGTCTGGCACTGCTACTTCAGCCATCCTAGTGAGAAGCAGATGCAGGAGTTTTTCCCTTTTCCCAGAAATGGGTGTCCAAGTGTGTATCTTCCCTGGAGCAGTTTTGGGTGCCCTGGGCTTCTGCCCATGGGAGAGCCAGTGCTGGCTGTACATTCAGGTTTTCAAAACTAGAGTTTGTCATTAAAATTCCTTTTTGAGTATAACATCCTCACTTAAAATCAATAAATATCAACTTGAAGCTCTTAAGTACACCAAAATGTGGATTAAACACCACTAGAAATGTGGTGATGGACCAAAATATTATTTCTGTTATTAATGGGAGCAGAGTTTTGTGGGTAAGGCCCTGGGCCTGAAGGGATTTAAATTCATTCCCTGTGACCTCTGACAAGTCAGCCAATTGCCTTGTCCTCACTTTCCCCCTTTGCAGCAGGGACAGCTGCAGCTCCATCTGCACTGAGGGATGTGCAGCCATGCGCTCGCAGCCGCTGCATGCGTGCAGCACCACCCATCCCTGCAGCAGCTACCAGGACAAGCTGCAAGCCCGATTCCACTGCTCATGGAGGAGGTGGAATCCCCTCTCAGGACCCCTTCCCTCCAGTAGAACAGCTCCATATAAAATGGAGACACCCTCACTTGGCTTTTCTCCAAACTTTTGTCCATCTTGCCAGTTTATCTATGCAAACCAAGAGTTTTTCCTCATCGCACACAGAGTGGGCCTTGTCCACAGCTTGCACCTACACACATCCCATCACAGGCAGTAACAATACAGAAAATCTTGATTAACCCAAATCTTACCTTTCCATCCCCTGACAGAGCTCAAAAATGTCACCTGTCCCAGGCAGAAGGAGGCCCTGTGGCTCCCAACTCCTGGTTCCTGGTGAAGAGATCACCTGAATGTGGGTGTGGCCTCAGGGCCGAACTCTTTTCCTTGGGATGAGGGAAATGGGATGCAAAAGGCTCTGGCAGCACTTCTCTTAGCTCAGGTGCCATTTGCACAAACATGAATGACAATGCACAGATAGGCAAAGGGTGCCCTTAGGAATGCATCTCCCTCCACACACAGAATGGCCTTCGCAAAGCCTGGGAAACAGAGATTTCACTGAAGTGTGTTTCAGACCCGAGGACCCATCTTGCCATGGCTGTAGAAGGAGAAAAAGCAAGACAAATTGTTCTGTGTCTCAGTAAAAGACACAGGCTATCACAAAGAGCGAAGAAATCATTCTAACTCTTTTATCTAGTTGAAAACTGACCTTCCTTAGCTTGAAACTGCCTGTAGGAGTCCCAGGACAGGTTGTTCTGACATTCTTTTAACATCGTTTCATCAGTACAGCCAAAACTAATCACAAGAATATTACCCGATGACAGGTGCATTTATTCTGTCAATTAAATCAGATGGTTAAATCGAAATGTGCCCCAAATCTCTCTTGTTTGCATTATCCATATTGGCATTTCTTGGCTGTGGTTCATTGCTGGCTGGAAGTCATCCAGCCCCTGCAGAGTCACTTTGCAGTCCTGTGCCAGCGAGTTTCCAGGCTCTGCAACAGCGGTTACACCGAGACCGGAGTGGTCCTACAGGACTGACCTGCAATGTTACACTGCTTCACTGAGATTTATTTAAGACAAAAAATAAAAAGAGAAAAAAAAAAAGAAGAAATCCCTCTCAGTGAAGGAGACTTAGATCAATGCTTTTGAAATGGAAAATGATATATCACTTCACACCTAACCACTAGTGACGTGCATGCATTAAAAGACAGAACAGAATAGAGACTTTTGACATTAGCATGTGACTACTATGCAAGAATACAAATTCAAATCTAACCTCACTTCTTTAAAGCCTGTTTGCGGGGAGAGGGGGAGTAGTTGCTCTTAATCCATCAGAAAGATGAGAAAAAACAATAGACATTAAGGTATAACTGCAATAGAAATCAAGAACTGAAGCACCATCCACTATTACCCAATTATTCAAGACCCAGGTGTAGAGGGTGAGTTTACATGAAATATTTGCTACAAAGAAAAGTTGCAGTGGAGAGTAAGTGAAGGATGCAGGCAAGTTTTTCACTTGGTTTTGTGATGTACCTGCCAAGGAGTATGTGTCCATAGGACAACATGGGTAAAACCCCAGGACCAGAGATGGAATACGTGGAAGGATAAATATATAAGCACTGCTTTGTTCACTTAACTTTTGTTTAATAGCCTGAAACATTTCCATTGCATTCTGATTTTACCAATATTCACACACACTCATCCACTGAGAAAAGCACCAGCAAGAAAAGGTCTTCTGAAGAGCTTCTGTGCAGTAAAATAGGTACCTTTTACCACTAAGTATTAAAACTCCTTGCTTTCTTGAACTGAGAATATCAGGCTTAATCCAGCAATCGAGACCTGTACAACTGCCAGGAAAGCTGATACAACTCAGAATAACACAGAATATGGTCCTATAAAACATCTGTATGCTTTTCCTTTCAGTGTATGATATCTACCCATGCAAAAACGAGATGCCATTGTGCCTAAGTCCACAAAACTACTCAAACTTAAGCAATGCAATCTGCCTGTAATTCAAAGTTTGGTGGCTCAGTGTTAGACTCTCAGACCAGGAAAGTAAGGATTTACTGTTTTAACTGTCCTGTTGATCCAACAGACCATCCATATGGTGCCACATTCCACGTGTGTCTCTGCCTTTTAAAGGAAACCCATCCTTTAAAAAAATGAAGCCACCTTTGCTCCAGAGTACCAGATCACCACACAGCGACGTTCCCAGCAATGCCTCCAAACGTGATGGCACAGGGAATCAAGAAGCCTTATGTCAGGTCAACACAGGTACAGCCCTGACATTCCAATGTGTTCCAAAAATAAAGTAAAAATGCATAATTAACCATTTCTATCAAATTCCCATCATTCACCTTCTATGAGAAACAGCATAACAAAGTTCTGCTCACAGGGTAATATTAAATACCTGAAAATTAGTTCATGACCCATTTTCTGATTGATGTGGTTTCACAGTACAAAGCAAGTTATAAGATAATAAATACCATAAATCTAGTAATTATTATTTAAAGACAAGGATTAATGAAAACAAGGTGATGATTATTCCATCCTAAGGTCAAAGTCAATTCTTGTATCTGTCCAAAATCCACCAGGATGCAAGTCCAAGTTTTTGCAGGTATGCATGAAATTGAAACTCTGGCTTTAAAGTGGCAAGCACACATTGATTTTAAACAAGAGAAAGCTGTGTAGAACAACAGGATCTGTATTAAGGGTGACACCACTTATCTCCTCAGTGCTGTTCCCAATGCCTTTTCTTTCTGCTCTAAATGGTTTTGATCCTACTTCCTAATTAATCTATCTTTAAGAAAGCTGGTAATATTCAGCTAAGTAAATTATCTTTATTTCCCTAGCTGTGTGCTTTCATCAGTTGTGTTGGTGAGGAATCCTGCAGGCAGTGCAGTGTATTTAGCCAGATTTATATTAGCCACCTGAAAGATAAGAATGTTTACTTTTTTTTTTTTAATGTAACTCCTTAAGTTGAAAGGCTCTGCAGGCCTGCAGTGTAGCTGGTTGGAGTTGTGTGCACTAGTAATGTGCTCTTATGACTTATTTAACTCTTAAAAAAACCTAAAAAATTAAAAGGTGTCTTTTCTGGTATCTCCCAAAAGTATAGAAAACAAATATTAATGGATGATTTAAATCTTAAGCTCTGTGCATTTTTACCATTTTTGAGCAGTTCCACTGGTCAGATACATCCTTACTTTTTATATATATATCTCAGTATATTTCAAAGAGCTACTTCAATGTAAGACAATATTGAAATCCCTCTCAACAATCTTTGGGTAAAGCCTGTTTATTTTAATGCCACACTAATAGAATTTAAAACACAAGTGGCAATTATGAGTATTTATAAGCCAAAAATATTAAAAGTTGCTGTTGAAAGACCTTAACAAAGAGTTGGTGCAAAAGTGCTATTCTTATGCAAGGCCATGCAGAGGAGACAGTAAAAACACATAAGAATAACCAGAGAACAAGTAAAGCACCAGTCACAGCATAATTACCCTTTGCTTTCATTTCATAAACCCACAGCTTCCCAGAGACACTCACTAATATCTAGGATTTTAAAAATAGCATAACATGCATTATACATTCACTCCTCTGTCTAACATAAATTATATATCTGTTAAATTACACATTGTGTTGAAAAAATGGAGGAAAAAAACCCCAAAGCCCAGCACATCCATGATGTTTTTATTTTCTCCTGTTCCACATCCTCCTGATCTGCCCATAAAGCTGATGCCTGTGTAGGGGAATATGCTGTGGGACGACAGCACAGCAATATTAATAAGGCAAGCATATGTTTGCTCCTTTTGCCACGCTGTCTGTGAATGCCCCTGCCCCTTGGTGGAGGAGCTCCCCCTCAGTCTGCCTGGTGCTGATGGAATCCTTTTGAAGGTGTTTGGTTGCTCTCATGCAGACACAGCTTTCCCAAAGCCCAGCTCCTGGGTGCATTAGCTCCTGGTTTCCCCTGTGACGCAGCTGACACAGGTCTGCTTCAGGCTCTTGCTTCACAAAGTGATCCTAAATAGCATCATCCCAGTGAATGCCTGCCCCCTGAACACCTAAAAGGGCTGAGCTATTCACATTTCCCCTATTTGGATCATACTTCTGGTTTCAGGTCATCAGCGAAATCAAGGTGACAATAAATTGATATTATCACATACAGCAAGGATTTTCTCTTGACAAACTTCCCCATCTTACATGTTACCTGGGGACTGCCCACCTCCAGCACACAAAGTCACAAATCTCCAAGCACAGCCAGAGTAAAAGCCCCGTTTGAAGGCATCATTCAATCTTCATTCAATTTTTAACCAGTTTGAAAAGCAGCAGTGAGGTAGAAATGTTTGTAAAGCAAAGAAGTGTATCAGCTAAAAATCAACACTGATTTAACCCATCCCCATAACCACTGAGATCTGGGAAGCTTTCATGGGATTTTATGGTTCTGAAGACCCCTATCTCCCCGTGCTCCTTCTCCACCCAGAGTGAAGTGTAGGCACTCAGGCTCTTGAAGAAGAAATGAACAAGACAGAAAAAAAATAAATACAACACAAGCAGAGAAAGTCTAAGTTCATATTTTTATGTTAATGTGCTGGTAAGAAAAGGGCCTCATTTGGGAAGTCATAAAAAAAAAAGCGTTAGCCGATCTCCAAGTTAGAGCATCGAAGCTTTCTCTGCAGATGGAGGATTTAAAAGAAGTAAAATGATAACCACATAGTTGAGAGACTAGAAAAGAGACCTTGATGTTTGATAGTTGTAATAACCTGCAGAGTGCTCTAATGGCTCAGGGATCAGGTGCAGAACTATAGCAATAACAAGAGCTGAATAATTATCTCAGCCATATCTGTATAACCACAGTCCCAGAGTATGAACTATATAAGGAGGCTTCTGCTGCCTCTCCAAGATTTCCTGAAATGTTAAATCACTGAATTGGGAGCACTTCCAGCATTAGTACTGCCCAGTTAGAAAGAAATAAAGCCCAGAATCCTCTAGTGGCAGTTCTAATGTCTTTGTTAATTATGAATTATGGGTAAACATGCAGACTCACAGAGGTCACGGCTGTCAGCAACAATACTTTTCAAGAAGGATTTTTATGAGGGTCTTTTTCATTTTGCCATAATGTCCTTTACATACACATAAAACGCACCGAGAATACAAAAAATAGTGTTTGTTTTTAGGGAAGATGTAATTATTTTTCACTTGTTTTCCACCCTCTGTACAGCCACGGATCCGCTGCCAGGACGAGCCAAGTTGATAACTCGGAGCTCCTCTGTGAAAAACAGCAGCTGCACAGTCGAAAGGAGCAGGCAGGAGGGGGCTCTGGGGCTGGGGAGAGGTTAATGATCAGACACTCTGGTAAGAAGAAAGTTGTGGTTTTCCAGGGAACGGCCAGCCAGGATCCCAGCAGCTCCAGTCACCTTTCCCACACAACGCAGAAACAAAGGCTGCATCCAGTATGCTTGATTAACCTCACTTAAATGGCAGCACTGATCTCAAATCTGTCCCAGGAGTGTATATAAACAGGATTAAAATCATATTATGTGTGGATCCTGCCCAACAAAAGCAACTGGCGCAAAATCATTTTAATTAGGTGGTAGCGGCTGTAACTCATTCAACTTTGGCATTAATTCATCTCTGTCCCATCAAAGAACTTTTGGGACTCTCTGTGAACGGTGGAAGGAATAAAGAAGATTTAGAGATAACACTGAACAACACATTGCCATCATTGCTGGCCAGTTTGCAAAAGGAACTCCCAAAAGTTCTGTGAAAGGTACAACTTGCACTCGCAGTTTTTGAGGTGGGAAACAGACTGGGAATGAATGACAAAGCAGGTTTTATGTAAGTAAAATCCAGAAGTCTTGTCCAGTTTTCAAGAGCCCTCTCACTGCTGGCTGAGTTGCTTGGAATCTTTCCATGAGCTGAGATACCACAAGACCTCCAACAACACGTGGTTTCAGGTCAATTCTGAACCCATGAAAATAAAGTTCTAGAAGACATCTTGTCAGGATTGCAAAAGGAGAACTTTCTTCTGGCTCCAGATACATTCTCCTCATTTTCTAGGTAGAGTGTAAAAATAAAGACTTATCCGGAATGTGATAGTTCTCCTAGGTAAAAATAAACTCATGACAATAATAACCTGATAAACCCTTGTGAGCACACAGTACAATAGACACATTCTAGAAACCTGTTATACATCACATTTATCTGTACCCAGTCTTGTGCCGTGCTCCAAAAACACTCAACCTTTGAACACAACCTTCCAGAACACGCAGTTTGTTTTGCCAAATAATGACAAACGTTCTAGAAAAAATGTCCCAGAAATAAAAAACTCCCTGAAAATTAATTTAGAAATGTGAACATTTGTCACAGCACTGCTGGTAACCAATAATAAAGTTTCATTCTCTAGGTTATGACAAATCTGAAAAGTTCTCAACTCTATGCCAGCTCAGAAAATACAGGTTAGATATTTCAAGTGGTCAATTAATAACCGACTCTCATCATGCAATAGAAATGTAACCTTGGCCCACAGCACTGACAGTAGGAAATTAAGGTAAAAAATATTCTGACTTTTTAAACAGAGGTAAATAATTTTTTCCATTAAAATTTGTTAGCATCAATCTTTCTGAGTTGAAGAAACCTGGCAAAGAACAGAAGGGTGTAACTACAAAGCCTCTGCACGTTCTTGGAAGTAACAACAATTGCAGAAAACAAAATATTAGAGAGGTTGAAATCCTTCTCACTTTGTGTGTCACAGACTGTAAAAGTGTGTAATCTGCAGTATATTCCACAGGGGGCACATTGGCAACGTGGGAATGTCACAAGCAGAAAAACATATTTTTCATACCAAAATATCACTAGCAGGTAAGACAACTGACCATTATGTTACATAATAAAGATAAGTCATGTGTACTTGAATAGTTAACAGATGGACTAATTAGAGGCTGAATTATTTGTGGTATAACTGATAGCTGGTGAAATCAAGGTTACTGAGGGAAATGGACTTGACTTTGGGAAAAACAGAGAGTGTCTGCAGAGCTAAGGGAAGCTGCTCCTCCATAGAAAGGGTTAATGAGCAACGAAAGAACAGAAGTGCATCTAATTAAAAGACATACCAAGGCACACAGAGAATACAAGGGTAAGCAAATGGCAGAGACCACATTTGCCTGCAATACATGGAGAGGCAAATGTGGAAGGACATATAAGAAACTGGCACGAAGGGCAAGGTGTCTGGCAGGGAAAAAAAGCTTCCATCTTAATAAGATATTTTAGTTTTGGTATGAATAAATATATACAGGCACATCCTGAGAAAAACAAAAATGTGAAGAGGACAAGAGTTGTTTGTTTGGAGGCACCTATGAATTGGAATACTGTACAATAACCTGGTTCAGGACACAGAAAATATATAGATAAACATGAATTTTAAGCACGAGAATTTCAACGTTGTCTCATTTGAAATAGATTATTAGCTTGCATGATGACCTTTGGAAATATCTCCTCCCCCCAGATTGCCAGTATAAAAAGAGCCCATGGGAAAGATAACATTGCTGCATGGGTAGGTGTCATTGTCTAAATGCACAAAGGGCCTAAAATGCAAAACACAAGTGAGATGCGAATTGTCCTACAATAGCATCTGCTGTGACATGTTCGTGGAGCCATTACATAGCTGAAACCACTACTGTCTGGGCTCACACAGCACAGACAATGTTAAGAATGAAAAGGAAATACTTATAATTGTTATCCTTGCAAACCCTTTTGCAGCTGCAGCTCTGGGTCAGCACTCGTCAACAGACTGTAGAATCCATGTAGGAAACTTCAGAAAAAACACTTTTGTGTACAGCACTGCCCAGGCTTCAAAAAATTATCATGAAATTGAAAGATCCTAATCAAAAGAGACCAAAACTAGGAAGGACCTTCTTTCAGTGGGAAGGTATTTGAGAGCACTTGCAAGTAGTGGAACCAAAGCTAAAAGGAGTGTAAAATCAGCCAAGTACTATCTATTTCTATAGCAATATTTGATAAGCCCAGAGGAGAGGCACAGAGTGACTCAACCTTACAGCAAACTGGAGAGAGTCATTCCAAATGACTGGGCAGAAAGAACAAACAGCTGAAGCACCTCCAAGAATACATGGCTAGGTAGATATACACACATGCGTGTATTGAGAGGATGAAGATGAAAATGCTCCAGATGATGTATTCCTGCACAAGGATGGCCAGGCCATAATAGTCCTCAGCAGGAGGGCAGAATCCTCCGCTATAATCCACATCTGGGCATTGGGAGAGGCAACAAAACAACCTAAGGTGTTTCATTTTCGTCAGACTGAAAGATGCCACAGATGGCCAAGGGTTAAATCCAGACTAGAACCAAGTAAATGCTGAAGTGAGGTGTAGGTACACTTGGTAGGTGTGAAATGCGCTGGTGTAACTACAAACACACACACTGGAATTGTGTCACATTCCTCTGCCTTTGCAACTCAGATCAGTGCATTTTTGTTCCAGCTCCATGGGAAAGGTCCCCCCTTTGCTGAAGGAGTCCTTCCCCCAGAGTTTGGCCTCACACACCACTGACATCGACAGTGTCTTCTCATTGACCAAAATGGGCTCTCAAACAGCATTTTTTGCCTTTCTAATTGAGTTGCCGGGTGACGCTGTAGCAGCAATGTAATAACACTTTATAAATCATATTTGTTTGGAGTGGGATTCCTGATGGGTTAATATCTCATAAATAGGCCATGATTGCTCTCATTTCTAAGTTACACACAACATCTAATCCTCCAGCACAACGTGCTATTTAGGGGCACTGGCTCAGATATTCTCTGAGGCCCCAGAGGAAAAAAAACCTCCACTTTGAATTTTTTTCACCCACAAAAACCAAGCAGAAATGAAAAAGTAGTAAAATATTATAGAAGTACTTACAAAAGAAAATTTATAAATTATAAACTGGTTGGAAACAAAGCAGCAAACCATTACCTTATCCATGCCCTTTGCAGCTCCACAGCCAGCAAAGACAAAGCTTTGTAAGGAACATATTGGATCCATCATTTTGCCCCTGGCCAAATAAATGCAGGGAGGCTGTCCAGTCTCATCAGTTGATCCTGTTTTTTGGCAGAGACCTGGATCCCAGATACGGCTCCAGAGCTGTGGATCCGTCTCATGGACCCAACTATGCAAATAGTTAATTTTTTCAAGCTGACAACCAAACTTCAAAAAACCTCACAACAATACTAGTGACTTGGATCAACCCAAGAATAGTCTTTACAGCAAAACAAAATTACCATTTCACACTCTACCAAGGAAATTAGATTTGTTACAAAATGAAAGCATTTTGTTGCAAAATGTAGAAATGAAACATTTCTGGGGAGGCTGAAAAAAATCCTTTGAATCTGAACTGAATTCACAAATAATTTTGGCTCCTCAACTTCACACAATAAGCCTCTTGGCTGATTACTGCAATTCTTAATTAGGAATGAAGCTGCACTCACTGAATGAGGGCAAGCACATATATCACAGATGTTACCACCCTGAGGAGCACACACTGAGAACTCTGCTTTCTCTGCTGACTCTCTCCTGCTAAACCTGGCATAAATGAAAGTCTTTATCCTGGGAGAGGCCAACCATGGTGTAGGAGACTGGCTGTGACAAGCAGAGACAATCTGTGAAGGGAGAGGTGCCTGGATAGGGGACAGTCCACAGCACATCACAGTTTTCCTTCCTTCCACACAGCCACGTT